>NC_041385.1:588003516-588121005 GCF_002162155.2 Triticum dicoccoides
ACATCGATCGGCTTCAGTTAACAGCAGTAGCGAAGGAATCGCTCGATCGCGTTCAGTTAACAGCATCGATTGATCGCTCGGGTTCAGTAACGCGTAGCCTACAGTGCAATCGCTCGGGTTCAGTTAGAGTCCAACGCCTCGCTCGGGTTTAGTTAGAGCCAACGCCTCGCACACATGAGCGTACGTGTACGAGAGAAACATGCATCGCTCGGCCCCCGACCACCCACTGTAACCGGGAACTCCCCGAAATTTTCCTTGCCCTCGCTTCTACCATGGTTTTTTCCGTCATGGACGGCCCAAAGAATGTCATGCAGCTGCGTCTCCGGCCCGCCCAGGACGAAAAGCCCATTTTCTGTCATGATTTTTTGTCATAGAAGTAGGAGCCCACCACATCTATGATGATACCAGGTTTTGTCACAATTATCATCATAGAAGTGTCATAAGTATGACAGAAAAAAATTCGTTCGACCCAAAATGTCACGGATGTGTCTTTTTTTGGTAGTGAAGAGGGGCACCGGAGGTGGGCTGGGGTGAGCACAACCCACCAGGGCGCGCGCTGGTGTCTTGTGCTCACCGAGTGCCCCCCTCCGGTAGTTATTTGCTCCATTATTTCTTATTTATTCCATAAAAATTCCTCGTGAAGTTTCAACTCATTTGGATTTGTGCAGAATAGGTGGCCTGAAGTAGCTTTTTCAGGTCCAGATTTCCAGCTGCCGGAATTCTCCCTCTTTGTGTGAACCTTGCATATTATGAGAGAAAAGGCATTAGAATTAATCCAAAAAGCATTATTATGCATAAAAACAATATAAATAACAGTAGGGAAACATGATGCAAAATGGACGTATCAACCCCCCCAAGCTTAGACCTCGCTTGTCCTCAAGGGAAAACCGAAATCGAAAAACATGTCCACATGCTTAGAGAGAGAGAGAGAGGTGTCGATAAAAACAAAATACGGACATAGTAGCATCATGTAACTTATTATGACAGCAACAAACTTTCACATAAAACTTTTATCATAGACTTCTTATGGACAAGTAACACTTCATCACAACAATGAAGTATAAAGCATAAACTCTATTGAAAGCCAACAAAGTATGTTCTCAGTCAACTTTGCAACTACAACTCATCATCTTTTCAGGAAGGGTCACATATTGGAGCCTTTTTGGCAAGTCCACATACTCAACCATCATATAGTCTTCTATGATTGCTAACACTCACCGCATACACATGAGCAAAACGTTTCAACCGAACACATAGAAAGATAGGGGCTTATGGTTTTGCCTCCCAACATACTCACCTCGAGGGTGATGTCAACAATAGTAACTCATGCTACCCATATTCAACTGAATATCTATGCCTTATTGCACCGATGACAACTTACTTGAAGGATCTTAATCAATCCATAGGTAGGTATGGTGGACTCTTGAAAATAAGATTTGGGTTTAAGGGCTTTTGGACGCACAAGTAGTATCTCTACTTAGTGCAGAATTTTTGGCTAGCAAAGGTGGGGGGCAGGCACCACATGTTGAAGGATCTATGACAATATAACTTTTATGTGAATATGAACAAACATAAATCATTACGTTGTCTTCCTTGTCCAACGTCAACAATTTGGCATATAATATTTTGATGGGGTCTCACAATCACAAAAGATTTCCAAGATAGTGTATTTGCATGTGAATCTTCTCTTTTGTTATTAATTCTTTCATGAATTGCATCATTGACCAATCCTATGCTTGTCAATCTCCAATATAATTTTCTACTTATACTTTTCCTTATATGGTGTCATTACTTATCATAAGATTAGCATATGATCTTTTTCATTTATTTTCTTTCTTTTTTATTGAAACAAGAAAGTAAAGAAAGCAAAACTCAAACTAAACTTTATTATATATCTCGCACACGATTACAAGGATAGATCACTAAGCAAACTTTCAAAAGAAAGGATCGAACTAAACTTTTATTCATCTAAAGCAAAAGATAACTAAGGATCAAACTAAGATAAATAAAGGAAAAAGATAGTGGAGGTGATACAATATCGGGACACCTCCCCCAAGCTTGGCACAAGCTAAGGTGTGCCCCCATACCCGATACTCAATTTTCTTTGGTTCATGAAGAAGGAGGTGGTGGTGATGAAGTGGTAACGATCTTGTCCTCGGGTTTCCATGGCAGAGGATCACCATCATAAGAGGAGGAGTGAGTCTCTCGGGTCCTGCAACTAGCAGCCAAACTCATACCTTTAAACCTTGCCTCATATTCAAAGACTTGCTTTTGAAGGTTGTAGATCTGGCTCTAGAGAAAGTTGATTTGCTCTTTGAAGGTGAAGATGACGTCCTTCATGGACTTGCCATCCACCTTGAGATCATGGGTGTAGTCCGCGATCATCAGGTGATTGGCATTGAGTCCACGTTCCACCATCCCTTTGCACCAAAAGATTTCTTGCTCCATAGCTTCAAGCCTAGCCTCCATGGATTCAGTCACCTTGGGGCCTTGCACATCACAGATGTGGAGCACCCCCTCACGCATCTGGATGGCTTGAGGGTGCTGCATCACCTCCGCAAATATGAGTTGATGACGTTCTCGAAGAACTTATCCTTGGAGGAGCTTGAAGCAGCCATGGTGAATTAGAACTGTCAGAAAATAGCAAGAAAAGGAAACAGAAGATTTCTCCGTGATACAGAGGTCAATGGGTTCGGGGGGTATATAAAGATTTTTTTTATCTTGGGAAACAAGCAAACGGAAGAAAAACGGAGTCGAGAAGGTACCCGTGGTGGGCACAACCCACCTGGGCATGCCTGGCAAGCCAGGCGCGCCCTAGTGTCTTGTGCCCACCAGAGGTGCCTTCCTGGTTGTTTCTTATTTTCCTTATTTTTGTTATATTCCAAAACGGACAGAAAATATTTTTGCAGATTCTTCGGAGTTTGTTTACTTACCGTGTCACGTACATCCTCTTTTTCACGATTCTGGAGTGTTCTGGAAGGTTTCTTTTATGTGTTCCTCCGGTGTCATAGTTTGGATAATATTGCTTTCAACATTAATGGGCGTATCTGAGATATAAAGTTTTATTCGTTGTAGCGACCTTTGGGTTAGTACCTTCGGCATTATTTATTTTGATAGCTCCAGATCGATAAACCTCCTCGATAACATAGGGACCTTCCCATTTGGAGAGGAGTTTTCCTGTAAAGAATCTGAACGAGAGTTGTATAAAAGAACGTATTCTCCAACTTTGAACTCATGCCTTTGGATTCTTTTATCATGCTATCTTTGAACTTTTTCTTTAAATAACTTGGCATTTTCATAAGGTTGGGTTCTCCATTCATCTAATGAGCTAATACCAAATAACCTCTTCTCACCAGCAACTTTGAAATCATAGTTGAGTTCTTTAATTGCCCAATATGCTTTATGTTCTAACTCAAGAGGCAAATGACAAGCTTTTCCATAAACCATTTTATAAGGATACATACCCATAGGATTTTTATATGTTGTTATATAAGCCCAAAGTGCATCATCTAATTTCTTAGACCAATTCTTCCGGGACCTGTTGACAGTCTTTTGTAAAATTAATTTTATTTTTCTATTGCTAAGTTCAACCTGACCACTAGACCGAGGATGATAGGGTGATGCAATTTTATGGTTAACATCATACTTAGCAAGCATTTTACGGAAAACACCATGAATAAAGTGTGAACCACCATCAGTCATTAAATATCTTGGGACTCCAAACCTTGGGAAAATAACTTCCTTAAGCATTTTAATAGAGGTGTTGTGATTAGCACTACTAGTTGGAATAGCTTCTACCCACTTAGTAACATAATCAACAGCGACCAAAATATGAGTATACCCATTAGAGGAAGGAAAAGGCCCTATGAAATCAAATCCCCAAACATCAAATGGTTCAACAGCAAGTGAATAATTCATAGGCGTTTCTTGACGCTTATCGATATTACCTATTCTTTGACATTCATCACAAGATAAGACGAACTTACAGGCATCCTTGAAGAGAGTAAGCCAATAAAACCCTGATTGCAATACCTTGTGAGCAGTTCTATCTCCCGCATGATGTCCTCCATAAGCTTCGGAGTGACATTTCCATAGGATTTGTCCCCGTTCATGCTCAGGTACACAATGTCTAATAATACCATCTACTCCTTCTTTATAAAGATGTGGGTCATCCCAAAAGTAATGTCTTAAATCATAGAAGAATTTTTTTCTTTTGTTGCTATGTAAATCTAGGGGGTGTATTTAGCAACAATATAATTAGCAAGTCAGCATACCAAGGTGTATTATTAGAAAAATTTATTGGAGCTAACTGCTCATTAGGAAAACTATCATTAATAGGTTGTGGGTCATCAAGAATATTCTCAAGCCTAGACATGTTATCAGCCATGGGGTTCTTCGGTCCTTTTCTATCAGCGATATGTAAATCAAAGTCTTGTAGCAAGAGAACCCATTGAATAAGCCTAGGTTTTACATCTTTCTTTTCCATAAGATATTTTATAGCAACATGATCAGTGTGAACAATTACCTTTGAATCTACAATATAGGATCTAAATTTATCACAAGCAAACACAACTGCTAAAAACTCTTTTTCACTAGTAGTATAATTTCATTGTGCACTGTCTAGAGTTTTACTAGCATAATGAATAACATTTAGTTTCTAACCAACTCTTTGTCCTAGAACAATAGAAACAACATAATCACTAGCATCACACATAATTTCAAAAGGCAAGTTCCAATCAGGTGGTTGAACAATAGGTGCAGAAATTAAGGCTTTCTTGAGAGTTTTGAAGGCTTCTAAACAATCATCATCAAAAACAAAAGGAATATCATTTTGTAAAAGATTTGTAAGAGGTCAATAAATTTTAGAAAATTATTTGATAAATCTCCTATAGAAACCAACATGATCTAGGAAACTACGAATACCTTTGATATCTTTAGGACATGGCATTTTCTCAATTGCATCAACCTTAGCTTTGTCCACCTCAATACCTCTTTCAAAAAATTTATGGCCCAAAACAATACCTTTGTTAACCATAAAGTGGCACTTCTCCCTGCTCACATCTATGCAAAACTCGATCAAGATTGCTTAAACAATCATCAAAAGACTTCCCATACACAGCAAAGTCATCCATGAAAACCTCAACAATCTTTTCACAAAAGTCAAAGAATATAACAGTCATACATATTTGAAAGGTAGCAGTGCATTGCATAAACCAGAAGGCATATGTCTATAAGCATAAGTTCCAAAAGGACAAGTAAAAGTGGTCTTTTCTTGATCAAGTTGAGAAACATGTATTTGTGAAAAAACAGAATATCCATCAAGGAAGCAAAAATGTGTGTGCTTAGATCGTCTTTCTAGCATTTGATCAATAAAAGGAAGAGGGTAATGATCTTTTCTAGTTGCTTTGTTTAATTTTCTAAAATCAATTACCATTCTATAGCCTGTAACAATTCTTTGTGGAATAAGTTCATTCTTATCGTTGGGAACAACAGTAATACCTCCTTTCTTAGGGACACAATGGATAGGACTTACCCATCTACTATAAGCTATAGGATAGATTATACCTACTTCCAGAAGTTTTAATATTTCCGTCCTTGCCACTTCTTTTATCTTCGGATTCAACCGACGTTGGTTATCAACAATGGGTTTAGCATTAGGTTCCATATTAATCTTGTGCTGACATAGAGTGGGACTGATGCCCTTAAGATCATCAAGAGTATATCCAATAGCAAGTTGATGCTTCCTTAGAAATTTCAATAATCTATCTTCTTCATGTTCTGAAAGGTTAGCACTAATAATAACAGGATATATCTTCTTATCATCAAGATAAGCATATTTCAAAGTGTCTGGCAATTGTTTTAATTCCAACACAGGATCACCTTTAGGTGGAGGAGGACCTCCTAGAGTTTCAATAGGCAAATTGTGTTTAAGAAGAGGTCGTTGTTCGAACAAGATTCTATCTATTTCATTTCTTTCATGCATATTCATATTGTCGGTGTCAAAACCGGCGGATCTCGGGTAGGAGGTCTCGAACTGTGTGTCTAAGGCTAATGGTAACAGGAGGCGGGGGACATGATGCTTACCCAGGTTCGGGCCCTCTCTATGGGGGTAATACCCTACTTCCTGCTTGATTGATCTTGATGATATGAGTATTACAAGAGTTGATCTACCACGATATCGTAGAGGCTAAACCCAAGAAGCTAGCCTATGATTATGATTGTTGTCCTTTGTCCTATGGACTAAATCCTCCGGTTTATATAGACACCGGAGGGGGCTAGGGTTACACAGAGTCGGTTACAGAGAAGGTAATCTACATATCCGAATCGCCAAGCTTGCCTTCCACGCAAAGGAGAGTCCCACCCGGACACGGGACGAAATCTTCAATCTTGTATCTTCATAGTCCAACAGTCTGGCATAAGCATATAGTCCGGCTGTCCGAGGACCCCCTAATCTAGGACTCCCTCAGTAGCCCCTGAAGCAGGCTTCAATGATGATGAGTCCAGTGCCCAGATTGTCTTCGACATTGCAAGACGGGTTCCTTCTTCGAATACTCCAAGGTAGATTTTGAACACATGAATCGTGTTCGGCTCTACAAAACAAATTCCACATACCACCGTAGAGAGCGCGATTTTTCACAAATCTAATCTGCTCACAATATTCCATAGCGTGACATCATGTCGTGGCCCGGTCATTATGCGAACCGTTTCAACCTGCCACTGCATGTATTGCGAGGCGGTTTTTTTGGCACGTCTTGTCGAAGCAGAGATCGTGTCCCCTTATCACGGGATTCTCATCAATACGGGCGTGGGTAACCCAACCGCGCCATTAATCATGGCGCTTGGGGGATAAGCGAGTTTCCAGGGCCAGTGGGGAGGCGCAGCATCCCTGTAGCCTTTATAAGGAGATAAGGACTCCCTATTTTCACCCATGCCTTCTCCTTTCTTCGATCATCCATTCTCTCTCACTCGAGCTCCAGCGCCCAAGCATTCGTCTTATCCACCCACAAAGACCCTCCGAAAATGTCCGAATCCGGAGCAGGAGGCAAGTGGATGGCCTCTACCGTCCGGGAGAAGGATATCAAAAAACTTCGAGAAGCCGGGTATCTCACCAAGAGAATCAACCATCGCCTTCCGACAGCGGGACATATCATCCCTACTCCGGAACCCCACAAGAGGGTTGTATTCCTCCCTCACTTTGTACCCATTCGTTCGCGGCATTATGTATTACTACGAGATCGATTTTCATGATCTATCCCCCAATTCCTTCCTCAACATCTCGACATTCATCATCATGTGCGAGGCATTTCTCCGCATCTCGCCACACTTCGGCTTATGGCTGAAGATTTTCCATGTGAAGCTCAAGGTAGTGAGCGGCGAGCACGCTGAGTGTGGAGGAGCCATGGTGAGCAAGATGTCCAACGTCATATGGCCATCAGGTACCTTCAACGATTCCGTCAAGGGGTGGCAACAACAGTGGTTCTATGTCACTGAGCCACGTAGCACAACATGGGTCGCAGCTCCCGAATTTCGATCCGGAGCTCCACTGCGGCTTACATCCTGGCCCAAGAAGGGCCTGAACTAGTCTTCGCCTGACAAGTTGTCGGTGCTCCAGACGCGCGTCAAGTGTATAGAAGACAAGAATATCAAACTTGTCGATGCAGTCCAGGTAATGTTAGACCGCTGGATTCTCCCTTGTCAACACCGGGCCTGCAATTTATGGGAACTCGACCCGGCCAAGCACCAGACCTTACTAAGGTTCTTTGGCTCATCACACGAAGACATCTGGAAAGTGCTCCGGCAAATCGTAGCCAGACTCAGCCGAGGACCGCGGGTATCAACTGTCCCGCCCTGCAAGTCCAGTAAGTCTTCGTATGTTGGCAAGTCACATGCTTTTATCTGTATAATCCGAGGGAAAATGCTTGATGTGTTTTTCCACAACCCTCTCAGGGCTGGACGAGGAAGGAGGGGTGGATCTATTGTCCGGCCCCACTGCCAGAAGAATCAGCCGGCCCACTTATGACGAAGATGCTAGTCTCGGCACCTTATAAGGCGCCGAAGAAGAAAGCCGAGAAGGAGGCCAAAGAGACCAGGGGCAGCCTTCGTCGCCACGGCACTTCGAACACAATATTTGAAGACTCTGATGCCCCCTCTTCGTCCAAGGAGGAGGAAAATCAATCCCCCCAACGACGAGAAGAAATAAAAGGACAGCCTCCACATACTTGGAGGCCGAGTCGCCCAAGAAGGGAAAAACTCCCCTTCCGGAGGAAACCGCCGCTACTGACAGCAGCCCGGAGTGGGATCCCAGGGCCCAGCCCCTGGCGAAATCGTGAGCATATAAAACCTGGCCACATTATGCATCCAGACTCACTATTGTACGACGCTTAATCATTGAGCCATACCCTTTTATTTTTTGCAGTCCGGCGAGGTCCCGCACCAAATGATCCTCATCAAAGGATTTGCTAGGCTCGGATGCTATGGACAGTGGGACACCCCCGAAGGCCCCCTCCCCAAAACACGTGAGTGATAATGCGGCATCGTCCCAGAGGGACCCAGGCGAAGGAGGGGGCGGAAAGACCATCAAGGTGGCACCAGGGGGTCAAGCTCTGGTGGTCGGACACACGAGAGAAAAGGCTCCCATGGAGATCGACGGCGGGGGCTATCTCGAATTCGGCCCCCAGCCGGACACAATTTCGGAGACCGATACAGCCCCGGAATCAGGCAGGCAGCCTCCCTCGACAGGAGGGGGCGCGCCTATTGCACCGGTAACCTCTGCCCAACTAGGGGTGCCGGATACCTTATCAGCGGCGCTGAAGAGCGCCTCCATCATTGAAGAACACCGTGCCCTTATGGGTGCGGTGATTGAGAAGATTCAGTCCGTAGAGAGCGGGCTGAATGAAGCCCGACTCAGCCTTATAACAGGCTTTGAGGTATGTTTTGTGAGGTTTCAAAGAGTGTTATAGTATAGGTAGTAGCCCCTGATACGCTGTTCGGTCAAAGAAAGAACCGGACAGAGGATCAAATATATGTTCCCAGGAGACTTACCTTGATGGCACCTCTCCCTCTCTTTTTATAAGCAGGCGTCTATAGCAACCGCCGCCTCTCATACTGCGAAAGTCTCCGGACTGAAGCAGCGTCTGGAGCGGGCCGAAGAAGAACTCGGCCGAGTGAAGAAGCAGTTGGAGGATAACCAAGGTATGCAAAAAACCTTGTCCGCATTCAGCGTGAATTAATAATTAAGTATGATGAAAAATATTTTGATAATGTGCTCTAGGGGCGACGGCCGAAGTTGAGGCTCTTAAGAGGGTTGTGGCCGAAGCCGAGAAGAAAGCAGCCGCAGAGCAGGCTCTTCGCGAGAAGCACGAGGCTGGGGTTATCGAAGCTGAGCAAGAGCTCCAAGAGGCCATGAAGAAATGCAAGACCTTGGAGCAGAGTTTAACGGAGAAAGAATCCGAACTCACCAAGGCTCGTCAGGCCGCATGCGATGCCTGGGGGGAATCCCAAGGCGCCCTGCAAGAAATCCAGGAGGCGAGGAAGATTGCGGTGGGTAAGGCTTTTTCTATGCAAAGCAAATATTTGAAAGGAGAAAATCACGTTTACTAATTTGAATTCGGATTGCTCTAGGGGTGTTTGCGGAGCTGCCATGCAGCATATCTGATGCCGCCCAATTCTACCGAGCCGAAGAAAGGAGCATTGTGGAGAAACTCTTCTGGTCGCAGTATCTGGCACTAGAATATCCACTTCCCTTTGCCGATCAACTGAAGCAGCTGATCGAACTACATAAGGCGGCCGACCTAGCCATGAAGGATTTGATTATCCGGCTACGGCCCATCGAGTCGATTCCTCGCAGCTACTTCGGGCTCGTGAAGCGGCTTGTGAGTGCCTGCCCTCGACTTGAAGTCATCAAGCGGTCGGCCTGTATGGAGGGTGCGTGAATGGCCTTTGCCCGCACCAAGGTGCACTGGGCAAAGATGGATGCTGAAAAGCTAATGACCGAAGGACCGCCGGAGGTGAAGGAGCACCGCAAGCTATTAATCCTGAGAGTCGGCCAGTTGTCGGCTTCTGCCCCCACGTAGGAAGTACGGGGGTGTTCGGGATAAATCTGAGCACTCTTTATCCTAGTTATGGGTCTTGAAGGAGGTGTTCAGCGCAACGAACCAGGCAATCAGACTATAAGGCTTTATCGCTCTCACTTAGCCAAAGGAGTTTGACAAAAGGAAGGTAGGCGCAGCCTCTGGTGTTCGGAAGACCGCACTAGGGGCTCTATAAGCACTTGCTCGGAAGAAAAGTCGATACATTGCACGCTGCATTAGTTATCGCATAGTGCGGAAGAAATCCTTAAAGATTTTGCAACCTCTCGAACAGCTGACCAACTCTCGTCGTATCATGACAGTCAGTTTTCGGCTTTCTCTACTGAGGTGCTCGTCCAGAAGAACCGGGACACAATCGCAGTAGTTCTCCCTGTGCCATCTTAGCGGATATAGCGGAACATAAGGCGGCAAAACATGGGAGCCGGGCAAACCCAACTATTGACCCAAGACATGATTTAGAGATGATGCATATAACGCTATAAGTTCAGGGTGCCGAACGACCATGAAGGTGTTTAGACTTTATTATCGTACTATGTGTGCAACGAGGCCCCTGGCATATTAGGGATATCAAAGTGTACGCATGCCATTTGACAAAGAGTGTCAATAAGAAACAACAACAAATAAGCGTTATATAAAGCTACATGTTGTGATTGAATAATATGTCGATGCGTACGAGTACAAATAATGTGATAAAAAGAAATGTGACTTCGGAACCTGTTGAGACCAGGTGGGGGAGGCTTGTGTGCGGAGCCGGATTGTAATCGGATGGTCCTCGAGGGGTATATATAAGGATTCCCTTACGCACTCAAGCCGGTTCCCTCCTTGGTATATTCATCCCCTCACAGGTCTAGTCGTCATGCCGTCAGTCCTGGCCTACACGAAAGTGGACCTGCAAAGAAAATGCAAAAAATGTTGGTGTGCCATGGAGCGGTTAAGCCGCATTGTATGACTTATCTAGATTTCCCTCCGTCTACTGCCGGAGTGTTTAATTGAGCTCCTGACAAGCAGGGCTATCCTGCCGCAAAGTAGTTCGGACCCCTTTGACGGTGTCCGGAAGCTTGGCCGTCGACTCAAGTTTCAATTGAAAGATGCCACTCTTTGCTTCTACTATTAAAGCGGCAGTGTACTCTTCGGCACGGAGGGAGCGTTCGGCCTTGCCATTAACTGTTATGAAGCCATGCAGACCGATCATCTTGAGCTTAAGGTAGGCATAATGTGGCACCGCGTTGAATCAAGCAAACGCGGTTCGTCCGAGCAATGCATGATAGTTACTACGAAAAGGGACGATGTCGAAGATTAACTCTTTGGTACGGTAATTATCCGGTGGTCCAAAGACTACCTCCAGAGTGATGGAGCCTGTATAGCAGGCCTCCACACCTGGTATAACACCTTTAAAGGTGGTTTTAGTGGGTTTGATCATTGAAGGATCGATACCCATCTTACGCACTGTGTCTAGATACAGCAGGTTCAGACTGTTGCCTCCGTCCATAAGGACTCGTGTGAGGTGGACTCCATCAATTATTGGGTCAAGGACTAGTGCGGTCGAATTGCCTTCACTGGCATTGGTCGGGCGATCCGTAGGTCAAAGGTGATCGGGCCGGACGACCATAGGTTATATTTTGGGGCGACTGGCTCCGCTGTGTCGTCATCCCTAAGAGTGCACGTCCGCTCCCGCTTGGAAATGAGGGTGGCGTTTATCATGTTCACCGCTTTGATTTGCGGGGGAAATTTCTTTTGTCCTCCTGTGTTCGGTGGCCGGGGCTCCTCGTCGTCGTCATCACTTTGCGACCCCTTCTCCTTGTTTTTGGCACCTGACCTGCCGGCTTGTTTGAAGACCCAACATTCTCTGTTGGTATGATTGGCTACTGTTCCTGGGGTGCCATGAATTTGGCATGGACGATCGAGTATGCGGTCCAGACTGGATGGGCCTTGACTGTTCCTTTGGAATGGCTTTTTCCGCTAACCGGACTTAGAGCCACTGAATCTGGCATTGACTGTCGTGTCTTCGGTGTTGTCGCCATTACTTCGACGCTTGTGCCTGTTGCGTCGGGGCTTGCCGTTACTATCTTTGGCATCTGAGGTGCCAGGATTTCTTGATGTGCTGTTGCTGCGAGCCAGCCAGCTGTCCTCGCCCGCACAAAAGCGGGTCATGAGTGTCGTGAGGGCTGCCATGGACTTCGACTTCTCTTAGCCGAGGTGTCGGGCAAGCCACTCGTCACGGATGTTATGCTTAAAGGCTGCTAGGGCTTCGGCATCTGGACAGTCGACAATTTGGTTCTTTTTAGTTAGGAACCGAGTCCAGAATGTCCTGGCTGATTCTCCGGGCTGTTGGGTTATATTACTTAAATCATCAGCATCCGGTGGCCGCACATAAGTGCCCTGGAAGTTATCCACGAATGCGTCTTCCAAGTTCTCCCAACTTCCAATAGAGTTTGTCGGTAAACTATTCAGCCAATGCCGAGCCAGTCCCTTGAGTTTTAGTGGGAGGTACTTGATGGCATGTAGATCATCGCGCGGGCCATGTGAATGTGGAGAAGGAAATCTTCTATCCATACCGCGGGGTCTGTGGTCCCATTATAGGGCTTGATATTAACAGGTTTGAACCCTTCTGGGAATTCATGTTCCATAACTTTGTCAGTGAAGCACAGGGGGGTGCGGCGCCTCTGTGCCGGGCTATATCACAACGCAACTCGAGTGAGTCTAGTCTATTGTATTCAGCCTGGCCGGATTTGTATGTAGTGTATCCAATGTGGCGGTCATCATCGCATGTTGAGGCGCGCTTCCTTGATCCGTAGATTAATCTTGACTGTCCTGCTTTGTTTTCTAGTTTATCTCGCAGGTCATGCATGTAACCCCGGGCCTTCGTGTTTTTATTTGTTTGGCGACGGGGTGTGGGCTGGTGTTCAAGCTGATTCTCCGCTTTGTCTCGGCCACGAGGTGGCCGGCCAGCCTCATCCTGCGCTGGTAGTGTAGGCTCTAGTGCCTCCTCCTCGAATTGAGGTAACAACCTGTGCTTTGGGTAACTTTTGGTTGGGTGCTCGAGTCCGTATTCCTCTGCTGCCAGGTCCTCAGTCCATCTATCTATTAGCAGATCTTGATCAGCTTGAAGCTGCTGCTGTTTTTTCTTCAGGCTTTTTGCAGTGGCTATAAGCCGGTGCTTGAAGCGCTCCTGCTCGACGGGGTCCTCAGGCACGATAAATTCTTCTTCGCCGAGGCTCTCCTCGTCTTCGGAGGGAGGCATGTAATTGTCATCCTCCGAATCTCCATTAATTTCCTGTTCTTCGGGGCTAGCTAGCCCATCCTCTTGTCCGGCCTGCTCAGTGCTTGGCTGGGCAGGGTTGTTTTCGTCTTCGGCATCATCCGGAGTGCTATCGTCTCTTGTGCCGGTATCGCTATTCTTGCTGTGGCGAGGCTTAGAGTGGCACTGCTTACGCAGGCGCTTGGGTTGCTTCTTGAGGGGATTATCCTCCGTTGCCCCATCGCCATTGCTTTCTTTAGGTATATCCACCATGTATATATCATATGATGAGGTGGTTGTCCAGCGCCCTGTGGGCGGTGGTTCCTGTTCCTCTCCGGCATCGCTGTCCATACCGTCGATGTCTTCGGAGTCGAAATCAAGCATGTCGGTTAAGTCGTCGACAGTGGCTATTAAGTGGGTGGTGGGTGGGTAACGAATTTCTTCGTCGTCCGCTTCCCACTCAAGCCAGACATAGTTCGGCCAAGAGTCTCCTGACAGGGAGAGAGATTTTAATGAATTTAGCACGTCACCCAAGGGCGAGTGCTGAAAGATATCCGCAGAGGTAAACTCCATGATCGGTGCCCAATCAGGTTTGATGGACACGCATGCACGCGGTTCGGACCCCTAGTCAGAAACGAGCCCGAGGGTCCAAAGACATAGACCTCCTTGGGAGTGGGATCTGTGTTCGGCTCTATCGCCGCTGAGTATGCGGCCTCCATGGCGGGGTCTATCCACCCGTCCCCGGATGGTGCGATCTGCTCCGGATTTAGAGCCGGAGCAGCTGCAGGTGTGATCTCCTGGACACAGTCCGATGGCAGATCTAGGCCATGCTCATCGTGACCGTACGTCGCACCTGTCATGGGCTCGAACCCGTTGAAGATCAAGTCTTCGTGGATGTCAGCAGTGTAGCTCAGGCTTCCAAACCTAACCTGATGGCCAGGGGCGTAGCTATCGATATGCTCCAGATGGCCAAGCGAGTTGGCCTGCAGTGCAAAGCCGCTGAATACGAAGATCTGTCCGGGGAGGAAAACCTCACCCTGGATTGCATCGTTGTAGATGATTGAAGGATCCATCAAGCCTTACCGTGACGACACAGTGGAACTCTCAATGAAAGCACCAATGTCGGTGTCAAAGCTGGCGGATCTCGGGTAGGGGGTCCCAAACTGTGTGTCTAAGGCTAATGGTAACAGGAGGCGGGGGACATGATGTTTACCCAGGTTCGGGCCCTCTCTATGGAGGTAATACCCTACTTCCTACTTGATTGATCTTCATGATATTAGTATTCAAAGAGTTGATCTACCACGAGATCATAGAGGCTAAACCCTAGAAGCTAGCCTATGATTATGATTGTTGTCCTTTGTCCTACGGACTAAACCCTCCAGTTTATATAGACACCGGAGGGGGGCTAGGGTTACACAGAGTCGGTTACAGAGAAGGTAATCTACATATCCGAATCGCCAAGCTAGCCTTCCACGCAAAGGAGAGTCCCACCCGTACACGGGACGAAATCTTCAATCTTGTATCTTCATAGTCCAACAGTCTGGCATAAGCATATAGTCCGGCTGTCCGAGGACCCCCTAATCCAGGACTCCCTCACATATCATTTTCTTGGTCTAGCAGATATTGTTCTAAAGGATCAGTAGGAGGCACATCAATAGAAGCAAGACCAATTATTTCATCCTTACTAGGCAATTCTTTCTTATGATGCTTTCTACAAAACTTGGAAAAATTAAACTCATTAGACTCATCAAAACTAACACCAACCATTTGTTTCTCACAATCTGTTTTAGTATTAACGGTGTTCAAGAAAGGTCTACCAAAGATAATGGGACAAAAGTCATCGTGGGGAACCAAGAACAAGAAAATTAGTAGGGTATTTTATTTTCCCACACAAGACTTCAACATCTCTAACAATCCCAAGTGGTGTGATGGTGTCTCTATTAGCAAGTTAAATAGTAACATACATGTCTTCTATCTCAGCGGGTGCTATGTCATTCATAATTTCTTGATATAAGGTAAAAGGAATAGCACTCACGCTAGCACCTCATAAACCATGATAATAGTGATCTCCTATTTTAACTGAGACAAGGGGCATGCCAACAACGGGTCTATGTTTATCTTTCCCATCTGGTTTGGCAATTCTAGCAGCTTCACCAACGAAGTAAATAACATGCCCATCTACATTATCAACCAAGATATCTTTAAACATAGCAACACTAGGTTCTACCTTGATTTGTTCAGCTGGTTTAGGCATTCTAATATAACTTTTATTGGCCATAGTTGAAACTTTAGCATGTTCCTTTATCCTAAGAGGGAAAGGTGGTTTCTCAATGTAAGCAGTAGGAACAACTGGATAAACATTGTAAATGATAGTTTCTTCTTTAGCTATTACCGGTTCTTTAATTTATTCTTTAATAGGTGGGTGATATTTAAACCACTTCTCCTTAGGGAGATCAACATGAGTAGCAAAAGATTCACAAAAGGAGGCTACTATCTTAGAGTCAAGTCCATATTTAGTGCTAAACTTTTGAAAAGCATCGGTATTCAAAAAATATTTAACAAAATCAAACTCAAGCTTAATACCTGACTCTTTACCTTCGTCGAGTTCCCAATCCTCATAGTTGTGTTTAATTCTTTCTAAAAGATCCCACCGGAATTCAATAGTCTTCTTCATAAAGGAACCAGTACAAGAAGTATCGAGCATGGATCGATCATTATGAAAAAGCCAAGCATAAAAATTCTGAATAATAATTTCTCTTGGGATCTCATGATTGGGGCATGAATATAACATTGACTTAAGCCTCTTCCAAGCTAAAGCGATAGTTTCTGCTTCACGAGGCCAAAAATTATATATAATTCCGATCACGATGAACTAGATGCATAGGACAATTTTTTTGATGGAATTCCAATTTCAACCGATTCCAATTCCAAGATCCAATATCATCACATAGCCTATGCCATGCCAATGCTTTTTCCCTTCAAAGATAAAGGGAAAAACTTCTTCTTAGCTTCATTTTCGGGTAAACCTGCAAGCTTAAACAATCCACAAATTTCATCCACATATATTAAGTGCATATCAGGATGTGTGGTTCCATCTCCCGCATAAGGATTAGCTAGAAATTGTTCTATCATACCCGAAGGAATTTTATATTTTTTTCATTAGGTGCAATAGGTTGAGGGGTAACTAATGGTGGTTCCGGTCGAGATGAAGATACCCCGAACAAACCCCTCAAAGGATTGTTCTCCATAGTAACAAGTGACAAAAAAATCAGCACATAGTAATAATTTTATCTTACCGATTTCCACTTACCAAGAGCACTTCACTCCCCCGGAAACAATGCCAAAAAAGAGCCTTGATGACCCACAAGTATAGGGGATCAATCTGTTGGAAATATGCCCTAGAGGAAATAATAAAATGGTTATTATTATATTTCCTTGTTCATGATAATTGTCTGTTGCTCATGCTATAATTGTATTAACTGGAAACCGTAATACATGTGTGAATACATAGACCACAAAATGTCCCTAGTGAGCCTCTAGTTGACTAGCTCGTTGATCAATGGATGGTTATGGTTTCCTGACCATGGACATTAGATGTCATTGATAACGGGATCACATCATTAGGAGAATGATGTGATGGACAAGACCCAATCCTAAGCATAGCACAAGATCGTGTAGTTCATTTGCTAAGAGCTTTTCTAATGTCAAGTATCATTTCCTTATACCATGAGATTGTGCAACTCCCGGATACCGTAGGAATGCTTTGGTTGTACCAAACGTCACAACGTAACTGGGTGGCTATAAAGGTGCACTACAGGTATCTCCAAAAGTGTCTGTTGAGTTGGCACGAATCAAGACTGGGATTTGTCACTCCGTATGATGGCAAGGTATCTCTGGGCCCACTCGGTAATGCATCATGTCGGTGTTCTGGGAACGGGGGTCCCCAGACTTGCCTGCCTGCGGCCTGCGGCATGGCTCAAGGGGCGGCCCAGCATGGCCCATCTTCATCAACACGAGCTCAGGACCCTCGCGAGGGGCCAAGCCTCGCGGCGTGGACGACAGGAGGCTTCCTCAGGCACGGCCTCGTCAGGCTCGCTCGCGAGGAGGCGGAGAGATCAAGGCGGGGTACCTCGCGAGGTGCCCATGATGCAAGCCATGACGACCAAGGACGCCAGGGGGGCGCCAGCCCGCATAGTGTCCTTCTTTCCTCTTTGGTGCAAAGGGAGCAAGCACAGGCGAAAGCATCAAGAAAAGGCATCCATTTCGGTGCAACAAGACCAAGACCAGCAGAACGGCAGGATGGAGGTCATCGTGGAGCCCGAGCCGGCGTCACCACCAGAGCCTTTGGCAGGCGAGGACAAACTTTAGTCAGGATAAGTGTACTAGATGTTCCCCTTAAAAATGGCCGATTGTTGGCGCCCTTCCCGCTCAATATTTGGGAAGAGGCCCAGGGCATTTGCCTATGAATAGGACTAGCCACCCACAAGGTAGTGGCATCTAGAAATCAATCGGATCCTCACCTAGAAACCAGTAGAGAGAGCGACTGAACTCCCCCCAGCAGTTCATCGCACCAGCCAGAACAGACCCTCGCGAGGTTGTTCTCCTTTGTACTGTTCATCATCAGCCCAAGAGGCAATCCACCACACCACACATTGGAGTAGGGTATTACACCACAATGGTGGCCTGAACCAGTATAAACTATGTGTCTCTTGTGTTGTTTCTTTGATTGCTTAGTTCATAGCGAGGCGGTGAGGTGCAGGTAGGCAGAGGGCCAAATCTCCGCGCGCACCCCAGTGTTCGAAGCTAGAGGGTCAGCCGGAACCCGAAATCCGACATTTGGCGCGCCAGGTAGGGGTGCGCCGGAATTTGTCTTCCACCGACCTGTTCTTCACCGACCATTGCGTCCATGTCAGACGCTCGTCGGGCCCGTGCCGAGCGTCGAGCCGCTCTCGCTTCCCGCATCGCCCCGACGGCCCCCGTCGGCGGCCACCCCCGCCATTCCCCGTCGCCCGCCGTCGACGTCGCCACCGGCCCAGTGGGGAACGAGTAGCAGGCATTGTCCCAGCATCCATCCATGAGGTGATACGGCCGCACTGCCACTCCCTCGCTCGCCCCGGTCGATTCTTCGTCCCGCGCGCCCCGCATGGCCATGGAGGCTCGGGCTGCGCTCATCGCGGCAAACAAGCTCCTGCGCTACCACCCGGTCGACGATGTCTATGAAGAATGGCTCGACCGTGTCGCCGAGCTCGTTCGTGCCGTAGGGGGCTCCCCTGCCCCGTCCTTCTCGCTGCACCGCGCCCCGCCCTGCACGGGCAATGAAGCTCGGGGGGCGCCTCAGCCGCCTCCCCCTCAAGAAGGCGCCCTGGCCCCAAGGCGCGTGGCCCCTGGATGGAACCCACCCCGTCCAGCGTCAGCGCAGCAAGAGCGAAGCTGCCAAGAGGTTCCTCGCCCCCAAGAAGCTGCCCGAGTGCTCCCTGCCCCGGTCCGTCGCGACCACGCTCTTGCTCCGGCACGCCAAGAACCCGCGCTGCTCCTAGCTGCAGCACATGGGGCCCGCAAGACCAAGCTCCTCGTCACCAGAGGCTCCCGTGGCCACAGCAGGCTGCCGCAACTTCACCATCGAGTTGTGCAGCGTCGCGTGGCCCTGCAAGTTCAAGCCAGACCTGCCCCCTCGCTATGACGGCACGGCCGACCCTGCGGAGTTCCTCCAGCTCTACGAGCTAGGCATCGAAGCCGTCAACGGGGATGAGAAGGTCATGGCAAACTGGTTTCCCATGGCACTCAAGGACGGGGCCCGCACCTGGCTCCTGAACCTGGCTCCAGGCACGATCTCCTCCTGGGACGAGATGCGCACCCGTTTCATCGCCAACTTCCAAGGTACTCGCGACCGGCCACCTGTCGTGAGCGACATGCGCCGCATCAAGCAGCAACCAGGGGAGACCCTGCAGAAGTACATCCAGCGCTTCAACAGCGCACGACTCAAGATTCCTAGGGTGACCGAGGAGGCCATCATCTCAGCCTTCTCCGACGGTGTGTGTGACGTCAAGATGAAGGAGGAGCTGGCGATGCATGAAGATCTGTGCACTTCCTTGGAGCTGTTCAACCTGGCAACCAAGTGCGCCAGGGCTGAGGAACGGCGCCTTTCCCTTCTCGAACTGCCAGCTGCAGACCCAGAAGAGAAGAAATCCAAGACCAAGGACGTGAAGCGCAAGGGGGCTGCCGTGCTCGCGGCAGAACCAGACACCAAGTGGGGCAGAGATCAGCCGAGTCTTTCAAGGGCAGCCGGTACTGTGTGTACCACGACCTCCACAGCCACAACACCAACGAATGCCAAGAGCTCTGAGCCGTGCGAGAAGGAAGGGTCGGCCGGCGCCCCGACCGCAACGATCGTGGCTACGGTCGAGGAGGAGGAAGGAACGCAGGACGCTGGGAAGACCGCGGCCCTCCCAAAGGGTGGCGCGACCGACCTCACGAGGATCGCTGGCAGGACCAGCCTCGAGAGGGACACTGGAGGGATCAGCCTCGCGAGGATCGCCCGCAAGGAAACACAGGCCTCCCTCCACTGCCTCCGCAGCCAAGGAGAAACGAGGACCATCATCAGGACGAGGGGGCTGGGGGCTTCCAGGAGCCACGCGCGATCGCCTGCATCCTGGGCGGAGCCCAAGCCCCGACCTCTCAACGCATCTTCAAGCAGTTCGCCCGCAAAGTGAATGCAGTCCTCCCCTAGCTTGAAGCCACGCGCCCCCTCAGGTGGTCAGCGTGCGCCATCACATTCAGCTCAGCGGATCAGCTCTAGTGTGCGGCCATAGCCGGAGTCCTCCCAATGCTTTGCTCCCCAGTCATCGGTAACATGCAAGTCACCAGGACCCTCATCGACGGCGGGGCAGGGCTCAACGTCCTGTCTGTAGAGACGTTCAACAATCTCCAAGTGCCTTACGATCAGCTCCAGCCAACCAAGCCTTTCTCTGGAGTCATCGACGGCGCCACAGTTCCAATCGGGCAGGTCCGCCTCCCTGTCACCTTCGGGGCCCGCAACAACTACTGCACCGAGCTCATTGACTTCGACGTCGTCCACATCTGCCTGCCATACAACGCCATCCTCAGCTACCCAGTTCTCGCCAAGTTCATGGCCGTGCCTCATCACGGCTACAACGTCCTCAAGATGCCAGGAAGCGGTGGAGTCATCACGGTGCCCTGTGAAGAAAGAGACGCAGTGTGCTCCCTGGAACGAGCTTTCCAGGCCGCATCACTTGAAGACCCAGATCATGGGAGCGGGAGGCTCCCCAAAGCCTCTCCTAAGAAGAAGAAGACATCGCCAGGCCCGACCCCTCAGGAGGCAGGCCCCTTAGGGTCTGCGCCTGCTCAGGGGGCACCTCCTTCTGTCGCATAGGGAGGCGCGCCCGGCGCCCTCCTCAAGCAGGGCTCGGGGGCTCCCCCCTGGAGGGCCACCGACCTTGCTAAGGTCACGAGGGAGGCGCTTGGGCACCACTTGGAGGCGTGTTTCAGAGCATGTTTCCCTCGGGAAGGAGCAAAGCAAGGAGGGCCAAACCCTCAGGAGTTCGTCAGTCAGGTCACACAGGAGTTGCAGGAGTCAAGAGTCATGAGTGGCAGCCGCCGCTTACCCGCCGCAGCTCCCCATCCAGGAAAGGATGGTGGGCTGCGCATCTGCATTGACATCCCAGGGCTCAACCGAGCCGCCTCTCAGGAGCGCTTTTGGCCCTCACGCATGGGGCGCTGCGAAGGCCCACCCCACAGCTACGTTCTCATGCCCTACGGCTTGCTGAACGTGGCTGTGGTGCGCCAGTGCCTCATGAGGAGCATCCTAGAGGCTCAGGAGGCCAGGCGTTTCGCAGTCCTGGCGAAGATGGAGATGGTTTGCGAGGGGCCACCGGCGCCTCCGGAGCCTCCTGGGGCTCCTGGGCCTGGGGGCTCGTGAAGATCGGCTCCCGCAGCCTGCTACGTCTACTATTTCAACACCCCTTCGTCGTCAACACTATCAGGTGACATCTTTCAAGTTTCATTTCCAGCTGGGAGCGCCCCCAGGGCTGCATCATTCCCAGGCCGCGTGGGTCCATCCCTGCGGCGTGTATCCCTTTTGTTCATGTTTTTAGCTTACCTTGTTGGGGGCGCCCCTCGGGCTGCATCATCCCCAAGTCGCTCGGGTCAGACTCAGCAGCATGTATCCCTCTTGCGTTTATTTTCTGGCTATGCATTCGACCCATCATGCTTGTTATTTGGTGCCTGTCTGTGGCACCCCTTCTTCCTTCGTGTCGGACGCTTGCACGTTAAAGGGGGGGTACCTGAGCATCGCGACTCAGGGCTCCTACTGGCTCTCCAGCCCTCACCCTCTGGCTTTGTCCATGGCATCGCACCCTGGCAAACCAGCGATGGCTGAGACTCGCTCGAGGGCCGGGACCCGAGGACGTAGAGCGTTGACATCGAACTGAGCTTGCGTGTTAAAGGGGGGATACCTGAGCATCGCGACTTAGGGCTCCTACTGGCTCTCTAGCCCTCACCCTCTGGCTTTGTCCATGGCATCACGCCCTGGCAAACCAGCGACGGCTGAGACTCGCTCGAGGGCCGGGACCCGAGGACGTAGAGCGTCAACATCTAACCAAGCTTGCGCATTAAAGGGGGGGTACCTGAGCATCGCGACTCAGGGCTCCTACTGGCTCTCCAGCCCTCACCCTCTGGCTTTGTCCACGGCATCGCCCCTGGCAAACCAGCGACAGCTGAGACTCACTCGAGGGCCGGGACCCGAGGACGTAGAGCATCGGCATCTGGCCAAATTTGCAGGAACACATCACAAGTTAAGGCCCAGTGCCAGGTGCAACCCGCCTTGAGGTAGGGCCTCACGAGTCCCGCGCAGGCTCACGGGTGCCCAGATACACCTCCTCATGCCCTACCGTGCCGGCCACGTGTCAGGGCGGGGCTGTACACGCCCCGGGGGCTCCTCCCGGAGGGGAGCCCCCTCCCACGCACCAGTGGAAGCACCATGCTCCGTGCTGGCTGACGACACCGCCGAGGAGCGGCTATGCCCGTACACATACGGAAGCGCTATGCTCCGCGCTGGTGATAAACAACTGAGGGTGGCCCCCGGCCGCATCAACCTCAGGGAGCCCCGAGCTCAGTGTCTGGCCTCATCGCAACGCCTCCCCTCGGGAGCGCCGCGCGAGGGGGCTAGGCACGGGGGCTGCGCCTGGGTCACGCCCAGGCGTACGCCACCCAGCCAGACCCCTCGGGCCTGGTTCGTCGCGCGTCTCTCCCCGAGTGAAGCCAAGGTAAGGAGGCCGTTTGAGCGTCAAGGGGGACTCCTGAGCATCGTGACTCAAGAGCCTAACTGGTCACGTAGCCCCTCACTCCTTAGTTCCGAAAGGCTAACGGCGGTTGAGGTATGCGCAGGGTGGGGCTCTGCAGAAATAGAATGGCAGATTCACCCACACATCTCACCTCCCTACTTGTTGTCCGTGCGCCAAGGGGGACTCCTGAGCATCGCGACTCAGGAGCCTAACTTGTCACGTAGCCCCTCACTCCTTGGTCCCGTCCTAGTTTCCGGTCGGGGCTAACGGCGGCTGAGGTATGCGCGGGGCCGGGCTCTGCCGGCGTAGAACATAAGCAAGTAGGAAGAGCGCAAATTTCAAGGAATTCAAAAGCAAATATTACAGTCCATAATTGTTATCAGGATAGCAAACACAAGTTTAAACACCTCCCCGAGGCATGATGCGTGTTGCAGAAGCTGAAAGCAGGACAGGAGCCACGGCGGAGTCATTTGTTGGCAGCGGAGCTGCGCGGAGCGGGTTTGCCTCGTGGAGCTGCAGGACCGGCAGCGCCTCGCTTCGGTTGGGTGCTGAAGGCCCGGAACTTCGATAGCAGAGCCTCCGCGCGACCCTTCACGGCCTCAGCAGCGGCAGCGGCAAGCTTGCCGCTTGCTGGCTCCAGCAGGCTGTCGAGGTCGACGTTGGGGTCGTGAAGGTAGACGTGGGTGAGGACCCGCGTCAGCGCTGCAGAAGACAAGACGCGTGCCTCGGCCTCGGCCGTAGGGCCAAGGCCAAGGGTGACATCTTCAAGGGCATGGACCATGAAGGGGAGCAGCTTGGCGGGGCCGTCCTTGGCGCCGGCCAGCGGGCTTTCCAGGCCTCTATCATAGAGCGACTTTAGCAAGCCGCGAACCTTCACCTCCGTATCCGTGAAGGCCTCGCGGTCCTCGGCAAGGACCCGCACCTTGCCGTCCAGCTCGACCTTCCACACCTCCAACTCCTGCTCCAGTATGCCCAGGCGGTCGCGGCGCTTGTTGAGCTTGGCGTCTCGGTCCTTGATGGCCGCCTCGCGAGCCTTCAGGTCTCCTTCTTTCTCCTGGTGGATGCGGGCCTCCTCGGCAAGCTAGTCCCGCAGGCCCCGCAGTTCGCTCTCCAGCGCCTTGCAACGGCCTTGAGCATCAGCCGCCTCCCCCAAGGCGGCGTCGCGAGCAGCCTTCGCCTCAAGGACGGCCAGCTTCTCCTCGTCACAAGCCGCCGAGGCCTGAACCAGTGCCACTCGAATCGAAGCGTCAAAGCAAATCCAGCCGGAAGCCAGCTCTAGGCGCACGGCCACCAAGCGAGGGTCGGCGCCCAGAAGATCTTGCCGCAGCCAGTCCAGTTCGGCAGCAGCGCGATCCAAGACGGTGGAAGGGGTCGGAGAGACAGCAGTTGGTGGAGTAGGAGGAGAGGACGGCAGCGTAACCATGGGACCCTGAGGAAGGACCTGTTGCGCCCCAACAGCTGTGGCGATGGCACCAGGCAGGGATACCTCAGGAGTCTCTTGGGCCATGGGGGCTGAGCTCGCCCCAGCCAGCTCCACCAGGCCTCGCGAGGACGACCGGCCAGGAGAGGCCTGTGCCTTGCAGCCACCTCCCTTCGCGGGCAGAGGTGCTGCCCCAGACGGAGCCTCAGGAGCCCCCTTCAGTTTCTTCGCCGCAGGCGCCAGCCTAGCCAAGAGATACAGACATCAAGCCTCAACGACAAAGCAAGGAACAAGACAAGAACCAAGCACTTACTCGTCGCCGCTCACGAGCTCGAGCAACCTCTAGACGTACTTGAAGCCCGAGAGCCGGCTGCTGGGATCAGCCTCGAGAGGTTCGGAAGCAGGAGGCACGTCTACGGACCGCCTCGGAGCCGGAGCAGACCCGAGGGGGATCAGCCTAGACCTGGCCTTCTTCGAGATTGGGGGCAAGCTCCCACCGCCCCGCTTGTCATCATCCTCATCGTCGCTCGGCGAAAGGCGGAGGGCGCGGGACCTGCGCTGGGGGAGAGGCGCTCTCGACTCCCCGTTGGTAGCCTTGGAGTCAGGCCCCCCTTCTCGCTCCTCTTCTTCCTCCTCTTCGCTAGAGTCACCGGAGGACACGTTCACCATCGCCTGGGCCACCGGGTCCTCGGGAGCCACCGCGGGCACGGGCCCGTCCCCATTAAAAACGGGCATGGAGTCAACCACCTTCTCCCAATCATCTCGAAGAAACAGGGGTGCAGGGGCGCCCTCTAGCCTCGCCACGTCCCCTCCGACCAAAGATTGGAGGACCGCGGCTAGATCTTTGTTGGCCAAAACTTCGGGGCTCAGGCGGGGCCTCCACAGCAGGAGCGAATACTTGCGAAGTGGGGCCACCTGATGCTCCAAGAACTCCCTCATGAGCGACGCGCCAGTCAGCTTCGCCATCACCATGTTCCCCGGCCTCAGATCCGCGTCCATCTTCTCCAACACCGGCTTCGCGCGGGGGTCCACGAGTTCCACGCGAGACCAATCATCGGAGCTCGTGGGCTGCTCCATGGGCAGAATCAGCCGAGGGTGGATGCGCCCAACATCCACCATGACCCACTTGCTCCTGAAGCCCTCAATCCTCTTCCCGGGCTTCGAGATGGCATTGGAGCCTCCATACGCGACGAAGCTCGCGCATGCGGAGAGAGGACCGCGGGAGAGCCGGAGGGAGAAGTAGTGACGCAGCAAGGCCACTGAAGGCTGCACCCCGACATGAGCCTCGCAATAGTATGTGAAGATCGCCAGAAGGAGAACAGAGTTGGGGTGGAGGTGCAGAGCTTGCAGATCGTAATGGCGAAGGACAGAGAAGAAGAACTCAGAAAAAGGAGGCACCAGACCGGAAGCAATGGCGCTTACGAAGAGCGGGTAGAAGCTGCTCCCTTGGGCCTCAGGAGGGGCGGAGCCGGCCTTGAACACCTTCACCCCGTCGACGCCTTGCGCCGCCACCATCCGGCGCATCCGGGCAAGGCTCGCCTCCGACACGTTCGGCGATTCCAAGGCGGATGAATACCAAGCTTCGGCCGGGGTCTGGCGAGGCGCCATGACTTGCTAGGGTGCACGGTCGGAGTAGATCTGAAGATTATGGAGGCAGAGAGGAAGGGCGCAAGAAAGGGGATCTGGGCAATGACCAGAGGAAGCAAGGGAAGCAAAGCCTAGGCAGACGCCGCTCTTTTGTCGATTCACGCGGTTGCGGAGCCGCCCACGTCCAACCAACCGCCACGCGGCGCCCGAGGCCGCAGGCTGTTAGGGCCCGCGGCGCTTCGCGCTTGCCCCTTTGCCTCTCTGCTCAGCCAAGTCCGGGCGTGCCTTGGGCCCTGGGGCTACTATCGGCATTCTGGGAACGGGGGTCCCCAGACTTGCCTGCCTGCGGCCTGCGGCATGGCTTAAGGGGCGGCCCAGCATGGCCCATCTTCATCAACACGAGCTCAGGACCCTCGCGAGGGGCCAAGCCTCGCGGGGCGGACGATAGGAGGCTTCCTCAAGCACGGCCTCGTCAGGCTGGCTCGCGAGGAGGCGGAGAGATCAAGGCGGGGTACCTCGCGAGGTTCCCATGACGCAAGCCATGACGACCAAGGGCGCCAGGGGGGCGCCAGCCCACGCAGTGTCCTTCTTTCCTCTTTGGTGCAAAGGGAGCAAGCGCGGGCGAAAGCATCAAGCAAAGGCATCCATTTCGGTGCAACAAGACCAAGACCAGCAGAACAGCAGGATGGAGGTCATCGTGGAGCCCGAGACGGCGTCACCACCAGAGCCTTTAGCAGGCGAGGACCAACTTTAGTCAGGATAAGTGTACGAGATGTTCCCCTTCAAAATGGCCGATTGTTGGCGCCCTTCCCGCTCAATATTTGGGAAGAGGCCCCGGCCTTTGCCTATAAATAGGACTAGCCACCCACAAGGTAGTGGCATCTAGAAATCAATCGGATCCTCGCCTAGAAACCAGTAGAGAGCGCGACTGAACTCCCCCCAGCAGTTCATTGCACCAGCCAAGAACAGACCCTCGCGAGGCTGTTCTCCTTTGTACTGTTCATCATCAGCCCAAGAGCCAATCCACCACACCACACACTGGAGTAGGGTATTACACCACAATGGTGGCCTGAACTAGTATACACTCTGTGTCTCTTGTGTTGTTTCTTTGATTGCTGAGTTCATAGCGAGGCGGTGAGGTGCAGGTAGGCAGAGGGCCAAATCTCCGCGCGCACCCCAGTGTTCGAATCTAGAGGGTCTGCCGGAGCCTGAAATCCAACACATCATCATAATGATCTCAATGTGACTAAGAAGTTAGTCATGGTATCATGCATTACGGAACGAGTAAAGAGACTTGCCGGCAATGAGATTGAACGAGGTATTGGGATACCGACGATCGAATCTCGGGCAAGTAACATACCGATTGACAAAGGGAATTATATACGGGATTGATTGTATCCCCGACATCGTGGTTCATCCGATGAGATCATCATGGAACATGTGGGAACCAACATCGGTATCCAGATCCTAATGTTGGTTATTGGTCGGAGAGATGTCTCGCTCATGTCTGCCTGATTCCCGAACCCATAGGGTCTACACACTTAAGGTTCGGTGACGCTAGAGTTGTTATGGGAATTACTATTTGGTTACTGAATGTTATTCGGAGTCCCGGATAATATCCCAGACATCACGAGGAGTTCCGAAATGGTCTAGAGATAAAGATTTATATACGGGAAGTCCTTATTCGGTCACCGGAAATGTTTGGGGGTTTATTGGTATTGTACCGGGACCACCGAAAGGGTTTCGGGGGTCCACCGGGAGGGTCCACCTACCCTAGAGGGCCCTATGGGCTGAATATGGAGGGGAACCAGCCCCTAGGTGGGCTACGTGTCAACCCCCCTAGTGCCCATGCGCCTAGGGTTTGGGAGAAAACCCTAAAGGAGGTGCCCCCTTGGCTTGGGGGGCAAGCCTCCCCCCCCCCCTTGGCCGCCGCCCCCCTCTATATCCATATGGAGGGGGCCGGCCCCCTCTCCCTTGCCCTTATAAATATAGGGGAGGTGGAAGGGCTGCCGCACCCTTCCCCTGGCACAGCCCTCTCCCTCCCCAACACCTCCTCCATAGTAGTAGTGCTTGGCGAAGCCCTGCCGAAGAACTGCAAACTCCACCACCATGTCGTCCTGCTGCCAGAGCTCTCCCTCAACTTCTCCTCTCCCCTTGCTGGATCAAGAAGGAGGAGATGTCCCTGGGCTGTATGTGTGCTGAACATGGAGGCGCCGTCTGTTCGGCGTTAGATCGGATCTTCCGCGATTTGAATCGACGTGAGTACGACTCCATCATCCGCGTTCTAGTAATGCTTCCGCTTAGCGATCTTCAAAGGTATGAAGATGCACATCCTCTCTCTCTCTCTTGTTGCTAGAATCTCCTAGATTGATCTTGGTGATGCGTAGGAAAATTTTGAATTATTGTTACGTTCCCCAACAGTGGCATCATGAGCCAGGTCTATGTGTAGATTCTATGCACGAGTAGAACACAAGTAGTTGTGGGCATTGGTTTGTTCAATTTGCTTACCGTTACTAGTCCTATCTTGTTTCGGCGGTATTGTGGGATGAAGTGGCCTGGACCGACCTTACACGTACGCTTACATGAGACAGGTTCCGCCGACTGACATGCACTTGTTGCATAAGGTGGCTAGCGGGTGTTTGTCTCTCCCACTTCAGTCGGATCGGATTCGATGAAAAGGGTCCTTATGAAGGGTAAATAGCAATTGGCATATCGCCGTTGTGGATTTTTCGTAGGTAAGAAACGTTCTTGCTAGAAACCCATAGCAACCACTAAAACATGCAACAACAATTAGAGGATGTCTAACTTGTTTTTGCAGGGTAAGCTATGTGATGTGATATGGCCAAAAGAATGTGATGAATGATATATGTGATGTATGAGATTGATCACGTTCTTGTAATAGGAATCACGACTTGCATGTCGATGAGTATGACAACCGGCAGGAGCCATAGGAGTTGTCTTAATTTATTGTATGACCATGTTCTTGTAATAGGAATTACTTTACTTTATTGCTAACTGTTAGCCATAGTAGTAGAAGTAATAGTTGGCGAGACAACTTCATGAAGACACGATGACGGAGATCATGATGATGGAGATCATGGTGTCATGCCGGTGACGAAGGTGATCATGCCGCGCCTCAAAGATGGAGATCAAAGGCGCAAGATGATATTGGCCATATCATGTCACTTTATGATTTGCATGTGATGTTTGTCAAGTTTACGTCTTATTTGCTTAGAATGATGGTGTCGGCGTCCTGGGAACGGGGGTCCCCAGACTTGCCTGCCTACGGCCTGCGGCGTGGCTCAAAGGGGGGCCAGCACGGCCCATCTTCATCAACACAAGCTCAAGACCCTCGCGAGGGGCCAAGCCTCGCGGGGCGGACGACAAGGAGCTTCCTCAGGCACGGCCTCGTCAGGCTGGCTCACGAGGAGGCGGAGAGTTCAAGGCGGGGTACCTCGCGAGGTGCCCATGATGCAAGCCATGACGACCAAGGGCGCCAACCCGCGCAGTGTCCTTCTTTCCTCTTTGGTGCAAGGGGAGCAAGCGTAGGCGAGAGCATCAAGCAAAGGCATCCATTTCGGTGCAACAAGACCAAGACCAGTCCAACGGCGGGATGGAGGTCACCGTGGAGCCCAAGTCGGCATCACCACCAGAGCCTTTGACAGGCGAGGACCAACTTTAGTCAGGATAAGTGTACTAGATGTTCCCCTTCAAATTGGCCAATTGTTGGCGCCCTTCCCGCTCAATATTTGGGAAGAGGCCCTGGGCCTTCTCCTATAAATAGGACTCGCTGCCCACAGGGTAGAGACATCTGGAGAGGAAGCTGGAGATAAGATAGGCATCTAGAATCAACCCTTCCAAAGGGACAACACCACCACAAGAACAGACCCTCGCGAGGCTGTTCTTCCTTGTATTGTTCATCATCAGCCCAAGAGGCAATCCACCACGCCACACACTGGAGTAGGGTATTACACCACAATGGTGGCCTGAACCAGTATAAACCCTGTGTCTCTTGTGTTGTTCTTCTCGTAGTTTAGATCCTAGCAATTCAGCGAGGAACATGTAGGTAGAAGGCAAAACCTCCGCGCGCACCTAGTGTTCGAACCTCAAGGGTCTACCGGAACCCTAAATCCGACATTTGGCGCGCCAGGTAGGGGTGCACCGGGATCCACCTTCCGCCACTTTGTGTCCCGTCGCATCGTCATCACCATGTCCGGCGACCAAGCGGGCAACCCTGCCCCCTGGACAGCTTGGCCCGCCGGCGCAGAGCCGCTCGCCACGGGCGACCCAATGCCCCAGGCAGCTCGCGGTCCGCAAGGCGCTGTGGGCCGTGGGCGACGCGAGCAGACCCCGACAGCTCTCACGCCGCGACAGATGCGGTCCGCAGCAAGAGCCTCCAACCACGCCGCGGCCACGACGCCGTACACTCGCCGGGAGCAGGCGAACTCAAGGGCCGCGCTCACGGTGGCCCGAGAGCTGCTGCAGTGCAGGCTGATGGAAGGCGGCCGCGACGTGCTGCTAGAGAGGGTGGCAGAGCTCCTGGGCTTCGCCGCCTCGGGGGCTCACCCCTTCTGCACTCAACTCCCGTCTCAGGCCCAGAGCAGCCCGCGCGGGGGCCCCACACGCGCCCATGGTCTCCAAGGCTACCCCGGCACCAATGAAGCCGTCGGCACCGGGCCAGCGGCTGCACTGACTCCGCTCCCCACTGGCGAAGGACTCATCACAACCCACGGCCCCAGTGGGCCGCCGCGTTACCACCCCCAGGTTGGCACATCAAGCAGAGCTGCATGGCGCGCGGAGCATTATGACGTGGCCTTAGGGGTGGTGGCCCCCGAAGAGTACGTGCCCCGCATGTTGGACCAAGGGCACCCACGCGAGGGCGAACAAGGCTCGCTCCTCAGCCCAAGCTGGGGGGACGAGGCACCAGAAGCGAGCTCTTCCAGGAGCCCCGGGGCGGCCCCACCGGCCACACTGGAAGCGACAATTATCGGGTACCGCTAATTCCTCAGGAGCAGGCATACGCTAATCATGGGTCGCAGGAGATGCAGGTCGCCGCAGTGAGCAGCTGCCCCGCTCCCGCAGCCTCCTACCCCTCGGGAGGAGGGCATCAGGGGCTGCAGGGGAGGGGCCGAGATCTGACATCACCACCGCGGCGTTCGGAGCAAGGCGTTCCCACGAGGTAGGCCCTCCGCTGGGGAGGCGCCTTAGGGCCTGCCCCTGGCGGAGGACCCGTGGTCGTCGGGGGAACCGCTGGCAACCGCTCTACCCCATCGGCGGCGTCTTGGTTTCCGGTCATCGTTGATGGCACTAGAGTGTGGCGCAAGGCAGGGCCCTCGTCTGGCGATATGAAGCAAGGCCGGTACCTGTGAAGAAGGCCCAGCGCCTGTGAAGCTCGCCGCCCCATGACACTCTCACGTAATAATGAGTGGGGTTGTACACGCCCCGGAGTCTCAGGGGTGCCGGCCTCAGGCCCTGGGGCTCCCTCCCACGCCTAGTGGCAGCACTTAGCTCCGCGCTGGTGAGAAGACGTCCAAGACTAGACTAGGTGCCGGACGCGGCCTTTTCTGCCTTCATTGATTTTCCCTTGGTTGTTGCTTTCCCCCGCTGGATTTAAGTTGGATTCGAATTTGAGATTTGCGTGTGTTCGGGGAAGGGGTGCTTAGTCTTGTTCAAGCAATCTCTCGCGTTTCGGTTCCGACCTCGCCTCAGTTGCCTCCCCTCGTAAGCCCCTCGCGAGCCGGGTCTGGCCTAGCTTGCGTGCAGCCCAGACTGCCGCTGCCATATCCTATCAGGAGGCTTTTTCACTGCCGATCCTACGGATTCGATCAAGAGGCATTAGAGACACCACGGCCTCCCGCGTATTATCTCAGGACCCGCACGGGACAAAGGTAAACTAGCCATCCGGTTCTTCACCTAGCCAACCACTTGGCGTGGGCACGTGGGCGATACAGCACCCATTAGTACGCTGAACATAAGCTTTACATGAGGGGCACCCCCTCCCAAAATGCTCTTACAATCGGCAGGTCGAAAAGCATGGGTTCTATTCATGCAGGGTAAGGAAACAGGAGCAATGTGCGGTCAGTCGGATAAATCCCCCAATGCATCCTCAGGAGCACCACCCGAACTATCGCTGGCGTCACTGGCCTCGCCATCACCCTCTGCATTGTCGCCGGTGTCGTCAGGGCCATTCACCACGCCGCCCTCGTCGGTGGCCATGATCACGTCATCATCGTCTGAAGTGAAGGCCCTGACAAGAGCGTCCACATTGTCTTCCACCCAGTCTGCCAGGTCACCCCGGACGGCCTGGGGAACTAGGGCGATGGCGGCGTCAAAGTCGAAGTGAGGATCCATGTTCTGGAGATGGCTGAAGACACGGGAGAAGGCGCGCCCGAGCAGGGCATGGCTCTTTTCCTCCACCAACCTGTTGGCCCTGACCGACCGTGCCTCCAGCTGCGTCACGATGTCGGTAAAGAACTGAAGGTTGTCGGCGTAGTTCGTTGCATGTGGCGCGCCAACAGCCGCCTCGCAGATGTTGCCCAAGGTCGTGTTGGCTCTCTCCCAAAGCGTGGTGAGCATGGGGGCGTGCTCATGTTCCAGGAGCCGCTGTTGGCGTATCTCATCCGCATTCTGGCGCGCAACGGCCTCAGCCTCGTCCAGCCGTTGGCGAAGAAGAAGCACCTCGGCACGAGAAGTAGTCGACTCCCCCTGCGCCACTTCAAGTGCGGCCCGCAAGGCATCAACCCGCCGTGTCGCTTCCTCCAGCTTGGTCCTCAGGACGGTGGTCCTACCTTCAGCCTCGGTCCAGATCAACACCAGCCTCTCCTCAAACTCGCGCTCGAGGCTCGAGCGCGCTGTTGCCACCCGACATCCGATCTCCTCCAAGACACGGGTTTCTCGCGCAGCGACATCATTCTCCTCTCATGTCACCAAGCGCTCCCTTGTCTCCAGGCGTTCGTACTCACGTGCGTGTTCGGCGGCCTCCAGCGTCAGCGCTTCCTCATGCTTCTGGAGCTCCACTGGGTCACCGGAAGTCACCTTCATCGACGCGAGGGCCGCCTCGCATAGCTCCACCTCCTCCTCCAGTGAGCGGCACCGGGCCAGGAGTTCCCGTGCCCGCTCTTCCGTCGCCTCTTGCCGCTGGTCAGCTTCCCGGGCTTCCTCGACGGCCTGGGAACGGGCCACCCGAGAGGCCGCCAGCGATGCCTTGGCCTCCTCATCGTCAAGATCGCGTAGGCGGCGCGCGAGGGCGACTTCCACCTCCAGCTCGCGCCTCTCCGCGACCAAGCGCAGGCCCTCGCCCTCAAGGCGTGCGTCTTCATCGGCAAGCTCCTCACCAAGTAGGCTCACCGCGTCAGCCGCCCTTCGAAGGAACCCTTGGCGAAGAGCGCGACGCTCCCGAGCGCGCTCAAGCACGTCTTCCACGCTGTCATCCGCCCCAAGCAAGCGCTAGGGGGCACTGATTAGCGCTCCCCCTCCGGGCTGGGGGCTGGGGGCTGGCGCCCTTGAGGCGACCGGGCACGCCTCGCCAGGAGCCCGGCCTGGGGCCAGTCCATCCCCAAGTGAAGAGCGCTGGGAGTACCCCAGTCAATCACTGTCCACGACCAGACGAGAAGCCCACGGCAGGCTGGCTAGGCCCCGAGAAGGCTCGCGAAGGAAGGTCACGAGGCGCGCGGGGCCGCATTGCGCCTCGGGGTGATTCGTCTCTTCGACCGACCTCACCACAAGGGCTCTACTGCTCGGAGCGACCGGAGACGGTGGAGAAGGCGGAAGCAGGGGGATGGCTCCTCAGTCATCTCCGTGAGCTCGGGAGGAAGGGCCCTGCGGAGCAAGGTTCAGGAAGGGCAGCAGAAGAATCTGGAGCTGGGAAGGGAGAAGGCTTACTCATCGATGGCGAAGTACTTTCTACGCTTCAGCAGGCGACAAGGGTAATCATCGCCCAGGGCCTCCCTTCTCTTCCGGAGGGCCTCAAAGTCCATGCAGAAGCGGCCCAAGAGTTGAGCTCAGGGGTCAGCCTGCGACGAGGAGGGAACGTCAAGATGACCCGCGTCAAGGGTGTCTGCCTGATGCGCGCCGCCGGTCGCCTCGCCAAGAAAAACGGTCGGGGCCTCGGAGGCCTCGGCCCCGGGTGCAGCAGGCGGCTGCTCACCGCTCTCAGCCTCGGTAGCGCGGGCCTCAGGGGACGCTCCCTCTTGAGCGCTGCCCGGCGCTGTCGCCCCGGCGGGGGCACCCTCGGCCTCCGGAGGTTCATGCCTCCCTGCTCCGCCACTTGAGGAAGAACCACCTCGACCAATTGAAAGGGCGGCCACTGTCACTGGATTCTCGCAAGGCCCCTGGAGGCCGACGGGGTGCGGTCCCCATTCGTCGAAAACGGGCATCTGATTCACGAAGTCTCTCCTACCCGAACAGATGTACAGCAAGGCCCCCCCTTGCTGGATGCTGCCAGGGTTGGGGTCCCCAGTCAGAACCAAGAGTACCTTCCTCGACGCTTTAGGCGTCAGGTCCTCTTCCTGGAGCCTCATACGATCCCCGCGCCCGTTGAAGGCCCACATTCGGCGAGAGTGGCGCTGGAGAGGGGCGACCCGGCGTAGCAGGAACTCCTGCACCACCTTGGGCGCCATCACGTCAAGCGATCTCAAGCACTCGAAGCGACGCCAGACGAAGAAGAGCTGGGGGCTAGTGAGCGTCTCCTGGCCCCAGCCCGAATTAGGGACAGCAGGCGAAGTCGGCTTCGACAGCAGGGGGCTGGGCACCCCACGTCCACATACAGCCACCGCTCGCGGAACCCAGGCGCGGGCGGAGGAAGACCAAAGTCAATCCCTGAGGCCGCTGTCTCGGGTGCAGCGATGAAGCCCGCACATTCCGAGCATTGGGCAGGGTCGACGAGGTGCAGAGTGAAGAAGTGGCACAACAGGGCGACCGAAGGGATGATGCCAACCATAGCCTCGCAAATGAAGGCAAAGACCACCAGAAGAGTAATGGAGTCAGGACCCAGATGCATCATGTGGATCTGATAATGGGAGAGCACGGCGTTGAAGAAATCCGAAAAGGGGGGGAATGAGCCCCGCCCACAGGGCGTCGACGAAATAAGGGACCTCGGTGATTATCCTATCAATGGAGAACCAAGATGCGGGCCAGGCCGTCGTCCTCCCGCATTCATTGAAGATGGTGGCCAGGGCCAAACTAACCTTGCCCAAGCCCTCTCGATTGACTATGATCGACCGGTCCACGGCGGGGGCCGCCAATGGCGGCGGGCAAGGCGAAGGCATGGGTCCCTTCCCTCTCCCCTTCTTCGTCGGAGCCATGGCGATGGAAGGGGGAGGAAAGGTTCGAGATTGGCTTTGAAGTGGAAGCTGGAGTTCGAAAGAAGGAAGGACAGAGGGCGCACGAGCGACGGAAAGGGGAGTGGCTGTGTACAACTGCAAGTCCGCCTAGCCTGGCACCAAATGAGGAGGTGTGGGGGAACAGTGCCACCCACGTCCAATCAACCGCCACGCGGCACCCAAGGCCGCAGGCTGTTAGGGCCCGCGACGCTTCGCACTTGCCCTTTCGCCTCTCTGCTCGGCCAAGTCCGGGCGCGCCTTGGACCCGGGGGCTACTGTCGGCGTCTTGGGAACGGGGGTCCCCAGACTTGCCTGTCTGCGGCCTGTGGCGTGGCTCAAACGGGGCCCAGCATGGACCATCTTCATCAACACAAGCTCAAGACCCTCGCGAGGGGCCAAGCCTCGCGGGGCGGACGACAAGGAGCTTCCTCATGTACGGCCTCGTCAGGCTGGCTCATGAGGAGGCGGAGAGTTCAAGGCAGGGTACCTTGCGAGGTGCCCATGACGCAAGCCATGACGACAAAGGGCGCCAGCCGGGCGCCAGCCCACGCAGTGTCCTTCTTTCCTCTTTGGTGCAAGGGGAGCAAGCGCAGGCGAGAGCATCAAGCAAAGGCATCCATTTCGGTGCAACAAGACCAAGACCAGTCCAACGGCAGGATGGAGGTCACCGTGGAGCCCAAGTCGGCGTCACCACCAGAGCCTTTGACAGGCGAGGACCAACTTTAGTCAGGATAAGTGTACTAGATGTTCCCCTTCAAATTGGCCAATTGTTGGCGCCCTTCCCGCTCAATATTTGGGAAGAGGCCCAGGGCCTTCGCCTATAAATAGCACTAGCCGCCCACAAGGTAGAGACATCTGGAGAGGAAGCTGGAGATAAGATAGGCATCTAGAATCAACCCTTCCAAAGGGACAACACCACCACAAGAACAGACCCTCGTGAGGCTGTTCTTCCTTGTATTGTTCATCATCAGCCCAAGAGGCAATCCACCACGCCACACACTGGAGTAGGGTATTACACCACAATGGTGGCCTGAACTAGTATAAACCCTATGTCGCTTGTGTTGTTCTTCTCGTAGTTTAGATCCTAGCGATTCAGCGAGGAACAGGTAGGTAGAAGGCGAAACCTCCATGCGCACCCTAGTGTTCGAACCTCAAGGGTCTGCCAGAACCCTAAATCCGACAGATGGTAGCATAAATAAGCTGATCCCTCATTAAAATTCCAAGAAAGTGTTCCCCCTAACTGTGTACCATTGAGAAAGTTCGTTGTTTCGAAGCACCACATGATGATCGGGTGTGATAGATTCTAACGTTCGCATACAACGGGTGTAAGCCAGATTTACACATGCAAAACACATAGGTTGACTTGACGAGCCTAGCATGTACAGACATGGCCTCAGAACACAAGAGACCAAAAGGTCGAACATGAGTCGTATAGTAGATACAATCAACATGAAGATGTTCACCGATGATGACTAGTCTGTCTCACGTGATGATCAAACACGGCCTAGTTGACTCGGATCATATGTCACTTAGATGACTAGAGGGATGTCTATCTGAGTGGGAGTTCATTAAATAATTTCATTAGATGAACTTAATTATCATGAACATAGTCTAAAATATCTTTGCAATATGTCTCGTAGATCAAATGGCCCACGCTAATGTTACCCTCAACTTCAACGCGTTCCTAGAGAAAACCAAGCTGAAAGATGATGGTAGAAACTATACGGACTGGGTCCAGAACTTGAGGATCATCCTCATAGCTGCCAAGAAAGCATATGTCCTAGAACCACCGCTAGGTGAAGCACCCATTTTCCCAACAACTCAAGATGTTATGAACGCCTAGTAGTCGCGTAGTGATGATTACTCCCTGGTTCAGTGCGGCATGCTTTACAGCTTAGAACCGGGGCTCCAAAAGCGTTTTGAGCAGCACGGAGCATATGAGATGTTCCAAGAGCTGAAAATGGTTTTCCAAGCTCATGCCTGGGTCGAGAGATATGAAGTCTCCGACAAGTTCTATAGTTGTAAGATGGAGGAAAACAGTTCTGTCAGTGAGCATATACTCACTATGTCCGGGTTACACAACCGTTTGTCTCAGTTGGGAGTTAATCTCCAAAATGACTCAGTCATTGACAGGATCCTCTAGTCGCTCCCACCTAGATACAAGAGCTTTGTGATGAACTACAATATGCAAGGGATGGAGAAGTCCATTCCTGAGTTATATTCAATGCTGAAATCAGCGGAGGTGGAAATCAAAAAGGAACATCAAGTGTTGATGGTGAATAAGACCACTAGTTTCAAGAAAGGCAAGGGTAAAAAGAACTTCAAGAAGGACAGCTAGGGAGTTGCTGTGCCCGGTAAATCAGTTGCTGGGAAGAAGCCAAACAATGGACCACGGACCGAGACTCAGTGCTTTTATTGCAAGGGAAATGGTCACTGGAAGCGGAACTGCCCCAAGTACTTAGCGGATAAGAAGGCCGGCAACACCAAAGGTATATGTGATATACATGTTATTGATGTGTACCTTACCAGTACTCGTAGTAGCTCCTGGGTATTTGATACCGGTTCGGTTGCTCATATTTGTAACTCAAAACAGGAGCTGCGGAATAAGAGGAGACTGGTGAAGCATGAGGTGATGATGCGCTTCGGGAATGGTTCCAAGGTCGATGTGATCGGCGTCGGCGAGCTACCTCTACATTTACCTACGGGATTAGTTTTAAACCTCAATAATTGTTATTTAGTGCTAGCTTTGAGCATGAACATTGTATCTGGATCTCGTTTAATGCGGGATGGCTACTCATTTAAGTCTGAGAATAATGGTTGTTCTATTTATATGAGAGATATGTTTTATGGTCATGCCCCGCTAGTCAATGGTTTATTCTTATCTCGAACGTGATGTTACACATATTCATAGTGTGAATACCAAAATATGTAAGGCTAATGATGATAGTCCCACATACTTGTGGCACTGCCGCCTTGGTCACATTGGTGTCAAACGCATGAAGAAACTCCATGCAGATGGACTTTTGGAGTCTCTTGATTATGAATCATTTGACACGTGCGAACCATGCCACATGGGCAAGATGACCAAGACTCCGTTCTCCGGAACAATGGAGCGAGCAACCAACTTATTGGAAATAATACATACTGATGTATGCGATCCAATGAGCATTGAGGCTCGCGGTGGCTATCGTTATGTTCTCACCCTCACTGATGACTTAAGTAGATATGGGTATGTCTACTTGATGAAACACAAGTCTGAGACCTTTTAAAAGTTCAAGGAATTTCAGAGTGAGGTGGAGAATCAACATGACAGGAAAATAAAGTTCTTACGATCAGATCGTGGAGTTGAATATTTGAGTCATGATTTTGGTACGCACTTAAGGAAATGGGGAATTGTTTCACAACTCACGCCGCCTGGAACACCTCAGCGTAATGGAGTGTCTGAACATCGTAATCGCACTCTATTGGATATGGTGCGATCTATGATGTCTCTTACCGATTTACCGCTATCATTTTGGGGTTATGCTTTAGAGACAACTACATTCCCTTTAAATAGGGCACCATCTAAATCCGTTGAGACGACACCGTATGAATTATGGTTTGGGAAGAAACCTAAGCTGTCATTTCTAAAAGTTTGGGGATGCGATGCTTATGTCAAGAAACTTCAACCTGAAAAGCTCAAACCCAAGTCGGAAAAATGCATCTTCATAGGATACCCTAAGGAAACCATTGGGTATACCTTATGCCTCAGATCCGAAGGCAAGATCTTTGTTGCCAAGAATGGATCCTTTCTAGAGAAAGAGTTTCTCTCGAAAGAAGTGGGAGGAAAGTGGAACTTGATGAAGTACTGCCTCTTGAAACAGAAAGTAGCGCAGCTCAAGAAAATGTTTTTGTGGTGCCTGCACCAACTAGAGAGGAAGTTAATGATGATGATCAAGGAACTTCGGATCAAGTTGCTTCTGAACTTCGTAGGTCCACAAGGACACGTTCCACACTAGAATGGTATGGCAACCCTGTCCTGGAAATCATGTTGTTAGACAACGGTGAACCTTTGAACTATGAAGAAGCGATGGTGGGCCCAGATTCCAACAAATGGCTTGAAGCCATGAAATCCGAGATAGGATCCATGTATGAAAACAAAGTATGGACTTTGGCAGACTTGCTCGATGATCGGTGAGCCATAGAAAATAAATGGATCTTTAAGAAGAAGACTGACGCGGATGGTAATATGACCATCTATAAAGCTCGGCTTGTCACTAAGGGTTATTGATAAGTTCAAGGTGTTGACTACGATGAGACCTTTCGCCCGTAGTGAAGCTGAATTCCGTCCGAATCATGTTAGCAATTGCCGCATTCTATGATTATGAGATATGGTAGATGGACGTCAAAACGACATTCCTTAACGGTTTCCTTAAGGAAGAATTTTATATGATGCAACCGGAAGGTTTTGTCGATCCTAAGAATGATGACAAGGTGTGCAAGCTCCAGCGCTCCATCTACGGGCTGGTGCAAGCATCTCGGAGTTGGAACATTCACTTTGATGAAATGATCAAAGCGTTTGGGTTTATGCAGACTTATGGAGAAGCCTGCGTTTACAAGAAAGTGAGTGGGAGCTCTGTAGCATTTCTCATATTATATGTGGATGACATACTATTGATGGGAAATGATATAGAATTTTTGGAAAGCATAAAGGCCTACTTGAATAAGTGTTTTTCAATGAAGGATCTTGGAGAAGCTGCTTACATATTAAGCATCAAGATCTATAGAGATAGATCGAGACGCCTCATCGGTCTTTCACAAAGCACATACCTTGATAAGATATTGAAGAAGTTCAATATGGATCAGTCCAAGAAGGGGTTCTTGCCTGTATTGCAAGATGTGAAATTGAGAATGGCTCAATTCCCGACCTCGGTAGAAGATAGATAAAAGATGAGTGTCGTCCCGTATGCCTCAGCCATAGGGTCTATCATGTATGCCATGCTGTGTACCAGACCTGATGTAAACCTTTCTGTAAGTTTGGTATGGAGGTACCAAAGTAATCCTGACATGGAACACTGGACAGCGGTCAAGAATATCCTGAACTACCTGAAAAGGACTAAGGATATGTTTCTCGTTTATGGAGGTGACGAAGAGCTCATCGTAAAGGGTTATGTCGATGATAGCTTCGACATAGATCTGGATGACTCCAAGTCACAAACCGGATACGTGTATATTTTGAATGGTGGGGCAGTCAGCTGGTGCAGTTGCAAGCAAAGCGTTGTGGCGGGATCTACATGTGAAGCGGAGTACATGGCAGCCTCGGAGGCAGCACATGAAGCAATCTGGATGAAGGAGTTCATTACCGACCTAGGAGTTATTCCCAATGCTTCGGGCCCGATGACTCTCTTCTGTGACAACACTAGAGCTATTGCCCTTGCCAAGGAGCCCAGGCTTCACGAGAAGACAAGGCATATTAAGCGTCGCTTCAACTCCATTCATGAAAATGTTCAAGATGGAGACATAGATATTTGTAAAGTGCATACGGATCTGAATGTCGTAGATCTATTTACTAAACCTCTTACACGAGCAAAACATGATCAACACCAGAACTCTATGGGTGTTCGATTCATCACAATGTAACTAGATTATTGACTCTACTGCAAGTGGGAGACTTTTGGAAATATGCCCTAGAGGCAATAATAAAATGGTTATTATTATATTTCCTTGTTCATGATAATTGTCTGTTGTTCATGCTATAATTGTATTAACCGGAAACCGTAATACATGTGTGAATACATAGACCACAATATGTCCCTAGTGAGCCTCTAGTTGACTAGCTAGTTGATCAATGGATGGTTATGGTTTCCTGATCATGGACATTATATGACATTGATAACGGGATCGCATCATTAGGAGAATGATGTGATGGACAAGATCCAATCCTAAGCATAGCACAAGATCGTGTAGTTTGTTTGCTAAGAGCTTTTCTAATGTCAAGTATCATTTCCTTAGACCATGAGATTGTGCAACTCCCAGGTATCGTAGGAATGCTTTGGGTGTACCAAATGTCACAACGTAACTGGGTGGCTATAAAGGTGCACTACAAGTATCTCCGAAAGTGTCTGTTGAGTTGGCACGAATCGAGACTGGAATTTGTCACTCCATATGACGGAGAGGTATCTCTGGGTCCACTCAGTAATGCATCATCATAATGAGCTCAATGTGACTAAGAAGTTAGTCACGTAAAAAGTAAAGAGACTTGCCGGCAATGAGATTGAACGAGGTATTGGGATACCGACGATTGAATCTCGGGCAAGTAACATACCAATTGACAAAGGGAATTGTATATGAGATTGATTAAATCCCCGACATCGTGGTTCATCCGATGAGATCATCGTGGAACATGTGGGAGCCAACATGGGTCTCCAGATCCCGTTGTTGCTTATTTGCCGGAGAGATGTCTCGGTCATGTCTGCATGATTCCCGAACCCGTAGGGTCTACACACTTAAGGTTCAGTGACGCTAGAGTTGTTATGGGAATTAGTATGTGGTTACCAAATGTTGTTTGGAGTCCCGAATGAGATCCCGGACATCACAAGGAGGTCCGGAATGGTCCGGAGATAAAGATTTATATATGGGAAGTCCTTATTCGGTCGCCGAAAATGTTCGGGAGTTTATCGGTATTCTACCGGGACCACTGAAAGGTTTTCGAGGGTCCACCTGCCCCGGAGGGCCCTATGGGCTGAATATGGAGGGGAACCAGCCCCTAGGTGGGCTGGGCGCCACCCCCCCTAGGGCACATGCGCCTAGGGTTTGGGGGGGGGACCCTAAAGGGGGCGCCCCCTTGGCTTGGGGGGTAAGCCTCCCCCCTTGCCCACCCTCTAGATCCATCTGGAGGGGGCCGGCCCCCCTCTCCCTTGCCCCTATAAATAGAGGGGAGGTGGGAGGTGATACGTCTCCAACGTATCTATAATTTATGAAGTATTCATGCTATTATATTATCCATCTTGGATGCTTAATGGGCTTTATTATACACTTTTATATTATTTTTGGGACTAACCTATTAACCGGAGGCCCAATGCAAATCGCTATTTTTTTGCCTATTTCAGTGTTTCGCAAAAAAGGAATATCAAACGGAGTCCAAACGGAATGAAACCTTAGGGAGAATCGTTTTTGGAACAAACGTGACCAGAGGACTTGGAGTGGACGTCAAGAAAGAAGCAAGGAGGCCACGAGGCAGGCAGGCACGTCTACCCCCCTAGGCGCGTCCCCCACCCTCGTGGGCCCCTCGCAGCTCCACCGACCTACTTCTTCCTCCTATATATACCCATATACTCCGAAAACATCCAGGAGCACAATAGATCGGGAGTTCCGCCACCGCAAGCCTCTATAGCCACCAAAAAACAATCGGGGCCCTGTTCCAACACCCTGCCGAAGGGGGAATCCCTCACCGGTGGCCATCTTCATCATCCCGGCGCTCTCCATTATGAGGAGGGAGTAGTTCACCCTTGGGGCTGAGGGTATGTACCAGTAGCTATGTGTTTGATCTCTCTCTCTCTCTCGTGTTCTTGATTCGGCACAATCTTGATGTATCACGAGCTTTGCTATTGTAGTTGGATCTATGATGTTTCTCCCCCTCTACTCCCTTGTAATGGATTGAGTTTTCCCTTTGAAGTTATCTTATCGGATTGAGTCTTTAAGGATTTGAGAACACTTTGATGTATGTCTTGCATGTTCTTATCTATGGTGACAATGGGATATTCACGTGATCTACTTGATGTATGTTTTGGTGATCAACTTGTGGGTTCAGTGACCTCGTGAACTTATGCATAGGGGTTGGCACACGTTTTCGTCTTGACTCTCCGGTAGAAACTTTGGGGCACTCTTTGAAGTACATTGTGTTGGTTGAATAGATGAATCTGAGATTGTGTGATGCATATCGTATAATCATGCCCACGGATACTTGAGGTGACATTGGAGTATCTAGGTGACATTAGGGTTTTGGTTGATTTGTGTCTTAAGGTGTTATTCTAGTACGAACTCTATGATAGATCGGACGGAAAGAATAGCTTCGTGTTATTTTACTACGGACTCGTGAATAGATCGATCAGAAAGGATAACTTTGAGGTGGTTTTGTACCCTACAATAATCGCTTCGTTTGTTCTCCGCTATTAGTGACTTTGGAGTGACTCTTTGTTGCATGTTGAGGGATTGTTATATGATCTAATTATGTTATTATTGTTGAGAGAACTTGCACTAGAGAAAGTATGAACCCTAGGCCTTGTTTCCTAGCATTGCAATACCGTTTACGCTCACTTTTGCCACTTGTTACCTTGCTGTTTTTATATTTTCAGATTACAAAAACCTATATCTACCATCCATATTGCACTTGTATCACCATATCTTTGCCGAACTAGTGCACCTATACAATTTACCATTGTATTGGGTGTGTTGGGGACACAAGAGACTCTTTGTTATTTGGTTGCAGGTTTGCTTGAGAGTGACCACCTTCATCCTACGCCTCCCACGGATTGATAAACCTTAGGTCATCCACTTGAGGGAAATTTGCTACTGTCCTACAAACCTCTGCACTTGGAGGCCCAACAACGTCTATAAGAAGAAGGTTGCGTAGTAGACATCAAGCTCTTTTCTGGCGCCATTGTCGGGGAGGTGAGTGCTTGAAGGTATATCTTTAGATCTTGCAATCGAATATTTTAGTTTCTTGTTTTATCACTAGTTTAGTCTATAAAAAGAAAACTACAAAAAATGGAATTAAGGTTGCCTCATATGCTTCATCTTTTTAATGTCTTTCTGAAAATGATGGAAAGGAAAATTGTGCTCAAGTCCTAGAAGAAGAATTACATAGAATGCTTGGCATAAAATATGTGAATGATGAGCATGATTGCAATGTTGTTAGTATGAATTCTTTGAAGACCCATGATGCTAATGATATGCAAAGCCACAAGCATGGGGATTCTATGTTTGATGAACATGATATGTTTAGTCCCCCAAGTTTTGATGAGAAAATTTATTATGACGAAAGCATGCCTCCTATTTATGATGATTATTGTGATGACACGTATGCTATAAAGAATAAAGATAACCATGAAACTTATCATCATGATTTTAATTTTCAATTGGATTATGCTTCACAGATAGTTATTTTGTTGAGTTTGCTCCCTCTACTATTGATGAGAATAAACTTGCTTATGTGGAGAGTAGTAAAATTTCTATGCAAGTATATCATGAAAAGAATGCTTTATGTGCTGGTTATATTGTTGAATTCATTCATAATGCTACTGAAAATTATTATGAGGGGGGAATATATGCTTGTAGGAATTGCAATAATATCAAGTTTCCTCTCTATGTGTTGAAAATCTTGAACCTATGCTTGTTTTGCCTTCCTATGCTAGATGATTATTGTTCCCATAAGTGGTTTGCTCACAAAATCTCTATGCATAGGAAGTGGGTTAGACTTAAATGTGCTAGTCATATTCTTCATGATGCTCCCGTTATGTTTCAATTCTTATCTTTTATGTGAGCATCATTGTCATCATCATGCCTAGCTAGAAACGCGTTAAAGAAAAGCGCTTGTTGGGAGACAACCCAATATTTACCTTTACTGTTTTTGTGTGTTACATGATTAAGCTACCGTGGTAATATGTTTTATAGCTTTTGTTTCAATAAAGTGCCAAGTAAGACCTTCAGGATAGCTTACGGTGATAGTTGTGTTGATCCTGCTGAAAATCAGAAACTTTTGCGCCCAGTAAATTAGTTTTTATAATTCACAGAAACGTGATTTTGATATGATTCTTTTTTATCTAGATTGGTACACAAATTTCTCAGTTTTTCCTAATTTGGTAGGATTTTTGGAGTTACAGAAGTATTCGAGAGTTACAGATTACTACAGATTGTTCTGTTTCTGACATATTCTGTTTTCTATGTGTTGTTTGCTTATTTTGATGAATCTATGAGTAATATCGGAGGGTATGAACCATAGAGAATTTTCAATACAGTAGATATTACACCAATATGATTTTAGAATGAGTTCATAACAGTACCAAAAGTGGTGATTTATTTTCTTATACTAACGGAGCTTACGAGTTTTCTGTTGAGCTTTGTGTTGTGAAGTTTTCAAGTTTTGGGTAAAGATTTGATGGATTATGGAATAAGGAGTGGCAAGAGCCTAAGATTGGGGATTCCCAAGGCACCCCAAGGTAATATTCAAGGACAACCAAGAACCTAAGCTTGGGGATGCCCTAGATGGCATCCCCTCTTTCGTCTTCGTTCATCGGTAACTTTACTTGGAGCTATATTTTTATTCACCACATGATATGTGTTTTGCTTGGAGCGTCATTTTATTTTGTTATTATTTGCTTGCTGCTATTTAGAATAATGTTTTGCATCTATATTTTCAATAAAAATGTCAAGGATAGCCTTTACCATGCTTATTTTGCAAGTATACATGTTGCTGTTTCCAAACAGAAAGTTTATTGTTGTTGCAAAAATTCCCTAGAAAAGTCAGAAAATGATATAATGTTGAAATTTTTTGCATATTGAGCCCTGATAAATCTTCTACAGTGTGGTATACTTTCATAATTTTTGGAGTTAGGGAAGTATGTTGAATCTTGCATTCTTTACAAACGGTACTGTTTTGGCAGATTGCTAATATGTTTGCATATGTTTGCTTGTTTAATGATTATATTTGAGGATAGGAGTATTAAATATGCAGAGACATTTAGTATGCAATGTTGAATAATAATTTTAGTGATTTTTTACAGTAGAAAATGATAAGGTTTTTGCACTGGTTTATATTAACTTATCTCACGAGTTCTTGTTGAGTTTGGTGTGGATGAAGCTTTCGAGATTTAGGAAACCGAGATATAAAAGGAATTAAGGAGACTCAAAAGCTCAAGATTGGGGATGCACAAGGAACCCCAAGATAATATTCAAGAAGTCTCAAGCATCCAAGCTTGGGGATGCCCCGGTAGGCGTCCCACCTTTCTTCTTCAACAATTATCGGTTAGTATCGGTTGAGCCTAAGTTTTTGCTTCTTCACATGAGTTGTGCTATACTTGCAATGCCATTTTATTTTATTTTGCTTGATGTTTGAATAAAGTACTTAAGATCTGAAATTCTTAAATGAGAGAGAGTATTCACATAGCTACATAATTATTTAACTACTCATTGATCTTCACTTATATCTTTTTGGAGTAGTTTGTCATTTACTCGTGTGCTTCACTTATATCCTATGAGTAAATGGTTGAATGAGTTGAATATCATAAATCTGAAATTATATATGTTTCATATGCTTATCCCATGGGAAGTAATGACTTCACATATAAGAAGTAGAGGTGGTAAATTTATTGAAAGTTAGCAAACATTGTATTGGTCACTTGAACAATTCATGAAAGAATATTGAAGGAAGAGAGATTTCACATATAAATATATTATCTTAGACATCTTCTATGATTATGAGCCCCATTAATTATTTTCAAACCTCAGCAAATTAGTTGAAATTGGACAAGGAAGACAACATAATGAGTTATGCCTGGGTATATTTGTATAGAAGTTATATTGTTATAGATCCTCCAACATGCGGTGCTTGCTATTTAGAATCCTTTGCTAGCCAAAATATCTGTACTAAGCTGGAATACTGCTTGTGCATCCAAAATCCTTGAACCAAGTTTCTGCCATGAGTGTCCACCATATCTACCTGTATGTAGTATTTACCTGTCGTTCCAAGTAAATTTGCTTGTGCCAAACTCTAAACCTTCAAATAATAATCTGTTTTGTATGCCCGAATCGCTCATGTAGCGAATAGGGGATGTCAGCATCTTTCATGCTAGGTGGGTTATTCTCACGATGAGTGGACTCCGCTCATCATTCACGAGAAAATGGCTGGTAACTGGGATGTCCAGTCTTATGATCAAAAGATCAAAAACAAAATCGCAAATAATTTAAACAAAACTCCCCCAGGATTGTTGATAGTTGGACGGCACCCGTTGTTTCGGACAAGCCGTGGAGTGTGATTGTTGGTGGAGGGGGAGTAAAATCTTTACCATTCTGTTTGGGAACCGCCTATAATGTATCTAGTATGGAAGATATGGGGAACTCTTGTTCGTTATGTTCACAATGAAAGCATACCTCCCAAAATTATTTCATCTCTGTTTTAAAGCTTAGAGCTCTGGCACCAATGCAAATCCCTGCTCCCCTCTGCGAAGGGCCTATCTTTTACTTTTATGCAAGAGTCAGTAGTATTCCTTCTCATTCCAACCTACTTTTTAGTTGGCAAGCATCATGTGATGGGGAAAGATCTAAGAATATATGGCCATTCAAATATATTTGATCATGAATTATTATTGTTGACAATTATCTATATGATAAACAAGTTGGGAGGCGAAACATTAAGCCCTTATCTTTCTCTGTGTTCGATGGATGCTACTTGTTCTAAAAATATGCTTTGAGTGGTAGCAATCATGGAAGACTATATGATAGTTGAGTATGTGGGATTTGCTAAATCAAAGCTCTTACATAGACCCTTCCTGAAAATAATATGAATTGCAATTGTTTGATGACTGAGAACATAGTTTGTTAGTTTTCAAGAAAGTTTATGGTCTATGCTTTAACATGTGAATAGCTTGTTACTTGATCGTGAGAAGTTTTATGGGATGAGCTATTGTTATGACATATAATGATGCTAGAAAAGGTGATTGAAATTATCATTGATCAAACTTGTGCACCTGCTAGCATTCACACTTCATAAATTATTTCTTTTATCATTTACCTACTCGAGGACGAGCAGGAATTAAGCATGGGGATGCTGTTACGTCTCCAACGTATCTATACTTTATGAAGTATTCACGCTATTATATTATCCATCTTGGATGTTTAATGGGCTTTATTATACACTTTTATATTATTTTTGTACTAACCTATTAACCGGAGGCCCAGTGCAAATTGTTGTTTTTTTGCCGATTTCAGTGTTCCGCAGAAAAGGAATATCAAACGGAGTCCAAATGGAATGAAACCTTTGGGAGAATTGTTTTTGGAACAAACATGATCCAGAGGACTTGGAGTAGACGTCATGAAAGAAGTGACGAGGACACAAGGCAGGGAGGCGCGCCTGCCCCCCTGGGCGCGCCCCCACCCTCGTTGGCCCCTCGCAGCTCCACCGACCTACTTCTTCCTCCTATATATACCCATATACTCCGAAAACATCCAGGAGCACAATAGATCGGGAGTTCCGCCGCCGCAAGCCTCTGTAGCCACCAAAAACCAATCAGGACCCTGTTCCGGCACCCTGCCGGAGGGGGAATCCCTCACCGGTGGTCGTCTTCATCATCTCGGCGCTCTCCATGACGAGAAGGGAGTAGTTCACCCTCGGGGATGACGGTGTGTACCAGTAGCTATGTGTTTGATCTCTCTCTCTCGTGTTCTTGATTCGGCATGATCTTGATGTATCGCGAGATTTGCTATTGTAGTTGGATCTTATCATGTTTCTCCCCCTCTACTCTCTTGTAATGGATTGAGTTTTCCCTTTGAAGTTATCTTATTGGATTGAGTCTTTAAGGATTTGAGAACACTTGATGTATGTCTTGCATGTGCTTATCTGTGGTGACAATGGGATATTCACGTGATCTACTTGATGTATGTTTTGGTGATCAACTTGCGGGTTCGGTGACCTCGTGAACTTGTGCATAGGGGTTGGCACACGTTTTCGTCTTGACTCTCCGGTAGAAAATTTGGGGAACTCTTTGAAGTACTTTGTGTTGGTTGAATAGATGAATCTGAGATTGTGTGATGCATATCGTATAATCATGCCCACGGATACTTGAGGTGACATTGGAGTATCTAGGTGACATTAGGCTTTTGGTTGATTTGTGTCTTAAGGTGTTATTCTAGTACGAACTCCATGATAGATCGAACGAAAAGAATAGTTTCGTGTTATTTTATTATGAACTCTTGAATAGATCGATCAGAAAGGATAAATTTGAGGTGGTTTCGTACCCTACAATAATCTCTTCGTTTGTTCTCCGCTATTAGTGACTTTGGAGTGACTCTTTGTTGCATGTTGGGGGATTGTTATATGATCTAATTATGTTATTATTGTTGAGAGAACTTGCACTAGTGAAAGTATGAACCCTAGGCCTTGTTTCCTAGCATTGCAATACCGTTTACGCTCACTTTCACCACTTGTTACCTTGCTGTTTTTATATTTTCAGATTACAAAAACCTATATCTACCATCCATATTGTACTTGTATCACCATCTCTTTGCCGAACTAGTGCACCTATACAATTTACCATTGTATTGGGTGTTTTGGAGACACAAGAGACTCTTTGTTATTTGGTTGCAGGGTTGTTTGAGAGAGACCATCTTCATCCTACGCCTCCCACGGATTGATAAACCTTAGTTCATCCACTTGAGGGAAATTTGCTACTGTTCTACAAACCTCTGCACTTGGAGGCCCAACAACGTCTACAAGAAGAAGGTTGCATAGTAGACATCAGGAGGGTTGCCACACCCTTCCCCTGGCACAGTCCTCTCCCTCCCCAACACCTCCTTCATAGTAGTAGTGCTTGGCGAAGCCCTGCCAGAGAACTGCAAGCTCCACCACCACGTTGTCGTGCTGCCGGAGCTCTCCCTCAACTTCTCTCCCCTTGCTCAATCAAGAAGGAGGAGACATCCCTAGGCTGTATGTGTGTTGAACGCGGAGGCGCCGTCCGTTCGGCGTTAGATCGGATCTTCCACGATTTGAATCGCCGCGAGTACGACTCCATCATTCGCATTCTAGTAACGCTTCCGCTTAGCGATCTTCAAAGGTATGAGGATGCACATCCTCTCTCTCTCTCTCTTTGCTAGAATCTCCTAGATTGATCCTGTTGATGCGTAGGAAAATTTTGAATTATTGCTACATTCCCCAACACAATCATAGTCCTTTCGATAAGTAAGAGTGTCGAACCCAACGAGGAGCAGAAGGAAATGACAAGCGGTTTTCAGCAAGGTAATGTCTGCAAGCACTAAAATTATAAGTAACGAGTAGTTTAATAGCAAGATAATTTGTAACGAGCACTAACAATAATGGTAACAAAAGTGCAGCAAGGTAGCCCAACCTTTTGAGGAAAGGCCAAAACGGTCTCTTACGATAAGCAAAATGTTCTTGAGGGCACACGGGAATTCCATCTAGTCACTTTCATCATGTTGGTTTGATTTGTGTTCGCTACTTTGATAATTTGATATGTGGGTGGACCGGTGCTTAGGTGCTGTTCTTACTTGAATAAACCTCTTACTTATGATTAACCCCTTCGCAAGCATCCACAACTACGAGAAAAGTATTAAGAATAAATTCTGACCATAGCATTAAACTTTTGGATCCAAATCAGTCCCTTACAGAATAGCGCATAAACTAGGGTTTAAGCTTCTGTCACTCCCGCAACCCACCATCTAATAACTACTTCACAGTGCATTCCCTTAGGCCCAAATATGGTGAAGTGTCATGTAGTCGACGTTCACATGACACCACTAAGGGAATCACAACCATCAAAATATCGAACACATATAAAGTTCACATGATTACTTGCAACAAGATTTATCCCGTGACCTCAAGAACAAAAGTAACTACTCACAAATGATAATCATGCTCAAGATCAAAGAGGTATTAAATAACATAATGGATCTAAACATATAATTTTCCACCAAATAAACCATATAGTAATCAACTACAAGATGTAGTCAACACTACTAGTCACCCACAAGCACCAATCTATAGTTCTGGTACAAAGATTGAACATAAGAGATGAACTAGGGTTTGAGAGGAGATGGTGTTGTTGAAGATGTTGATGGAGCTTGCCCTCCCCAAGATGGGAAAGTTGTTAGTGATGATGATGACGACGATTTCCCCCTCCGGGAGGGAAGTTCCCCCGGCAGAATCGCTCCACCGGAGGGAAAAAGTGCTCCTGCCCAAGTTCCACCTCAAGACGACGACGCTTCATCCCGAAAGTCATCTCCTTATTTTTTTTCTAGGTCAAAATGACTTAAATACCAGAAGAGGGGCACCGGAGGTGGGCTGGGCTGAGCACAACCCACCAGGGCGCACCTGGGGGGGGGGGGCAGGCGCGCCGTGGTGTCTTGTGCTCACCAGGTGGCCCCCCTCCGGTAGTTATTTGCTCCATTATTTCTTATTTATTCCATAAAAATTCCTCTGAAGTTTCAGCTCATTTGGAGTTGTGCAGAATGGGTGGCCTGACGTAGCTTTTACAGGTCAGATTTCCAGCTGCCGAAATTCTCCCTCTTTGTGTGAACCTTGCATATTATGAGAGAAAAGGCATTAGAATTACTTCAAAAAGCATTATTATGCATAGAAACAATATAAATAACAGTAGGTAAACATGATGCAAAATGAACGTATCAATGACATCCATGCCTTCTTGATCCAGCAAGACAGCGAGGTAGTGGATGAGTTCCGGCAGCACAAGAGCGTGGTGATGGTGATGGTGAAGTTATCTCTGGAGGGATTTTCCTAAGCATGACGAAATTATGACCGGGGTGTAAACGGTGGAGGGAGGAGCTGCATACGGCTATGATAATATTGTTCTTGTGCTAGGCGCCCGCTCCCACGTATATATAGGTGCGGGGTGGAGGGAGCAGCCAGGAGACGCCCCCAAGTGGCAGCCCCCTTCCTTATTTGGAGTGCGGGAGGAAGGAAGGAAGGAAGGAGGTGGAAGGAGGGGCCACCCCTGCCCTTTCCTTCCCCTAGGGCCGGCCAGCCAAGGGAAAAGGCACACCAGCCCCCTTGTGGGCTGGTATGTCCCCCCTTTGGCCCATAAGGCCCATACACTTGTTGGGGAACGTAGCATGCAATTTCAAAATTTTCCTACGCTCACGCAAGATCTATCTAGGAGATGCATAGCAATGAGGGGGAGAGAGTGTGTCTACGTACCCTTGTAGACCGTAAGCGTAAGCGTTTGACAACGTGGTTGATGTAGTCGAACTTATTCTAGCTCCGACCGTTCAAGCGCCAAACGTATGGCACCTCCGAGTTTTGCACACGTTCAGCTCGGTGATGTCCCTCGCCTTCTTGATCTAGCAAGGTGTCGAGGTAGTAGATGAGTTCCATCAGCACGATGGCGTGGTAATGGTGATGGTGAAGTGATCTGCGTAGGGATTCGCCTAAGCACCGCGAGAATATGACCGGGGGTGTAAACCGTGGAGGAGGGCACCACACACGACTAACAATTGATCTTGTGTGTTCTAGGCGCCCCTCTCCCCACATATATATAGGTGGGAGGGGAGGAGTGGCAGTCAGGGGGCGCCCCAAGTAGGACGAATCCTACTTGGTGCCTTCCCCAATTCGGCCTCCCCCTTCCATAATTGCTGGAGAAGAAAAGGGAAGGGGGAAGAGAGAAGGAAGGGGGGCCGAACCCCCTCTTTTCCTTCTCCCACTCGGCCTCCTTCCATAGGGGGGCGTGCCACCCCCTGTGGGCTGGTGTGCTCCCCTCTCATGGCCCATATAGCCCATATCTTCCCTCTGGGGGTTCCGGTAACCCCGCCGGTACTTTGATATGTACCCGGTACCCTCCGGAACACTTCCGGTGTCCGAATACTATCGTCCTACATATCAATATTTACCGCTCAAACATTTCGAGACTCCTCGTCATCTCCGTGATCTTATCCGGGACTCCGAACAACATTCAATCACCAAATCACATAACTCATATAATACAATGTCGTCATCGAACGTTAAGCGTGCGGACCCTACGGGTTCGAGAACTATGTAGACATGACCGAGACACCTCTCTAGTCAATAACCAATAGCGGAACCTGGATGCTCATATTGGCTCCCACATATTCTATGAAGATCTTTATCGGTCGAACCGTTATGACAACATACGTTATTCCCTTTGTCATCGGTATGTTACTTGCCCGAGATTCGATCATCCGTATCTTCATACCTAGTTCAATCTCATTACCGGCAAGTATCTTTACTCATTCTGTAATACATCATCCTGCAACTAACTCATTAGTCACTTTGCTTGCAAGGCTTCTTATGATGTGTATTACCGAGAGGGCCCAGAGATACCTCTCCGATACTCGGAGTGACAAATCCTATTCTCGATCTATGCCAACCCAACAAACACCTTCGGAGATACCTATCGAGCATCTTTATAATCACCCAGTTACGTTGTGACGTTTGATAGCACACAAGGCATTCCTCTGGTATCCGGGAGTTGCATAATCTCATAGTCGAAGGAATATGTATTTAACACGAAGAAAGCAATAGCAATAAAACTGAACTATCATAATGCTAAGCTAACGATTGGGTCTTGTCCATCACATCATTGTGCTAATGATGTGATCCCGTTTATCAAATGACAACACATGTCTATGGTTAGGAAACTTAACCATCTTTGATCAACGAGCTAGTCTAGTTGAGCCTTACTAGGGACACGGTATTTTGTCTATGTATCCACACATGTATCAAGTTTCCGGTTAATACAATTAGCATGAATAATAAACTTTTATAATGACATAAGGAAATATAAAATAACAACTTTATTATTGCCTCTAGGGCATATTTCCTTCAACACTTCTCGGGGGTGCCCGGAACCCCTTCTGATGATCCGATGAGTACGTGGTGCACTCCAAAACTATTTCGGTGTCCGAATACCATCATCCCATATATCAATCTTACCTCTCGGCCATTTTGAGACTCCTCGTCATGTCCGTGATCCCATCCGGGACTCCGAACAACATTTGGTCACCAAATCATATAAGTCATATAACACTATATCGTTAAAGAACGTTAAGCGTGCGGACCCTACGGGTTCGAGAACTATGTAGACATGACCGAGACACCTCTCCGGTCAATAACCAATAGCGGAACCTGGATGCCCATATTGGCTCCTACATATTCTACGAAGATCTTTATTGGTCAAACCGTTATGACAACATACATAATTCCCTTTGTCCATCGGTATGTTACTTGCCTGAGATTCGATCGTGGTGTCTCTATACCTAGTTTAATCTCGTTACCAGCAAGTCTCTTTACTCATTCCGTAATACATCACTTCGTAACTAACTCCTTAGTCATTTGCTTTCAAGCTTATGAAGTGTATTACCGAGAGGGCCCATAGATACCTCTCCGATACTCGGAGTGACAAATCCTAATCTCAATCTATGCCAACTCAACAAACACCTTCAGAGATACCTATAGAGCATCTTTATGATCACCCAGTTACGTTGTGACGTTTGATTGCACACAAGGCATTCCTCCGGTATTCGGGAGTTGCATAACCTCATAGTCGAAGAAATATGTATTTGACATGAAGAAAGCAATAGCAATAAATTGAACGATCATTATGCTAAGCTAACGGATGGATCTTGTCCATCACATCATTCTCCTAATGATGTGATCCGGTTATCAAATGACAACTTATGTCTATAGTTAGGAAACCTTAACCATCTTTTTTGATCAACGAGCTAGTCTAGTAGAGGCTGACTAGGGACACGGTATTCGTTTATGTATCCACACATGTATTTAAGTTTTCGGTCAATACAATTCTAGCATGTATAATAAACCTTTATCATTATTAAAGAAATATAATAATAACCATTTTATTATTGCCTCTAGGGCATATTTCCATCAATAAGAGGCCGGATATTCTTGTGAGGGGATTCAAGAGTATAGTCTCCTAAGAATATAACAAGTGTGGATAAGATCACAAGACAAGGAGTGCCAAATTGTTCAAAAAAAGAATCAACTTCGTGCCCAATTTAATTGGAACACCGGAAGGTTTTCTCACCAAAAAAGTTATACAAATTTCCATGTAATTGCCGGGATTAGGTATTAGGCAAATGGAAATGCAACATGGAGTGAAAAATTATCAAAAGAATGGAGAACATTTGTTGGCCCTAGAATTTCCTTATTTTTTGAGGGGTCCCTAGAATGTCCAGGGTGTCAACTTGGTCGTCCCAGACTGGGCCTCAGCGGCAGGTCACCATGCGTCCGCTCCCTATTCCCGGTGCGAAAGTTGACGCCGTGGCGTGGCAGGAACCGGAACCAAGAGCGCACACTTTACCAAATTTGGGTCCTCGCCTCCCTGAGGACCAAATAAGCTTTAGCATTCCCGTCCACAGATCCTTGTGTGCATGGCTGTTCAAGTATATATCCCTGACGAATTCGTCCAACCGGACCCCGCAGATCGGTACGAGGGTGTCCTCGGCCACTCTCGCGTCGATCTGCGATGGGGCTGTTGTCGTCCGCCGTGAGGAAATGTAACAGCAAGATGCTCCTCGGCGGCGGCTCTTCATCTCCGTGTGGTGTGCGCGGCAAGGAACAACCATTGACGCCCGGCAAGCACAAGCGATCGAGGAAGAAGCGCTTCTGGAGGAAGAAGAAGTCCAGCAAGAAGTTCAGCTGCGTCCCCTGCGTCAGCCTCACCGAGCTCACCAGGCGCGCAGAGTGCGAGGCCATCGCCGACCTCGTCAACAACATCTCGGCCAAGTCAGGTAACCAAAATGACACTAGGATTTTACATGAGGCTGCCGATTGGTTTGATGCCGATATTTGACGAACTGCAACATGCGCGTGCGTGCTGCAGACGTTACCAGTCACGTGTACGCGGCCGAGGAGATCCTGCGGATCACCAACCAGAACATCCCCAGCAGGGTGCTCACCTTCCGTGAGTTGTCCGCGGCGACCAACAACTTCAGCCCCAACAACCTTGTGGGCGAGGGCGGCTTCGGGATGGTGTACAAGGGGCACTTCAAGGACACCAACGAGGTGACTACTGCAACAAGCCGATCAATAATCTGCAGCAGATTGCATGATCATTCCCTTCTCATGTAACGTGGATGAGTCTCATCTTTGTAACGTAGGATATCGCCGTGAAGCGGCTGGACAAGGAAGGGTTCCAGGGGAACCGCGAGTTCCTCGTGGAGGTGCTGATGCTGAGCCTCCTGAGCCACCCCAACCTCGTCAATCTGCTCGGCTACAGCACCGACCTCGACCAGCGGATCCTCGTCTACGAGTACATGCCCAACGGCTCGCTGGAGGATCATCTCCTAGGTAAGCTGTTGCATGCGTTCGAGTTCGATTCCTTCCTTGTCGTCGGCTTGGCTGATCGATGGATCTGTCGTACATGCAGATCTCCCGGAGAACGCCAAGGCGCTCCCCTGGCAGACGCGGATGAGGATCGCGGTGGGCGCGGCCAAGGGCATCGAGTACCTGCACGAGGTGGCCAACCCGCCGGTCATCTACCGGGACCTCAAGGCCTCCAACATCCTCCTGGACAAGGACTTCAACTCCAAGCTCTCCGACTTCGGGCTCGCCAAGCTCGGCCCCCTCGGCGACGAGAGCCACGTCAGCACCAGGGTGATGGGCACCTACGGCTACTGCGCTCCCGAGTACGCCATGACCGGCAAGCTCACCAAGATGTCCGACATCTACAGCTTCGGCGTCGTGCTGCTCGAGCTCATCACCGGCAGGCGGGCCATCGACCCCACCAAGCCCACGGAGGAGCAGGTTCTCATCCAATGGGTAAGCAACTAAGCATATACTCACTCCAATCGAACGTTTAATCCAATGCAAATTACTAACAAGATCGTGACCACTTCTATATGCAGGCGGCACCTCTGATCAGGGACAGGAAAATGTTCGTGAGGCTGGCTGATCCGTTGCTGGGGAAGGACTTCCCGGTGAAGGGGCTGTACCAGGCGCTCGCCATCGCATCCATGTGCATGCAGGAGGATCCCAGCAAGAGGCCCAAGATCGGCGACGTCGTGGACGCGCTCACCTTCCTCGCCGAACAGAAATACTATCCTCAACGAGACCGGGAAGCTGCTCAGGCGAAGGGCGGGGACTGCAGCACTCCTCCCAAAAAGGACATGGTTTCTGAGATCAAAGCCGATGATGACATGAAGCAGAGATGAGCCAGACAACCATAGGATATAATATTATAAGAGATGCATAAGGGAGGAGATGCAGCAGAACTATATCTCTGCCCCCTCACATTTCTTGTGTACCGTACACCACATTGGCAGGATGTAAGAGCAGCAACGAATCATCTTGACTTGATGATGCTGATTTGTTAGTCAAGGCCTCAAATTCCAGCAGCAAAAGCCAAGAGCTGAGCCGTCTATTCCTGAGCTGTTCCAAGGACTGCCACGTTCAATATTAGCTTCTAGATCAACATATATGCAACCGCCATCCTTTTCCATCATTCTGGTCTTCATGTAATCTAAAATCTATGTGAGAAGGATTTGCGGAATTGATAACCCTAGTAGAACACTCAAAAAATAAAAGGTATTTGAAGTTGCAAATAATTATTGGATGTGATGAACCGTGATTGAATAACGGAAAGACTTCCAATTCTAGTCTCTCGGCCGAATAATATAGAGAGCATTGGTCTCATAAAAGTCAAGCTTCACAAACCTTGACTAAGTTTATGGAGAAAATTATCCGATCTACAATACACATTATATATCATACCATATATTTCATTATAAATCTAATAATAGTATTTGATTTAGTAATCTATAGATACAATTTTCTCTAAAACATCCGTCAAAGTTTACATATGTTGACTTAAAAAGTTATGATACACACTATTTTGGGACAGAATAGTAAGTAATGTTCATTTTTGTTGGGTGGGGATAATGTATTGCTAATATTGTCTTTTCTTTCCTATTTTAAAGCGACTGAAATTTACATACTCCCTCACTTCCAAAATAACCGTGAAACTTATTTTTAAAAGGAGGAAGTATTTCATAAGAGCGAGAATTTAGTGCAACTCTGAAGACCACGCCAGCTCATGACAGCTGGCTCATCACTATCAAATTTGCCGCTTGCATCTGACGCGCCTCCGCTAGCTATCATCACCGTCAAGATCACATCAATCACATTAGAACTCGTGGTGCCCACTTCCATTAGTTATATTTACAAGTTCTCAAAATTCAAAAAAAATCATTCATATATTTAAATCCAAGCTCAAGCACAACTTTATAAACATACAAGATAAACCCTTTTGTAGATACATACAGTAGCTAGTCAAATTTGGCCGTGAATTTGGTCAAGTCGTTATTTCTAATTTCTCTTGCTACATTTCAAGTTTGGATTTTTAATTTTGTAACATTGCAAATACATATTAAGTATTTAACCTAATGATTTTTTTTCCAAAATTTATTAACATTGGAGCATCTCCAGTAATAGTCCTCACAACCCCATTAGAACTATATTCTGCGAAATAACCCTCCAAAGAGCTATTTGAGGGCTCCTCTACTTTGACAACCCACAAAATATACCCTCATCTGCAGTAATATCTACATTCTTTAACAACACAGTGAGATGTAGGATCACCAATAGTTTTCCTTTCTTTATTTCTCCATTTATTTCTCTATCTAGTCTGCCAGTGCTTGCGACAAGGCCTCGCCTCTACCTTCTTGCCGCTTCACAGTGGAGCCCATGATAGACAAACCTCGGGATGGACAACAAAAGTCATGGAACACCTCTGGACGGGTGGAGGGGAGTGGAGAAGGGTTATGGATGGAAGGGGGATGGGAAAGGGAGGTTCACAACGAAAAGACATATGATACAACGAGATCATAGTGCGAAGCCACTACGTGAGAGGTGGATGCGTGTAGTGTGATCTAGATGGACCTAAAGGGGTGGATAAGACCCTACAAAATCTAACTTTTTTCTTACCAAATTCAGTCTTTGCGAAATATAATGGTGTGATAGCCTACATGAAGCTTGCAAGGTAATGGTTCAAAGTAATGCACTAAGTGAACGAGCTTTGGTAAGAGATAACCGAAGACACAAAAAGACAAAGATGTATCTAGATATTCACTTCCTTGGAGGAAACCTAATAACCGTTGGAGAGGCGGGAAACCACACAAAGGCTTCCTACACCACAGTGCCTCGCATTATTCTCCTTGAGATATAATCACAAAGGTGATTCTCAACCACTTGTGCCAGACCTTGAGGCGGCCTCCAAATCTTTACACATAACGAGCTAAATCACAACTTGATTCCTTGTCGGTGACTCCTACCTCCTAGGATTCTCCAATCTCCAAGAGTAACAAGATTGAAGGAGGAAAGCTCGAAACTTGCTCAAATCAAGAAATCGGTTGGTCACGAGAGAGATAAAGGTTGAATCTTGGCTAGGGTGCTCCTCTCTCAAATACCTTAAAAATCTCTCAAGGAATCAAACATTTTAGGGTGGGAGAGTGTGGGTAGCGTTCTTCTCAGATCTAGAATGTTTGGAATGGAGTGGTCAACCTACTTCCCAAAGGGTAGGTGACTTATATAGTGGGAGAATAATTAGCATTTTTAGACAAAATTACACAAATGGACAGTCTCGCCTGGAAGTGCCAGAATAATCCAGCTGCAATGCCTGGCCAGGCAATCCGTCCAGTAGGCAGCCACAAAACAAACATCGGGGGCAGACAATTATGCACTATGAATCCATGAGGCTAAGTACACCTGAATAGTCCAACACTTGTCATGATGGGAATACCCCGAGGCCGAGGACACCTGAATAGTCCTACACATGTACGGCTATTAAATCACCCCAAGTGAGGACAAAGATACAAACCAAGGTTGTCCAACCAAAATTGGCATGCAAAGTGGGGTCGACTGAAATTTACCACTTGACTACCTTTGACTTAGGGTTTGTTGTGGCTTTCTGGCTTTAGCCTATTCGGCGAATATGTGTGAATTCAAATGATGGTTGACTTAAGAATGAGAAAGAAAAGCTTCACTTTACTCTTCTTAAAAGCACTTGTCATGAGTCTTTTTCATTTTGGAGGTCGGTTGTCGACACCACTTGCATAAGGGACTAAAACATGTGTATTCACTCGATGAACGTATGCTAATTGTGAGTTGTGTTGGGATTTCCTCGAAGAGAAGAGGGTGATGTAGTATAGGAGAGATAAGTATTTCCCTCGTTTCATGTAACCAAGGTTATCAATCCAGTAGGAGAACCAAGGAACGACTATTAAACCGTACATGCACACAAACAACAAATACTTGTAACCCAACGTGTAGAGGGGTTGTCAATCCCTCAATGGTTATGAGCAAGATAAAACGGTATCGTTTTTGATAGATAGATTGAACAAAAATACAAAATAAAATAAATAAAAGAAAATTGCAGCGAGGTATTTTGGTTTTAATATATGATGAAAGATAGACCCAGCGGTCATAGTTTTCACTAGAGACTTCTCTTAAGAAATAGCGTACGGTGGGTACAAATTTCTGTTGGGCAATTGATAGAAAAACAAACAATTATGACGATATCCAAGGCAATGATCATATATCGGCATCACGTCCGAGACAAGTAGACCAAAAAGATTCTGCATCTACTACTATTACTCCACACATCTACCGCTATCCAGCATGCATCTAGCGTATTAAGTTCATGGAAAAACGGAATAACGCCTTAAGTAAGATGACACATGATGTAGACAATATAAACTCACGTATAAAGTAATCCCATATTTTTACCCTTAATAGCAACGATACATACATGTCATGTCTCTTTCTGTCACTGGGATTGAGCACTGCAAGATCGAACCCATTACAAAGCACTTCTTCTCATGGCAAGATAAATCAATCTAGTTGGCCAAATCAAACCAATAAATCAGAGATGAAAAATCCAACGAATCTGAATATGCCATCCGTTCATCTGTCACATGACCCTAGCATGTCGAACATGGAATCGTCCCCTCTCTTTCGCCAGTCTGGAAAATGCCAAACACAGGGAAAACCCCTCCGGATGTTTTCCCTCTCCTCCTGTAACGTGTAGTGTCGCCTTAGAACACTCCTAGCACTGCATATCGTCATGTCATGCTTAGTATTACACTTGTTTGCTTTATATTCATTGTTTCCTCCCCCTCTTTTTCTCTGGTAGACCCCAAGACCGACACTGACGCCACCGAGTACGACTACACCTCTGATGTCCAGCCACTTGCCGCAGAGCTTCCAAGCAAGCGAACCCCCCTTGATCATTCCGATATCACCCAATCCCTTCTCTCTCATGCTTGCATTAGATTTTTCTATTGTACTTGATTGCTCCTATTTTGATGCATAGCCTGCTTTTGTAACCTGCTCATTGTACTTTACCTACTTATCCTAAACAGCTTAGTATAGGTTGGTTAGTGATCCATCAGTGGCCCCTCACCTTATTCCTGTTGCCCCCGCTGGATTACCAGGTGACATGATCAACGTGATCGACGTCCAGGGACCAACACAGCTCATCACACCCCCGTTCGTTGTACAACTCTGCAGAGCTACTATCGAGTGTCGAGGGTGATACCTCATAACACACTCTTGATGATAACCCTGTAGTGTACTTAATCTGTCGTGCTCATCAAGGGTGATTCCTCCTTCACCATTCCCGATATGAATCTGTCGTGCAACATCGCAAGTGTGAACCTCGAGGGTGATTCCTCCTAAGTTCACCTTGATGATTACATCTAGTGGATTCCATCAAGGGTGATCCCTCAGATTCCCTTTTGGTGTTATGGACACACAATTACTTTGACTTTACCACGGGACCATTATGACATTGGTTCGGCCCCGAGGGGTACCCGCGAGTGATGTGAAGCCGGGTTGACCTGGAGGGTACCCACGAGATAATTACGAGGCACGACCGGGTAGGCAGACCACCCTGGAGTGGGCTGGTCCTGGCCCTTGCCGCAAGTCCTCGAGACGGGGCAACAGGAGTACTGATCGTCACCGCACGCTCCCAAGTCATTAACAAGATTGGGTATTTGATCTGAGTTGGTCGTTGACCTATACGCACTAACCTTCACGCGAGACAAGTTTATGGGAAACCGGCATCGTATGTATCAGCCGAAGCTCTTCAGACGTCAGCGGTTTAGTGGCGTGCGCCCGGGTGGCCTGCATAAGCACCTGCCTTGTTTAAGGAGGTTGCCAGGACTAACACCGGTCGCGTTGGTAATGCACAGGATTGCAAAGGGCGATTGGCCCATGACCCCTTCGCATTTAGGATGTAGACCGATGTGCTGGCCTCTCTTTTGAGCCTAGGTTGGGCTAGGACGTGTTGATCTTCCGAAGTTGGGCATGACCTAGGAAAGTGTGTCCGACTAGAGATGATTGAGCATGTTGGGAAATATGGTGCACCCCTGTAGGCAAGTTAATATATTCGAATAGCCGTGTCCACGGTAAAAGGACGACTTGGAGTTGTATCCCGATCTATACAACTAGAACTGGATACTGAGATGTGAGATGGATATGATGGCTCCGGGATTACTTTCTCGCAGGGAGTCGAGGGAGGATTTCTAGGCGTTAATGCTACAACATGCTTTTTAATTATAAAATGCTATTCTATACTCTTATAAATGCTGCAAGATGCTTAAAGATGCTAGTCTTCGACAAACTAGGCCTTTCCCTCTATTTCTAGCATTCTGCAGTATAGTACACAAGTACAACCCCTTCCCTTTGATACTGATGCATACTAGCATAGATCTGATGTCAGTCTTGCGCGTACTTCAAATGAGTACTCATGGTTGTTTGCTACCTTTCCCCCCTTTTCCATTCTTCCCAGTTGCTGCGACCAGATGACGGAGCCCAGGAGCCAACTGATCCCGCTGACGGCTACTACTACGTACCCCGAGGGTGCCTACTACTACGTGGAGACCGCCGACGGCCAGGAGTAGTTAGGAAGCTCCCAGACATGAGGCCTTGCCTTTTCGATTGTTGTTGTTTGTGATAGCCTTCTTAGGCAACTTGTTTAACTTATGTTTGTACTCAGATATTGTTGCTTCCGCTGACTCGTTTGTATTCGAGCCCTCGAGGGCCCTGGCTTGTAATATGAAGCTTGTACTCCCTCCATTTTTATATATAAGTGAAAGAACATGCGGCGCCCCCATGTTTGGTTTTGGCAATTGATGACAATCTCTATGGACTAATGGTTGCCTTGAGTTATATTTGAAGGGATGTCCATAGGCTTTTCTTGGAGTCCATGTGTTGGTTTCAAGGAGTTTATGATTTGACCAAGGTGCTATTAAGGAATTATCCAAAGATTGGTCATGTGAGTGTTGAGCTTATTGCAAGCATGTCTTGAAGAAGAAGATTATGTGATCATTCATGTTTACCTTCAAGACATCATCCAAATGAAGAGAGTTGGAAAGATTCAAGGTTAATCTAGACTAAGTACAAAGAGTGATTCAAGTTGATCAACACACAAAGCGCACAAGTTGTACCGAGAGGGACCAAGTGTTCCCATGGTATGGTAAGCATTGTCCATTACGCTTTGTGTACTAACCCACGGTCTACGTGAGAGTTCTTTGTGGGGTTAGGTATGATTCCATGGTCTTGCGTCAAGAGGAAGATCCCATACAACCCATGGAGGATGACATCAAGTGGTGATCGTCATCAAGTTTGCTGTGTGCAAGTTCAAGTGGAGCAACACGAAGAGTGGCTCACCCATAATGAAGTATGGGGGAGCAATCAAGTTTGAATCTTTCCATCCATTGTGGTGTCAATGGAATTGTGAAGATGTGCCGAAGAGTCGCTCACCCATAGTGGACTATGGGGGAGCAATCATCTAGTCTTCATCGAGCCAACGCAATCAAGAAAGGTGGTCCAACTTGAGGGAGTCAAGATCGTCTTCATCTAGCTCAAGTGGACCATGTGCAAGGCAAAGGTTTGACCTTGATAGGTTTTCTATTTTACTGGTCTCGTGGTGGTAGTTGGGAGACCGGGTTATAGGATCGTTTGCCGTACTATCAAGGGGGGCTCTCAAGTTGGTAGCTTGATTTTATCATTAGTAGAGAGCTCAAACCATTGCATCCTTGCATCATGTTTCTTTAGAGCTTATGGTCATCTTGATGACAAACTTGAGTTCATCGAAAACGGAGTTCGCATGCGTCTTCTATCATGTTTTCGGTGTTGGAGGTTTTACCGGTCTTATCCAAGGAAGGGTTCTCACCATTTTATTATGGGCCTTTTCTCATTTGCTTCTTATTGATATTTCTATCAAGATTGTGTTAGCCCTTGTTGCTAGCTTTCCAACAAACTTGGTTTCATCGAATAAAGTTGTGGCTGTTTTGATATTGCCTGTTTTACATAGAGAGGTTGTACCGCCCCGTAGAGAGGTTGTACCAGTTGACCGGTACAACTGGTGTTTGGAGCGGTTGTACCGCTCCAGAATTGGTCCGGAGGTTGTACTGGCCATGTACCGCTCTACCACCGGACTAGTTTCTGTTTTGGAGCGGTTCTTGGGCGGTTGTTGACCGGTTTAACCGGTCTAACCGGTACTACCGGTTTCCCAGGCTGTTGTACCGCTTAGAGCTTTTCCCAAGTTGGTTTTTCCTCTGCTTTGGCCGGTTGTACCGGTTCGTGCACCGGTTGTACCGGTCCTACAGGTTTCTGCACATAACGGGCAGATTCGTGGGGACCTATTTAAGGGGGTCTTCTTCCCCAATGGTTCCCCATCTCTTTAGCTCGTTTTTGCCCCCATTGTTGACCTTCTTCGAGCTTGCTAACTCTCAATCCCTCCATGGATTCTTGCTAGTTTTTGAGGGAAAAGAGAGAGGAGATCTAGATCCACATTTCCACCAATCACTTTCTCCTCTATGTGAGGGGAACCCCTTGGATCTAGTTCTTGGAGTTCTTGGTGTTCTCCTTCTTGTTCTTCCTCTCATTTTCCTCCCTAGCATTAGTTGCTTCGGTGGGATTTGAGAGAGAAGGACTTGGGCACTCCGTGTGCCCTTGCCATTGCATTTGGTGCATCGATTTGAGTTCTCCACGGTGATACGTGGAAGTTACAAGTTGAGAAGCTTATTACTCTTGGGTGCTTGGTGCCCTTGAGCTTGTTCCTCTTGGGTGCTTGGGCGTCCTAGACGGTTGGTGGTGTTCGGAGCTCAATCATTGTGGTGTAAAGCTCCGGGCAAGCGTCGGGGTCTCCAATTAGGTTGTGGAGATCGCCCCGAGCAATTTGACGGGTTCCGGTGACCGCCCCCAAGGGTTGCCAAAGTGTACGGGTTCGGTGACCGCCCCCAAGGGTTGCCATTTGTACGGGTTCGGTGACCGCCCTCAAGGGTCCCTTAGTGGAATCACGGCATCTTGCATTGTGCAAGGGCGTGAGGAGATTACGGTGGCCCTAGTGGCTTCTTGGGGAGCATTGTGCCTCCACACCGCTCCAAACGGAGATTAGCATCCGCAAGAGTGTGAACTTCGGGATACATCATCATCTCCGCGTGCCTCGGTTATCTCTTACCCGAGCCCTTTACTTATGCACTTTACTTTGTGATAGCCATATTGTTCTTTGTCATATATCTTTCTATCGCATAGTTACTTATCTTGCTTAGCATAAGTTGTTGGTGCACATAGGTGAGCCTAGTTGTTTTAGGTTTTGTGCTTGACAAATTAACCGCTAGGTTTATTCCGCATTTGTTCAAGCCTAAACCGTAATTATTTAGAGCGCCTATTCACCCCCCCCCTCTAGGCGACATCCACGATCTTTCAATTGGTATCAGAGCATCGTCTCTCTTTATTAGGCTTTACTACCTAGAGAGTAAAGATGTCGACTAGGGGATTAGGATTCTCTGACACTCTTAGTTTTGATGGCACAAATTTTGATGTTTGGGTAATTCGCATGCTTAATCTCTTTAGGGTCATGGACCCAAATTTAGAGCGAATTGTAGATATGGGTTTTTCTCCTCCAAAGGATCCCCAAAGATTATCTTTATAGGATGAGAAAAACTCTTATCTCAATGCTCAAGCTTCTAATGTGCTTTTCGATGCTTTGAGCAATGTAGTTATATTTCAACTCATGCCGTTCCGAGATGCTCATGAGTTGTGGACGAAGCTTCAAGATAAATATGGTGTGTCCAAGATTTGTGGGAATGATTTTTCTCCCTCCACCTCCGGTCGTATAGTCTTCTCAACTTCTTCTACTTCACCTACATGTGGTTTGCCACAAGGTAATGACATGGTGAGTAGTGTTGGTCATTGCAATGATGATAGTATGCTTATTGTGGATGATCCTTCATCACTATATTATTGCAATGCTCCTTCTTTGGGCTTTAACACTTCGAGCACTCCAAATGTTTCACATGCTTGTGTTGATAGTCCTTGCATATCATGTAGAAATTGCTTGACTAAATCTCATGATGATATGCTTGCTATGTCTTGTTGCCATGATAAAAATGCATCTATTTCCTCGAATTGTTGTGCTAACAATGTAGTGGAAACCGAACACTCCATGGAACAAGATGTGGTGTTTAATGGTGACTCAAGGGATCCTACATCATCATCTATTGCTTTTTGCCTTATGGCTAAGGCGTCAAAGGTATCTCCTACTTTGTACCCCAATATGTCTCTTGATGATGATGTTGATGCTAATGATGATGAGGATAATGATGAAGAGAATGATAATGTTGCCTCCTTAAAAACTAAGGGGGAAATGATTTTTAAAGCTCTTCATAAAAATAAAATTGCTCGTTCCAACTTCATGGAAATAATGTCCATTGCCATTGATGGCAAGAAATACATTGAGGAGTTGGAATCTCATCTAGAGGAGCATGAGGCCACCATTGATAAAATGGAAGGTCATGGGTGTGATTACGCTAATGAGATTGCGGACCTCTCTCAAGCTCTTGAACTTGAACAAACCACCAAGGAATCTCTTGAGGAGACTTTTGCTCTAGAATTGTCTAGAGTGAAGGAATCTACTGATAGAGCTCTTAAGGTGGCCAATGTTTTTGAAACTAAAAATGCTAAGCTTGAAGTTTCTCATGCTAGACTCCTTGAGGATTTTGAGCACCTCGAAAATGGCTCAAGGGTCATCAAGGGTGAGCTCATCAAACTCACCGAGTCTCATGCTCAACTTGAAGCTTCTTATTTGAAAGATCTTGCCAAGTTGCCTTCTCCTCTTGTTGTTAATGATGATGCTTGTGCTACTAATTCTATTACTTGTGAAGCATCCATTTTGAAGGAGAATGTTGAGCTACGGGCTCAACTTGAGGTGCTATCTTGCAACTATGGGAAATTGGAAGAAAGTCATGAAAAGCGCTCAAGCTCTCATGATGATCTTCTAGTATCCCATAGTGTGCTAAAGATAGCTCATGAGGCCATGATTGCTAAGGTAACATCTAGTGAGCCTCATGTGGATACTATCACTACTTCTAGTCAAAATAGTATATTGCCATGTGCTAATCCTTGTAATTCATCTACTCACAATGTTGGTACATCTTGTGATGAATTGCTTTCCTTGCCTTGTTGCTCTAACGATGAAGCTTATACTTCCTATAGTACTTGTGTTGAGACTAACCATGTAGAGGAAATCAAAGAGCTCAAGGCCCAAGTCACTTCTTTGAAGAAAGACTTGGAAAAGTGTCATGAAGGGAAATCCACACTCAACAATATCTTGAGTGTGCAAAAATCCCCCAATGACAAAGGTGGACTTGGATTCAACTCCAATAAGAAGAAGAAGTCCAAGTTTAACAAAAAGAAGGGCCAAAACAAGTCAAGAATTCAGCCAAGATTGTTTGCTTCAAGTGCAAAATAGAAGGGCATCATGTTAGATCTTTCCCATTGAAGAAGAAGGCCATTAGTGTCAAGCAACAAGGGAAGAGGGCACGAGTTCAATCTCATGCTCAACATCAAGTTGAAGAAAGGCCTCTTCCCAAGAAGACTCAAGTTAATGCTTCTCAAATTGAGAAATCAAGTGAGAAGAAAGTGAAGAGTAGACGTTGCTACTTATGTCGTGAGAAAGGTCACGTCGCTTCTTCATGCACTAGTGGTAACTTATCCAACCCAATTATTATTGATGATATCTATTCTCTTGGTAAGGATAAGGTTGGCAATGTGTTTGCCAAGTTTGTTGGTACTCAAAGTGGTGTCAAGCAAAGAACCATTTGGGTAGCCAAACCTATTGTGACTAACCTCTTAGGACCCAACTTGGTTGGGGATCAACAAGCTCAAACTTGATCAATAGGTGTTGTTGGAGGGCATTGGAGACTTGGCTACATTATGAAGAATTAAGGGGACTTCATCACTCTTATTGTCTCAAGCCAAGTCAATTGAATCATCAAGTTTATATCTTATATCCAATGTGCCTCCTTGCGGTAACTTGTACTTAAAATTGCTTACATTGAAAGTTACTTGCCCCACTTACATGTTTTGGTTTTGTTCCTTGCATGTGTTTGTATATGTTGTGCTTCCAACTTGATTATCTTGAGCAATCAAGTATGTGTGTGTTGGTTTGCACATCATGTACTTGTGTGTCGTTCGTTGAGCCTTAGTGCATCTTGGTTGTATCCTAGTTGGCTCGTGTGAGAGATCAATGGAACATCCCACTTTGGGGGAGTGATGTGCTTTGTGCACCTCACAATCCTATAAATGTGTGTACATGAGGAATACCATCTAGTATTGATATTACAAGATTATCTAGTCGCTAGGTGGTATATCTCTCATGAGAAATTCAAATTCTAAAAATTCCATTGATTATCTCGTGTTGGATCCTCTTATTGCCTCTTGTTTAGTTCTTATTGGTATCACATTATGGGGGAGTAATATGCTAAGTGCATATTACAAGCCTAGAAAATGTGTACATTTGAGATATTGTCACCTAGAATTGATATTGTAAATTATCTTGTTCCTAGGTGGCATGTTAGCTCTACAAGTTGCAATTTGCGTGTGTTTGGTGTGAAGATGATGTTGGATATCATTGCTATCTACAACGGGAATTATTTCCAAATACTTCTTGTCTTTTGACAATTGGTAATCACTTATGTGTGGTAGAAATTATTGATCATCTTCACGTTGGCGTTTGCTTTTTATTTGCCTTATCTCTTGCCAAGTTTGTGTCAACTCCCATTGTCTTCCCTACCACTTGTGGATCTTGTTTATTTCTTGTTCTTGTCTAGTGTTTTCTAGATTTAGTGAAAGTGATGATCCCACCTTGTGCATTTTGTATTCAAGTGCAAATCCTATGTAAAGCACAACTTGTGGGGGAGCTATTCTATTTTCTCTAAAACGCTCTTCTTGTGATCCTTATCAAGTGTGTTTTGGTGGAAGGCAAGCCATTTATTTTTGGTACTTTGTGACATCATGAAACTGTGTTGAGAGCTTGGTTTGTTTGGAACCATCCTCTCTTTGGGAGTTTGACATCTTTAGTTTAGTGTGTATCAATGGATATCTCATTCCTTGATGTATCTTTAATGATATCTTCCAAGTGATGATTTCTCCATTTGGTATCCTTTTCACTTGGAATTTCTTTCTCTTTAGGTTTCGGATTTTGAAAGTCTTGAGCATGCATGTTTACTTCATGTATTTCATTTGGCATGCTTTCTTTCTGTACCTCAATATATAAGGGGAACTCCACCTAGTCTCAATTTGGATGAGATGTGGATGAAATTCATATGCACATATTTATGTGGAGTTTGTCCTATGTAGTGGTGTTTCTAACTATTTGGTCCCGGTGAGTTTGGGTACCGTTTAGTTTGTGTTGTTCTTCTAGGAACATTTGGAGATGCATTGGATGCTCGGCTCACTCACAAGGAAGGTGTTGTCACCATGTGCATATTGGAGTCAAGCAAGGATGATCAATGAACTACTATCTACCTTCAATTGGTATCTACTACATCCTTCCAATGATATCTCGGTAACAAGTATCTATTCATGCTTTCTCCTCTTGCATTCAACCTTGTGTAGGTTGCATCTTGGCATGATATTCATTTCATATCTTGTGATACTTGTTTCCTTTCTCAAAGCATCCCAACGATGATCTCTCGTTGCTAGTTGTGATGCCTTTGATGGATGTGTGTTTGGACTTCATTTATATACAATAAGACCTTATCTAGCCAAGTGATATGCTTTCAAGCAAATATCTTATTGGTATATTTATGACTTCCTTGTGGATATCTTGTTCCTTCGTGTTGTAACTATTTCGGGTGTACATCCTTCTTTGTAGATATATATATCATCATGATTTAGTCTACATAGAACCTTATACACTTGAGAGAAATTACATCTCTAGTTGATATCTTTTCTTTCACGTCCACCTTGTCTTTCTTATGTTATTTCTTTGGTGGCTCCGTGAAAGCTTTTGCCTTGAGTGCGTGTCCTCTATCGTTGCATCTTGTTGCGCTCTTGTGTGGTGAAGATTATTTTCCTCTTGCTTATCTTTACGAGGTTTTTGCCATCTTAATTGGTATCCCTCGTCTTGATGAGCCTCCCCTCGTCTATCTTCACCACGGGTTGTCACAAGCATAGGTTCTCTTTTGCTTATTAGTAAGCTAGTGAACCCATTTGACAGTTGTGTGTGGGAATGATGGGCCTTGCACCATGTGCCTCATTCTTTCAAGACTATGTTGATGCTTAATGCTCATCCTAATTTTAGTCTTCTCAAGTGCTTCGCCATGACTCACACACATCATTTTGGTTGAGCCCTTTCTTAAGTTGCCTCTTTTACTTGTTGCTCAACCATGTGTTTGTTGCAAGTACTAGGCTTAGTTTCCTATATGCTCAGTTGCACTTGTTGTAAGTTTCTATGAATTTTGGGGGAGATATGATCCTATTTTGTGCACTTTGTATCCAAATACAAAAATTCTTGATGTGCACAAATCATGGGGAGCTTCTCTAGTTTCTTTAGAACACTGCTCCGCTCTTATCATAATATCCTTCATTCATGTGGCTCATAGGATCTTTGGTCTAGTTGGTTCAATTGATATCCTTTGAATGCTTGCTTCAATTGGTATCTTTTGATTGCTTGATTGCTTGTTTCTATCTTTGTTATGTCTTTGTGGCATATCATTCTTTTGCAATCTTTGGGCCTCAATATAGTTTGTGTTCCTCCAAGTATTAACCGTTGGATATGTGTATTGCATTCCACTCTCTTGTTGAGAAATACACAATTTATGGAGGACCACAATTTATATTGGTCTTCTTAGCTTTTCGCCCATTTTGGCAATCGATGCCAATGGGGGAGAAGTTTCAGAGAGTTTTGTGGAGAAGTTTAGAGAGTTATCTCCTCTTGCTTTGGTTTTGTTCCTTAGCATTTGCATCTCATTCGCATGCACTATTGGTTGTTGCATTGCATGGTGATGCATAATACCTTGTATAAACTCTCTTGAAAGTGATTGTCATCAATTACCAAAATGGGGGAGATTGAAAGAACATGCGGTGCCCCCATGTTTGGTTTTGGCAATTGATGAGAATCTCTATGGACTAATGGTTGCCTTGAGTTATATTTGAAGGGATGTCCATAGGCTTTTCTTGGAGTCCATGTGTTGGTTTCAAGGAGTTTATGATTTGACCAAGGTGCTATTAAGGAATTATCCAAAGATTGGTCATGTGAGTGTTGAGCTTATTGCAAGCATGTCTTGAAGAAGAAGATTATGTGATCATTCATGTTTACCTTCAAGACATCATCCAAATGAAGAGAGTTGGAAAGATTCAAGGTTAATCTAGACTAAGTACAGAGAGTGATTCAAGTTGATCAACACACAAAGCGCACAAGTTGTACCGAGAGGGACCAAGTGTTCCCATGGTATGGTAAGCATTGTCCATTATGCTTTGTGTACTAACCCATGGTCTACGTGAGAGTTCTTTGTGGGGTTAGGTATGATTCCATGGTCTTGCGACAAGAGGAAGATCCCATACAACCCATGGAGGATGACATCAAGCGGTGATCGTCATCAAGTTTGCTGTGTGCAAGTTCAAGTGGAGCAACACGAAGAGTGGCTCACCCATAATGGAGTATGGGGGAGCAATCAAGTTTGAATCTTGCCATCCATTGTGGTGTCAATGGAATTGTGAAGATGTGCCGAAGAGTCACTCACCCATAGTGGACTATGGGGGAGCAATCATCTAGTCTTCATCGAGCCAACGCAATCAAGAAAGGTGGTCCAACTTGAGGGAGTCAAGATCGTCTTCATCTAGCTCAAGTGGACCATGTGCAAGGCAAAGGTTTGCCCTTGATAGGATTTCTATTTTACCGGTCTCGTGGTGGTAGTTGGGAGACCGGGTTATAGGATCGTTTGCCGTACTATCAAGGGGGGCTCTCAAGTTGGTAGCTTGATCGTATCGTTAGTAGAGAGCTCAAACCATTGCATCCTTGCATCATGTTTCTTTGTTCTTGTTTGGTTCTCTTTGTGAGTCTTAGAGCTTATGGTCATTTTGATGACAAGCTTGAGTTCATCGAAAACGGAGTTCGCATGCGTCTTCTATGATGTTTTCGGTGTTGGAGGTTTTACCGGTCTTATCCAAGGAAGGGTTCTCACCATTTTATTATGGGCATTTTCTCATTTGCTTCTTATTGATTTTTCTATCAAGATTGTGTTAGCCCTTGTTGCTAGCCTTCCAACAAACTTGGTTTCATCGAATTCGGAGCTCGTATGCGAAAGTTGTGGCTGTTTTGATATTGCCTGTTTTACATAGAGAGGTTGTACCGCCGTAGAGAGGTTGTACCGGTTGACCGGTACAACTGGTATTTGGAGCGGTTGTACCACTCTAGAATTGGTCTGGAGGTTGTACCGGCCATGTACCGCTCTACCACCGGACTAGTTTCTGTTTTGGAGCGGTTCTTGGGCGGTTGTTGACCGGTTCAACCGGTCTAACCGGTACTACCGGTTCCCCAGGCTGTTGTACCGCTTAGAGCTTTTCCCAGGTTGGTTTTTCCTCTGCTTTGGCCGGTTGTACCGGTTCGTGCACCGGTTGTACCGGTCCTACAGGTTTCTGCACATAACGGGCAGATTCGTGGGGACCTATTTAAGGGGGTCTTCTTCCCCAATGGTTCCCCATCTCTTTAGCTCGTTTTTGCCCCCATTGTTGACCTTCTTCGAGCTTGCTAACTCTCAATCCCTCCATGGATTCTTGCTAGTTTTTGAGGGAAAAGAGAGAGGAGATCTAGATTCACATTTCCACCAATCACTTTCTCCTCTATGTGAGGGGAACCCCTTGGATCTAGTTCTTGGAGTTCTTGGTGTTCTCCTTCTTGTTCTTCCTCACATTTTCCTCCCTAGCATTAGTTGCTTCGGTGGGATTTGAGAGAGAAGGACTTGGGCACTCCGTGTGCCCTTGCCATTGCATTTGGTGCATTGGTTTGAGTTCTCCACGGTGATACGTGGAAGTTACAAGTTGAGAAGCTTATTACTCTTGGGTGCCTGGTGCCCTTGAGCTTGTTCCTCTTGGGTGCTTGGGCGCCCTAGACGGTTGGTGGTGTTCGGAGCTCAATCATTGTGGTGTAAAGCTCTGGGCAAGCGTCGGGGTCTCCAATTAGGTTGTGGAGATCGCCCCGAGCAATTTGACGGGTTCCGGTGACCGCCCCCAAGGGTTGCCAAAGTGTACGAGTTCGGTGACCGCCCCCAAGGGTTGCCATTTGTACGGATTCGGTGACCACCCTCAAGGGTCCCTTAGTGGAATCACGGCATCTTGCATTGTGCAAGGGCGTGAGGAGATTACGGTGGCCCTAGTGGCTTCTTGGGGAGCATTGTGCCTCCACACCGCTCCAAACGGAGATTAGCATCCGCAAGGGTGTGAACTTCGGGATACATCATCATCTCCGCGTGCCTCGGTTATCTCTTACCCGAACCCTTTACTTATGCACTTTACTTTGTGATAGCCATATTGTTCTTTGTCATATATCTTGCTATCGCATAGTTACTTATCTTGCTTAGCATAAGTTGTTGGTGCACATAGGTGAGCCTAGTTGTTTTAGGTTTTGTGCTTGACAAATTAACCGCTAGGTTTATTCCGCATTTGTTCAAGCCTAAACCGTAATTATTTTAAAGCGCCTATTCACCCCCCCTCTAGGCGACATCCACGATCTTTCAATAAGGCCACTATGAAATATAGGTTTTGCATCTATACAAGGCCACCAACAGTAATCGGGGCAAAATTAAGGATATTTTCTTGTACTAGCAACCTGTTTAATAGTTGCATGCATGCAGTCATAATGACAGTTAGCTACTTCCTCCACTCAGTTTTCTTGCATGCATGTGGGGTATTAATGATCCCTGTAAACGAAAAGAAAAACCGACTTTCAAAGCAGACATTAAATTTTACATTGGTACCTGTAATTTGAGTTTGTGGCCTTGTATATAAAAATGGAGGGAGTATTATTTTTATTTGTGTCTAGAGTTGTGTTGTGATTTCTTCCCGTGAGTCTCTGATCTTGATCGTAAACATTTGCATGTATGATTAGTGTACAATTGAATCGGGGGCGTCACACCAAACCAATAATCAAAGAAGAAATAGGACGCTATAGTAATCATGCATAAAAGAGTTTAGAGAAAACTCAAATAATACTCATGGATAGATCTGATCATAAACTCACAATTCATCAGATCCCAACAAACACACCGTAAAAAGTCATTATATCAAATAGATCTCCAAGAACATCGATGAGAACATTGTATTGAAGATCAAAAAGAGAGAAGAAGCCATCTAGCTACTAACTACGGACCCGTAGGTCTGTGGTAAACTACTCACGCATCATCAGAGGGCAGCAAGGATGATGAAGAGCCCCCTCCGTGATCGAATCCTCCTCCGATAGAGTGCTAGAAAAGGCCTCCAGATGGTATCTCATGGTTCTGGAACTTGCGGCGGCGGAAAGAGTATTTCATGGACTCCTATGTTGGTTTCACGATTTTAGATAATTTATAGAGGCGGAGTTAGGTCAAACGGAGCCACATGGGCCCCACAAGCTATCAGGGCGCGCCCTGGTGCCTTGTGGGCCACTGCTCCATCTTCTCGTCCCCTCCAGAAGCTTCCAGAGTCTCTTATTGCTAGAAAAAAATCTCCAAAAAGTTTTGTGGCATTTGGTCTTCGTTTGGTACTGATATTCCGCGAAACCAAAAACAAGCAAAAACAGTAACTGGTACTAGGCACTAAGTTAATAGGTTAGTCCTAAAACATGATATATAATTGCTTGTAGGTTTTTATAAAACATCCAAGATTGATAATATAACAACATGGAACAATAAAAAAATTTATAGATACGTTGGAGACGTATCAACGTATTGTTCACACAGGAACGCGTCACCGTATACCCTCGACGCCGGGGGTGATGCACCACGGCTCACGTCGAAGGAGACTCGCGTGAAGCGTAGTACGCAAGACAATCCGGCGGACGCTTTTCTAGACCTAAAAGCCCACACGCCTGGGAGGGACCCTGTCAAGGCGCACGGTGGCTATGGGCTGCCCTAGGTCAACCTGATGGCCCCTAGGCCCTCGAGGTTCACCGCCCTGCAACAAGAAGAATGAACAAAAAAATGAGGAGGAAGAAGAACAAGGTAGAAAGATAAAGGTAAAGGTAAAAAATGGTAGATTGATTATTTGATTGTGTATTGTTTAATCGGCTGCCACCCCTTACATATATATGAGGCGGCTGGACTTCTTATACAATAAAAGGACTCAAATCATGTCCAAATCATCAAAAGTTACCCTAACTCGGACTACAAGGGCCGGAACTTCCGGTCCGGCCTGGAACTTCCGGGCTCAAATTATATCAAGTAGCCCTCTTGCACTAAATCTGCAGGTCGCATATGACTTCGGATCGTGATGGTCCAAAAAGTAAAGTTGTAGATCTTGAAACGGAGAAAAAAAATCATCTTTTAACTACTTTTTCACCGGAGGTCATCTTGATGTGGAATTCGGCCTGCAAATCTGCAAATAATGTTGAATTTCAATTTTCGGGGTGCAGCGCGTGCAAACTTTCCGTTTAGCCTGGAACCTCCCTGGAACTTTCGGGGCTGATTTTTGTAGCACACTGTTTTGGCTCTAACTATTATATACGAATTCAGATTGAGATAATTTTTATATCAAAATCAATTGTTTCGATGAGATGAAGACAATTCGTGTAGAAAGTTTTCTCATATGAGGCTGTACTGGGGCGTAATTGTCCGAACAATGCTCTACACACAAATCCTAGTACGTCGAGCACCACTTCGAACCTCGAGATGAGACCGGACGGGGATGGGCCAAACTTCAAAGTTGTTCATGTCGACACCACGAAACTTTTTCATGTAGATCACTTCTCCATTTGAGGTCATCTTAATTGAGTTTTTTTTCATTCCTCAATCCATACAATTGTATGTCATCAATACCAAACACAAACATTAAAGACCTATATGCATTAGTGAGTGAATGTGAATATTTGTAGGGATCTAGTAGTGGCCTTGAACTGGCAGCGCCGATGTTGAGGTCCTAGAGTTCTCCAGTGCTGCAACCAGCGAAGGGTCATGCAGTGAGCTCGCCCATGGTGTTTGCTACGAGAGTGGAGCCGATGGCTTTTTTGCAGGAACCATGACCACGATGAGCTACAACAATGGTCACGGCGAGCTGAACCGCACCCCTCGGATTCTGTAACGGCGACCACGACGAGTTGGAACCGGAAGAACCACGGGGGAGTTGTCGGGAAGCCGCATGGCGAGTCGGTCGACATTGCAGGAAATGCGAGCGACGGAGACTTACTAGAATGGCGGACGACTACATCAAAGGACGTCGGGTGCTACAACGGCCTGGTGCCCAATCTACAAACAACATTTGCGAGCTGCAACCAACGATGGCAGGCGAGAGGGCGCCTACAACGTTGGTGCCGCTGAGGGCGTAACACTGACGAACGCGGCCACCATGCCTTGCGAGGTGTGCGCGTTGGAGGAGAAGCGTGCAGGGCGCGGTGGCGACTAGCTGATATGAGGTGATTTTTTCAGCACGTGTTGGTGAGAAGGAAGATGAATCGAGAGGGAATCCAACGGCTACGGGAACCCATATCAAACGGCTTGTGAGGCCCCCGTTGTGGATCCTGGCCGGTTGGCCGGCGCCTATGTCGCGAGAAATGGGGTAATTTCTAATTTGCTACCAGGGGCTGACATATCGGGGCCACTTACAAGCGAACTGAAAGAAAGCTTTCTCGTTTTCAGCCAGTGTCGATCATTCCCACTCCTGAACCCTAAACCCAGCCGTCGCCATGGCCGCCGCCGTCCGCCTCTTCCTGCGCCGCCGCCTCGCCACGGCCACCGCCACGCCTCCGACCCCGGCCTCCATCCTCAACCCATCCTCCCCGACCACCCCGCTCACCTCGCAGCAGAAGACCCGCCTCGCCATCTCCCTCCTCAAGTCCTCCCCGCCGCCGCCCCCCGACCAGATCCTCTCCATCTGCCGCGCCGCCGCACTCTCCCCAAAGACCCACCTCGACCGTGTTGCTCTCTCCCTCGCCACCTCGAGGCTCTCCACCGCGCCGGATTCCCTCCGAGACCTCACATCCTCTCTTCTCATCCCCCACCACGCCCCCCACGCCATCGTGCTCTTTGGCCAGGCCGGCCTCCTCCCCGACGCCATCTCCACCTTCCAGTCATCTCCCTCCACCCGCTCCCTCAACGCCCTCCTCTTCGCCTGCATCGTCGCCGGCAACCATGCCGAGGCCGCTCGCATCTTCCAGACCTTCCCCGACGCCCACCGCGTCAAGCCCAACGCCGAGACATTCAACTCCATTATAAAATCCTTCTCCGAGTCCGGCACCACAAGGTCCTTCTACTCGGTGTTCGATGAAATGTGCAAGGAGGGCGTGAAGCCCACCGCCACCACATTTACTGCCGCGATTGCTGGGTTTTACAAGGAGGAGCGCTTTGATGATGTAGAGAAGGTGATTAAGCTCATGAAGAAGCACGGCTGTGGCGAGTCACTGCAAGTGTACAATGCAAGGGTTCAGGGGCTGTGCAAGCTTGGCCGGAATGGTGATGCCAGGGCATTACTGAGTGAGATGGCCAAGAAAGGGACGAAACCAAACTGGGTTACTTATAACCATTTGATTTATGGATTCTGTAAGGAAGGGGATTTGGAGGAAGCGAAGCGGCTGTACAAGGAGATGGGAAAGAAGGGGCTTGTTGGGGATAGTGGCTTCTATTTTACTGTCATTTTTCACCTTTGTAAGGCTGGCGATTTTGATACTGCCCTTGGTGTATACAATGAGATAATACCTAGGAATTGGGTACCGTGCTTCTCGACCATGAAGATGCTTGTGAATGGGCTTGCTGGGAGCTCGAGAATCGATGAGGCAAAAGGGATCATTGAGAAGATGAAGGAGAAATTCCCGGACAGAGATGAAGGGTGGAAAGAGGTAGAGGAGGCATTACCTCAATAGAATAACCACTCGCAGGTATTGTTTTCCTACTTCATGTTCTTAGAAACAAATACACAACTTCAATTTGAGAATACTGATGTCTGAGTATGTTGTCTGGCTTATTAAATTTGCCATTTCACATTCCATAAACCTGCAATATTACAATATGCATTATACAAACTGTTCTATATCCGGAAGATGTTGCAGTTCAATGGTAAAGTAATGTCCTTCTGTAGGACCTTAATCTACACCATGAGGCTCTGCAACTTAGATGTTTTTCCGTTTCACTTCAGTATTTGTTCCTCTTGGTTCGAGTCCAGAATGAACTGCATCTTAGAGCTGCGTTTTCTGCGTTCCAGTGTTTCGGTCCTCTATAGGATATAATATGTTACTTTTCAGTAACATAGATTGCTTCCAAAAGGTCATAGTAATATAGGATTTACAAAATTGTTGTCAGTTAGCATATCCATGTCTATAATAATATATATGACTTGCACAATAGTCGTGTATATTAGCAAGAGCCTTGTATTCATTAGTTTGATGTATGTTACTCCCTCCATCCCATAATATAAGATCTTATTACATACAATATGAAAGATCTTAAATTTTGGGTCGGAGGGGGTAGTATAGGATCTGAAAGGAATCGGGGTTCTCATTTATCCGGACAGCTGATCAGGATTTTCAAATTTGTAAGGAAAAGGATGCATTCTGTAGTAGATCAACATTGCTTTTAATGAGAAATTGGAACGGTTTAAGTAGTACTTGTAATAACTGTGGAAAATTAATTAGATTATAGAGCGTGAGCCGTGAGGTAGATTTTATTCCCCTCGGAGGTATCAAATCATACTCCCTCCGTTCCAAAATAAGTGTCACTGGTTTAGTACAAATTTAGTACAAAGTTGTACTAAATCAGCGACATTTATTTCGGGGCGGAGGGAGTACATAACTAATAGGAAGTTGGAGGCGCACCAGCAGACGATTTAGATTTAGAGTTTCATATTTTCTTTCATGACTGGTAGCATATGTAAGTGTTGCAGAAATGTCGAGACTTTGCAGAGAAACTCCTGATAATTAATATTGAATGCACATCTTGAGCAGTGGGTACTTGACCTGAGTCAAACTACTACTAGTTACTACTAGTTATTTGAGAACCCACATAGTTTTACAAGTGGAGATTTGAGAGCAGATTAATGGGTCATTACTTTGGTGATGGTTGCAGCCATTGAATGGAATTGTTTGTAAAGTGACCGAGTAGTACAATTTGCAATATTTATATATGTCATCTCGTAATCTTTTTGTGCTAAATTAAACATATCAATGCTGTCATCCCATTTGAACTAGTTTTCTAAAAAGGGCAGCCCGGTGCATATAGCTCCCGCTTGCGCAGGGTCCGGGGAAGGGTCCGACCACTTTGGATCTATTGTACGCTGCCTTTCCCTACATTTTTGAACTAGTTTTCTAGTCCAGAAGAATTGTTGTGAACCACTGTCTCACCTTATAAAAGGTCAGTGTGTAAAAGTTTCTAGTAATGTATTCCGAATAGGCAAACAGCACAAGATTTATTTTTCTTGAGAATACCTATTATTATTTCTGATGGCCGGTAGCTGAGAGAGTTTAGCCAGATTAATTAGGTTAGGTTAATTGAGGAGTCTTACTTCAGGGACTTTGAAAATGTTCTAAATGAACTTTAAGAGCAAAGGTGTGTGAATCCGAGCGTGTAAAATTCTGGTTGCAAGCATCTTGATTTTATACTAACATTTATAACAGTACGAGAATATGACCTGATAATTATACTAACTTTCAGTAAACATCAACTCTATAAAAGTATGCTTCATTTCAAGCCCCTGTTCCAGTTGAAAAACTTGATCACCATGCATCACTAGCATAAAATTCATTACATTCATTTTATGTGGCTTCATATAGAGATGGGATATTAATGCACATTGCATAATTTTTTTTGCTTTCCAGATGAAAGACTGCACTGGTCAGTGATTCAAATTGAAGTTTGTCGCTGACCATCCCTTCTTAAAATGTTTGTTCTTGCGTGCTGAAAACGTGGTTAGCAGTTGGGAACTGCAACAACATTTGTTGGACTGTTCTAAGCACATGGAGCTTTGTTTAAGATGTAATTTTGCTATTAGAATATGCTAGTCCCAGTTGCTGTTATAAATTATCTCCTGTCAAAGAATTATTGAGGCGGTTGTCAAAACCATGATCTTTGAGGTAAGGCACCTGTTTGATATTTTTTGGATACTCTGTTCTTTGGTATGCTCATGCAATTTATAGCTTGATTTATTTATAAGGGGTAGGAGATAATAATAACTCTACCTTAAGTCGGTATCCCACAATGGATACAATGTGATCTGCATAGCTTGTCTATACATGGTCCAGAACTAACACGAAAGTGAAGAGTGCAAGCAGTCTGCAAGAATCTGTGATTTCTGCTGATGCATGTCAGTAGGTTACTAATGCAGCAGGGCCACATGCATGTCGTGTAGTACTACTTTCTTCGATTGAAGGCGGAATACCCCTGTATAACTGTGTTTAGCAGGGCGCTCTGCTGCTGGCTCCTGGAAAAGCAAAAGAAAGCTAGAACGTAAACATTGTACACCTCAAAGAATATTCTTACAAACAACTTAGATTATTCAATCTAGGACCTATATAAGTTTATTTCATGTGTGCTAGAATTAGATAAGTAGATTTGATACTTAGGTAGGTTCTAATCCATGAGATCATGCATTTCTTATCATGAAAATGTTCTTAACGGATATATGTCTTTGAACTCTAGTGAAGAATTGAGGTTTGTTGGTAGTATTTGTCACAGCTTTAGCTCATTATCCAGAATTTGTGACAGTTGATTTTTTGTGGATGCTAGCAATGTGCCAGATAGGACTTGTTTTCACCATGGTACCTCTAATATCTTTGACTGGTAGCTCAATTTTTTTCCTCTAGAAGTTTTAGGTTTGTGTTTAGGCGGTATGGACAAACCAATATTAAGAGTTGCAAGGATCAACTAGTCAACCAAACCCTGTGACATTGTGCAACATACTATTTTATTTTTGCATCCTAATTGCTTATCTTATCAGATTCAGATTGTGTCTTAAAGTTTTCCGTACCTCATTTCTTTTCATTTGTCATTTTTGGAACCATACATCTAAGTAGGTAGCGCCCTCGCTGGATGCATCTAAGTAGGTAGCGCCCTCACTGGATATAACGGGATCCACATAGCTTGTCTCCCTACATGGTCCAGAATTTTACAGAAAAGTTCACACAAAAGTGAAGACGGGGATCAGACATCAGCATCCAAGAATCCTTATGATGTCTTCCAAGCTAAAAGCAACAATTACTGTCAGTGCACAAACTGTTTCAGAAAATACAAATAGCCGAAAATGCTTAGGTTACCTATACCCAGAAATCTAAAACCATTTGCCTGTGTGGACAGAAATTCACAGGTCTTCAGTTGCAAATAAATGTCATTCCTATTTTTTCATTCCAGTTATGCCCACAATGATCATATATATACAAGAGGATCACGGCGACGTGATTGCATTAACTCATGCACTTTCCCGACCTCACCATAAATTCCTTCCCGAAAAGGAATCATACTCTGGCTAATTTAGTTCAGAAATCTGTTTTAAATCTATTTTGGAGGATCCCTGCTTCGATTGAAAGGAACTTCATAGAAATTTTGGAGAATTTGTATCCTTATGAATTCTCCCTATACAGGCTGTTTGACTCGTAGGATTGAAATCGGTTAGGAATTTTGAACTCTATTTTGGAAGAAAACTTACATCCACTCAAACCTCTTTGCACATTTCATTCGTCTTTTTCTGTGGCGTCAAGCACTCACTGCTCAAAGTTCCTGTGGTTTACTAACACGTAAGGTTCAACATGACATTCCACTCCAATCCTATGTTCTTTCTGTTCCTACATTTTGAAAATCCTGCAAATCAAAGAGGCCATAGTTGAGAAATGAAAAGTTTACAAGGTTAGGATGGTTGTGAAAAGAGGTAAGTCCCGCGCCACGAGGAAGGAAAATGCTTGACCGTGACCGTATACCGCTTGTGTATCCAGCGGCAAGCAGTGCGCGGCTAGGCTGCTTGGTTGTCGACTCATCATTCCTCTGTTCGCAAATCGACCAGCATGAAGCATACGTGTGGTCATCACAACCACACATACTACCAAACCTGAGAGACAATCCAGTCCAAGTGGAGTTCTGTTGGCAAGTCGAGATTCCTGCCCGTCCCAACATGAAGTGGGGAACATGAAGTGGGTCACTCGTAATTCATATGGCCGTTAATACAAGTTGAGATTTGGACCTTCTTTTGCCCTTCTTTGCAGGATCTTTTGCCTCTGCTGTCACACATTTAAAGCTGGATGAACCTGTCGGTGTGAACCACAAACACCCAACGAAAGCTACTCCTACGATGTCGCCATCTTACGTTTTCTCTCTCACCTTTTTCAGACATGAAGTTTCCAACACTCGAGCTCAAATGCATCCCCGTGAACAGTAAAAATAAAAAAAAAGTTACAGAATTCAAAAAATTCTTAAACTGTTTGGCAACAAACATTGCTGAATTTTTGACATATGTGCAAATTTTCATTACATCGAACGAACCGTGTATGCATGGTAGAAAAATTACTCTCCTAGTGAGAGGAGCGGCAACTGATTATATCCAAGAAACCCCCCCGGAAAATCTACACTGGTGTATGCATTTTGTTCCTAGTGTAATCTCACTCAATCATGTTCTCAAAACAAAAAACTCACACCTTCAAAACCAAATAAATCTCACTCCCATCAAGTTCTCAAAAACATTCTTATATTATGGGACAGAGGGAGTATTTCGCACCTTCAAAAATAAATAAATCTCACTCCATCATGTACACAATTTTCAGGCCTGCGATGTTAACCTTCCCATGTCTAGGCACCAATGTCACCGTCACACTCTCGTCTCCATCGGCACCCAAATCTTCCAGGAGCTCGTTCAACGCCACCCTCATGCTCGTTTCTGTCCTCATTCCCTTCCCTGTGCCATCCATACTAGGATGACTCAAGCACAGGTAGCTCCCGGCCAGCTCCCGCCCGCTTGGCTCGACCTTCTCGTAGTCCATGGCGTTCACGTAGACATCGAACTTGACCATTTCAGTGCCGTCGCTCTCGATGCCCTCGACAACCAGCACCTCCTCCCGGACCTCCTTCTCTCGCCGGCTTCGAAGCACCCGCGGCCGTCTTACCTCGACGGTCACAGCCGCGTCAAGGGACAGTGGGAACCTGAAGGACTTCAACGACGACGAGCCTTTATTTCTGTTCACGTTTGGAGTGGGAGGCGGGCGTGCGTCGACCCACGGCATGCCAACGCCGTCGAACCTGTACCGGAGCTTGTCGATGTCGAGCACGTCGCGGACGGTGATTCGCACCAGGCGGGCCTCCTCGTCGTAGAAGAGGAAGGAGGAGTCGAGCCAGTCGGAGTCCGTGAAGTCGACGTGGCCGCGATAACCGTGGGCGGCGCCGACGTCTCGCCACGCCTCCCACAGGCGGTCGATGTTGCTGTGGTGCGGGTAGAAGAGCGGGTCTCGGCCGGCGGAGTAGTAGGTGCCCATGTCCTCCACGTTGTGGAAGGTCAGATCGCCGGTCCAAGTGTGCATGGTGTTGTGTGGGGTCAGCTCCACGGTCCCAGGGCCCGGCCTGTCAGACTGCCCGGCACGGAATGGCTGGCCGTAGAAGAGGGACGGCAGAGCCGCATTACCGATCATCTGCTTGTACATGATCCTGAGGTTCTGCTGGACCTGCTGCTCGTCGGTGAGGTTGTTCTCGACGTGCGCGAAGTCCAGGTCCACGAGTGTGGGCGGCGCGTGCGCCGGGTTCCGCACGGGGTCGTAGAGCGGCGACGACGAGTTGGAGAACTCGGCCGGCATCCGCATCCCCTCCGGCACGTCCCAGCCCCAGAAGGGCAGCGCGAAGCCGGGCTCCCCGAGCAGCCTCGCCGCGATGCGCTCGAAGAAGTAGAGGTAGCGCGGTGGAACGGGAAGAAGAACCACGAGAAGTGGATCTGCACGTTGAGCTCCGGGTCCCCCGTCTGGCGGTAGGAGCCGGTGCAGTAGGCGCAGTGGACGTTGGCCAGCTGGTAGAGGCTGCGCGGGTCGGAGTGCGGCAGCGCCCTCATCAGCGCTATCGCGCGCTCGTACCTGGCCATGTGCTCCGCCCCCACGGCGTGCATCGGCCGCCGGACCCTCAGCGGCTCCGCCGGGTCTGGGAGCGTGAAGTTGATCGGCTCGGACGCCGGCGCCGGCGGGCAGCAGTAGAAGGGCGGGAGCGGGTTTGGCGGGAGCGTTGCCTTGACGCACGTGCGTAGGCTGGTCATGAGAGGACCGCCGATCTTCTTCTTGCCGCCGCTGCCGTCGGAGAGTGGGGCGGTGTCGACTTCGCCTGCGCATGAGACGATGTAGGGGTCGAGGCCGGAGACGGCGATGAGCGCTCTCGGCAGAGAGTAAGTGCATGGGTTTAGGGAGACCGGGAAGGCAGTGTAGACGACGATGACCGTGGCTGCGGCAGAGGCGCAGATGAGAAAGACGCAGGCTGCGAGTGGAGCATGATGTCCATTGGCCATGGCTTCAGGTGCTAGCAGCTTGTTGCTTCGCAGAGGCGTATTTTGTTTGGCTAAGCTGCCCACAGCTACTTTGTCTCGGAGCAGAGTTATATAGGGACGGACATGTGAAGCAGGAGAGTAGTGCAAGCTAGGGACGTGGTTGTTGGGTACAATATGTGTGGTCACCATGCCTGGATGTTTTCCTGGTGTAAAAATATACCGCGTGTACGTCCAACCTTTCGCAAATGTATTTTCTTTTTCGGAAAACCCCTTTCCATGCACAGCGTACGGGTGGAGCACGACTGTCAAGGGGTGGTTCATATGTTGAATCATTCATCAAGAGAGCTGTCGGCTGCTGGTCCATGGATGCAGACAATAAAGACTTTGTTGAGTTCGTTTGCAGAGTTCAAGGTGTAGTGGGTTAGGCGTTCCGTGAATGTTGCCATGCATAAGTTTGCAAAAATAAATGTAAGAGATGAACTTTTGTAAGATTTGGTTGAAGGCTCGCCCAGACTTCGTCCTTCATATAATTTCAGATGAGATTCCGAGTTTTGAAGTTTAAATAAAGCGGCAGCATTATCCCTTAATTCTTTTTACGTGTGCGTGAGAGAGAATCACACGCCACACATTCTACATTTTATGACATACAATCTGGGCACGTACGCAACGGCGGATATTTGGAGCTCTCTTGGGTAGCAAAACATAGCCACCGCCACCAGGAGAGCCGCTACTTCTCGCGCCGTCTTCCAGTGGCTTTCCTCCGTCGGCGACCTTTTGGTCGTTGGTGGTGAGGGGGTCGCCGGATCCTGCGTGTGTGGATCGTTTTAGGTTTAGGTTTTAGGGTCTATGAGTTTTGGATCGTTCGACGTCTTGGCTTCGGCGGCGACGATGACGATGCCGAATAAAGAAGCTTCAGATTCTTTTTGGGCGAGGCGGTCGTCTCTATGGTTGGTGAAGGATCTGCGGATCAGTCTGTTCAAGCGGGGATGTCGTGGCTGCGGCGGCATCCTTGTGGTGGACATGTGTTCTCGGGCTCCGCCGTTGCAACGACGTCTGCTCCAACGTCGGCGCGGAGCTTGGAAGGTAGTCAAGGAGCAGATGCAGATTGTGGTCTGCATCGACGACATCTGAAAGATTGAACATGTGCTCGGCTCATGGTTCGTGGATGGCGGCTATTGTTTCCTCCTCCGACGTCTTAGTCATGTGGGGGTGCTAGATCTAGCTTTTGATGGCGTGTCCAGGGTGTTGCCCCGGTCTGATTCATTCAATGGTAATGGTTTCGCCTTAGGCAAGCCACCTTGGAAGGTCCGCAAAGCTACATATCAGCGATGCACCCGCGTCGAGCTCGGATGAGAAGGTGATCCGTCATTTTTTTCTTTCGGTGGCTGCTGTGGTGGTGCCGGAGGCAGGTGACGGGCGTCGGTGTCAAGCTCAGAGACGTTCTTCTGTCTTTTCATTTTTGTCATGTCGATCTTTACGTGACTTGTACTTTAATCCTTATGATATGAATGAGACACATATTGCTATGAAAAAAAAACAGATCTAGCATGTGGGTCTATTCTATTTACCCATGAATGGCCCTTATATTTTTTGAACGCGGTTCAATCACAGACTCTCACATACGCATACTCTAATCCTATGAACACGCACTCACACCCATATTTCTATGAGCATCTCCGAGATACCGAGTCAGCACAATATTTTAAGATTGACGAAGTCATCATAGACTCCTCGTAGTCGATAAAAACATCTCCTCCCACAGAACACACATCATCAAAAACATAAAACAAATCAAAAAATAATAATACAAGTACCAGTTCTAAAGTATAAGACTTGAACCTTGACGGATTGGTTCCACCACAAGAAACCATCAGGACGACTGTGTCCCCACCTGTGATGTCTCCTCCCCCGTTGAATTTAATGGTGTGGCCCGGTTGATTCCCAATTGACTTGCTCCACATGACCATGTAGATTGCAATCCGTACAACTTGTTTGTAACTCTAGTAAAGTACTCTTTCTGTACGTAGCGTTAAAAAACGTTTTACATTATGGGACGAAGGGAGTATGCACTAAGGTCTTTGCCACATGAACGGAAATCACACTTCGTATCAGCGCCCGCCCAGGAAGAAAAAACGATTCGCAGGAAGAAAACTCCCCCGGTTCCTTGACATACGATGCAACACAAAGATCATGGAGTTTAGCGTCGGAGCGTGACGACTCAATGCTTCACAGTTTTGCATAGGAAAAACACTGTGCGGAGCTGACTGTTGGGCATTTAAAGCTGAAGATCTTTCGTAATTCGTACTGTGTATAAACTAAAACAGGCTAACACCGCACCTAATCATCGCGGGGGGTGCGCCACTGTCAAATGTAAGCCGCATGCAATGACGTCACCAACAGTGTGAGAGAAGGACCATACGGATTCGCGTGTTCCACGCTTTCATAAACGTCGGGTGTACGTATTCCATAGTAAAGTTACAGCATCTATAGCTGCACTTGACAAATCCGGCCCTATAAATGTAAGTGGACGCGCTCGGTCGCAACTGATATAATATCTGACGGTCCCTCAAAAGTCATGTCGGACGGCCACACTCCTCGTATCAAAACCCTCAAATCCATGCATGTCGATCATATACCACAAATTCAACACAATTTCCACAAATGCAACAAAACAAAATAAATCATGATTCAACAATTCAGATGCCAAAATGAAATTCAATGTTCGGGCCAAGGCCGCCCAATGCGGTGAATCACTCGCCGGCCGCCATCCGTCTCGCATCCGCTCCTCTTGCCTCCTCGTATTCCATGCGCAAGTTGAACTCCTTCCACTCAAGCGACTGTATGCCTTCCGTATCTAGTAGGCCTGCGTCCGCCAACATTATTCTCGAATCCTAAGTGTCTCGAAAAGTTACGACATGTGCTTCTCAAGCTCTATTATTCCAAAAGTCTGGGCATTCTCGACCTCTTTTTTGGCACACGTCTCTTGCTTCTCCGAGTCTATTTTCTCCTCTCAATTTGTTACTTGTTGTTCACTCTCTCTTGGTCTCAATCCATCCTCTCTTTTTGCGCATCCAACATGAGGTCATGCTTCTCCTCTTTCTTCTCCTCCTTTGTGGAAAAAAAATGCTCGTTCGCGAGGCAGCCATTTTACTCGCCACGGCTTCATGGATGCCCTCCCCTTCACCCACGTGTTTCCCATCACTTGTCTGTTCTTCATTGGCATGGTGGCTCGTTCATTCTCCCCTACAACTTCTTCCTCTTTGTCATCCAATTGAATGGATTGTTGGGAGCTTGGGCCATCATTTTTCTTCAACCTTTTGTTGTTCTTGAGGTCATCCACAAGATGTTGCCACTTTGGTTTGCCCTTCAATTTCATCCAACAATAGGTAGAATCGAATGGCTTCTTCTCGGGTTGTTGGTACAAAGTGGCCGCCAACACCATCTATCAAACAATAAGTAATCATGAGAATGCGACAAACAAAACTAGCAATGCAAATGATGGCAAAACGAGCAATTCAACTTAATTACCTGACTTGCGATTCCGGTCCCACTTTGATTCTGGCCAAGCACGAAAGCATAGTGGCCGACAAACGTGTTTACGTTGTCTTGGATGATTGACCATCTATGTTGGAGAGAGGCCATATTGCGGGTGGTATGGATAGGCTTCGACTCCACATATTTCTCGTGTTCATGATAGTGCTTGTGGATCTTTTCTCAATACTTGTTGCCCTTTTACTCCGTACCACATATAGGATCATGCTTGTGTCCCACCAAGATTCAACCAACAAAAAAAATCCTCAAATGTTGTGAGTGTCGGACCTCTTGTCTTGGGTATCTTTGACCTTTTTGTTGGTAGTGTGCGATGTTCCTCTCCAAAATCATATGTAGGACAATTGGTATCCCCCAAGTCATATTCCATAGGCTCTGTAGGCTCTTGACCCTCATTGATCATGTCTAACATGAAATTGTCCTAAATGATCATGATTCCAAATAAACTAACGACATATGCAACAAATTGATTCAATGGCATATGCAACCAATTGATCCAATGGCATAGCGAATAACGAAAGAAGCGATACAAAATGGAGCGAAAAATGTATCGCGTCCTACTACGACATTTCGTCGAGGAGGACCTAGGTAGACCGGGCCCCGACACTGCTCGTGCTTGTCTGCACTTGTTCGAGTTGCAGTGAGTCACACACCATCTCTGGCGCCTCCGGTTGCGTCCAGCCATCCGAAATCGCCCACTCAGACGTTGGATCATTGTCAGTCGCGGGCGGGGCTGATGGCGACTTCCTTGATGGTAGCAGGGCGAACGCGAGCGGGGCAGCGGGGCACAATGGAGGGGACACATCCACGTCGATGTCCATAAACTCCTTAGAAAAACTCCATCCGCCTCTGCTTCCAGCTCGCGGTTGCAGGTGCACCGCTCCCTCCTGGCGGCGTTCTCCACCTTGTAGCTCACCCTCACGGACGATGTTGATGCACCATGTGTGACGGCGGTGGGGGATGGGGTACCCGACGATGACATGTAGGGTGGCATCATAGATGGGAGGATAAAGGATGGAGGAGGACGATGGCTCAAATGCGGGAAATGGATACGAACGCGAGAGAAGGGCGGTGGATTTGGTGGGCTTGATCAATTTGATGGAAGTTTAGGTGGGTCTGGCCCGGCTGGCTGATGTGGCAGACTCGTCCGGGCGTGTTCGGAACTCCCCATATACTCCCCAAATATGGGTTGGATATGAGGGGTGATGGTTAGTCCGGACGAATAGGGCTGGTTTGGTGGGGCCGACTCGGTCTGAGTTTTGTGACCGATCACTAACCAGGCCGAGGGGATGTTTGAGGAGTCTGGCTATAGTTGCTCTTACATTTGTTCACTTGTGCAAGGGGTGTTCACCAGTGCCGGTGCCAGCACAAAAATGCAGGTGGTGGGGGGTCAAGTGCACTAAGCTTTCTAAATTACCATTAATTTTCTATACAATTATGTATACAACTAAGAGCATCTACAACCGAACCTCTCAAACCAACCTCATACGCCCGGGCGGGCCACCCAGTCATTGTCCAGTCTTGATTTTTTGACCCAGACGGGCCGCTCAAACGACCCTCAAACGCCCGGGCTGACCGACACCCCCCCATATCCAGCCAAAATATGGGGCGGATATGTGGGCGCCCGGGCATGCCCGCCACATCGGACCCGACAACCTGACCCCACCCCAAATTGCACCAAATCCACCTCGAAGACCAGCCAGATCCATTTGCTATCTCCTCTCTCTTTCCTTCTCCATGCCGTCCGTCTCGCGCTCCGTCGCCGCGCCTGCTCTGTAGCCGTTCCTAGGCTCGCCGTCACCAACTCCGAAAGAGCCCTCTCATCCTTGCTGCGGGGGACGTCATCGCTGGCCCGGACGCCACCGTGGTACGTCTGACAACTCTCCGGCTCTGCCTTGCGCTTGATGTGTTCGAGACATTGTCCGACTGGATTTTTTGTGATCTTGTTAGGTAAATGATGGATTCTGATGCTTCGTCGGACGAGGAGTATGGACCGACGAAGCTTGACCAAACGATTCAAGATGAGTTCTTTGATTCGTCGGATTCGAACGAAGAAGTGGACATGATCATGCTTATGAGCATGCAAGAGTAAATGGACTGGCAAGTGGAGCATATTCTCAACTTCAAAGGCTCAATCAAAGGGAGAAGAGTGGTCAACCGGGACAGGGTGTCCGGAGCAAAGGTACTGCACACTGACTACTTTGCTCCCAAACCTGCTTTACCGGATAATCCATGGTTTCATCGCCGTTTTCACTTGCGGAAACCATTGTTTTTGCGCATTGTGGAGGGGGTGGAGGCACACAATGACTACTTCAAGCTCAGAAGAAATTGCTGCGGCCAACTCTCTTTCTCGGCCAAGCAGAAGTGCACGGCTGCTCTGAGGATGCTTGTACTTGGTACTGCTGTTGGGGAACGCGGTAATTTAAAAAATTTCCCTATGATCAAGCAAGATCTATCTAGGTGATGCATAACAACGAGAGGGGAGAGTGTTGTCTATGTACCCTCGTAGATCGAAAGCGGAAGCGTTATGACAACGCAGTTGATGTAGTCGTACGCCTTCACGATCCGACCGATCCTAGCACCGAAGGTACGGCACCTCCACGATCTGCACATGTTCAGCTCGATGACGTCCCACGAACTCTAGATCCAGCTGAGGTCGAGGGAGAGTTTCGTCAGCACAGCGGTGTGGTGATGGTGATGATGAAGTTACCGGCGCAGGGCTTCGCCTAAGCACTACGACAATATGACCGAGGTGTGTAACTGTGGAGGGGGGCACCACACACGGCTAAAACAATTGCCTGTTGTACCTTTGGGGTGCCCCTGCCCCCGTATATAAAGGAGGGGAGGAGGAGGCCGGCCAACAAGGGGCGCACCAGGGAGAGGGGAGTCCTACTAGGACTCCAGTCCTAGTAGGATTCGACCCCACCTGTTTTTTTCCTTCTACCGGAGGGGGGAAAGGGGAAGGAGACGGAGTAGGAGAAGTGTAAGGGCATATTTATCCCCAAGATGTTTTGGTGATTGATGACAATGCTTGTGCGGACTAATCGTGTGCGTTAAGTTCTTTCAGAGATTCATCCTTTGGCACGAGACGATTATCTCCCCTCGGTGTTTTATTCAAGACGGTGTAGCTCCTTCGTTTCGTTGTTGGTGGACTAGTTTCGTAGGAGTCACCGAACTATCAAGAGGGGATCCGCTTTGGTAAGGCTAGGGTGGAATCAACACGTACACATCCATATCACACCCGTCGTTTTCCTTCCGCTTCATTAGAGCTGCCCTTTTCCCCCAAGTATGCTTTGTCCTGCCCCAGCGGTAGTACCGCGGTCCATAGCGGTAGTACCGCCGAAGCACCCCAGCGGTAGTACCGCTCCCTACCGCTTGTGGTCTTCGGCCGTAGTACCGCAGTGCTTCCGGGCTACTGCCGCCTCGATTCGAGAACAAAGTTTTTCATGTCGGGTTTTGCGGTACTAAGGGCGGTAGTAGTGGCGGTAGTACCGCTCCAAGCGGTAGTACCGCGCCTACCCCCACGGTAGTACCGCCCTGGGGTCAGGACCCTGTCAGCGCGGCAGTACCGCTGGGTAAGAGCGGTAGTACCGCCCCAAGCGGTAGTACCGCCCTGCCCAAGCGGTAGTACCGCTCTGTGCGGGGCTTCTCAGTGGAATAACGGTTGGATTGGTTCCCCCTCTATATAAAGGGGTCTTCTTCCCCAAAGTTGACCCACCTCTTTCCCCCAAAGCTCCATTGTTGCTCCAAGCTCCATTTTCGCCCGATCTCTCTCCCTAGCCAATCAAACTTGTTGATTTGGTCGGGATTGGTTGAGAAGGCCCAGATCTACACTTCCACCAAGAGAAATTTGATTCCCCCCACTTATCCCTAGCGGATCTTGTTACTCTTGGGTGTTGAGCACCCTAGACGGTTGAGGTCACCTCTAAGCCATACTCCATTGTGGTGAAGCTTTGTGGTGTTGTTGGGAGCCTCCAAGTGTTGTGGAGATAGCCCAAATCTTGTTTGTAAAGGTTCGGTCGCCGCCTTCAAGGGCACCAATAGTGGAATCACAGCATCTCGCATTGTGTTAGGGCGTGAGGAGATTACGGTGGCCCTAGTGGCTTCTTGGGGAGCATTGTGCCTCCACACCGCTCTAACGGAGATGTACTTCCCCTTAAAAGGAAGGAACTTCGGTAACACATCCTCGTCTCCACCGGCTCCACTCTTGGTTATCTTGTGCCTTTACTTTTGCAAGCTTACTTGTGTTGTATCTATTGCTTGCTAGTGTGCTTGTTGTCTTTGCATCATATAGGTTGTTCACGTAGTTGCACATCTAGACAACCTATTTTGTTGCAAGGTTTATTTTGTTAAAGAAAAGTCTAAAAATTGTTAGTTGCCTATTGACCCCCCTCTAGTCAACCATATCGATCCTTTTAATTGGTATTAGAGTCTCATCTCTTTATTAAGGACTTTGCTGTTCGAAGAGTATGCTTGACACCCACGGCGGTGCGGAGGAGCACTCCGGTGTGAATCCCATCTCGTCTTCGGCCGAAGGGGGAACCTCGGTCTCACGTGAGGAATTCAATGTGGCTTTAGACACATTGAAAACCTCCATGACGGCCGAGGTTAAAAGCATGTTTTCTGAATTCCTAGACGGACTTAAACTATCTACCTCACCGATGAAAGTGGGTGATCCCACTAACAAGGTGATGGATGCTACCTCCGACAAGGGGGAAGCTAACAGTGAAAAGAGTCCTTCTACTAGTGGTAGAAATGGCACTGGCATCTTTGCCAATGTGGAATCTCCAGTGTATAGAGGACCGATCCCCTCTACTCACTTGAATCATGCCGGTCCTCCTCCTAAATATGTGAAAAATGAAGATTTTGATTCTTGGGTTTATCGCTTCAAGCGTCATTTAAAACATGTGAATACTAACATTTGGAGAATCATTGAAGAAGGTTTCTATCCTCATGACCCAAGCAACTTCACCCCTCGAGAAGAAGTGGACAATCAATTCAATGAGAGTGCTCTCTTCATCATACAAGATGCAATCCTCCCCGAAGATCTCCCTCATCTTCGACCTCATGTCATGGCTAAAGAAGCATGGAAATGTGTTGAGTCTCTCTATCGAGGAAGTGCTAGCATTCAACGCTCCAACTATGAAGTGGTGCAAGATGAAGCCAATGAGTTTGCAATGAAAGAGGATGAAGAACCTCGTGAGCTCTTTCGAAGAGTGACCAAACTCGTGGTCGCACTCCGAGATCATGGGAGCAAGGACACGGATGACAATTGGATCAAACGCAAGTTCCTCAAGGCCATGATGCCCTACAACAAGGCCATGTCCTCCGTCATTCGTCAAAGACCAGACTTCCACTCCATGACCTCAAGTGAAGTGTTGGATGAGTTTGTTGCAATGAGCATCTTGGACAAGACAGCCGACAATGCGGTGCTCCGTTCTCAAAGGGCAAAGAAGCCCAATCTTGCCTTGAAGGCCAAGGTTAGTGTGGAAGAAGAAGAAGAAGAAGATGAGGAGAGCAACCCCGAAGACACGAAGTATGATTATCATGAGCACATGGCTCTTGCCTCAAGACAATTTTGGAGTAAGAAGAATACAAGACCCAACTTCAACAATAACAACTCAAGTGGCCTCAAGGGCAAGCAACGAGTTAGAACTTGTTTCAACTGTGGCAATGTGAGCCATTTCGTTGCGGATTGTCCTTACGAGAAGCGGGAAGACAATGGTGGCAAGTTCATCCGAAAAGACAAAGCCAAGTCCTTCCCCAACAAGAACAACTTCACCAAGAAGACTCCTACTCGCGGGTTGGTGGTTCAAGAAGAATACCGTGAGGATGACGATGATGATGAAGATAGTGAAACAATGGCCATGGCATCCGTTGCCATTGTCACAACTCCCCGGGTGTCTCTCTTTGATTCACCTAACGAGAACATCACCTCCAAGTGCCTCATGGCTAAGGACACCAACAAGGTAACCCCCAACATCAAAACCACCATTATTCCTAACCCTCCTTCAACGGATGACTTTGATAATGGTAAGGGGTCTAATGAGGAGGTTAATGAATTTGAGTCCTTCATGAGTAAGCTCAAGGGCAAATCCAAGAAGCACTTCGTTGCTCTCTTGGAACAACTTGGTGAAGCCAATGACATGATAGAGGCTCATGAAGAAACCATCTCTAAGATGGAAGGTCATAGTCGCGACTATGCCGATGAGATATCGGATCTATCCAATGATCTTGAGAAAGAGCGTGGGCACCGTTTGGCTCTTGAGGAGTCACACAACGATGACCATACCAAATTAAAGAAAGATCTTGATCATGCTCTTGTTGTGTCTTGTGTTCTAACTTCCGAGAAGGCTAAACTTGGGGTTGATCATGCTAGACTCAAGGAGGAGTTTGATGTACTTGACAAGGCCCATAAGGTCTTGAAAGGTGCTCATGCAAACCTCAAGGAGTCTCATGCTCAACTCCAAGTTAAGCTTACCAAGGAAAAGGCCACATTTCCTCACATGGTCTTAATTGATAATGCAAATGCTACTAACCCATGTTGTGAGCATGTGCATCTTGTGGAGGAGAATGCAAAGTTGAAGGAACAACTCGAGAAAGGTCGTGTGTCATGCATACAAGGCGAGAAGAACCTAAATGACCTTTTGAGCAATCAAAAGGAAGTTGTGGGCAAGGAGGGAGTTGGGTTCACACCCAAGTCCAAGAACAAGAAGAAGAACAAGGAGAAGAATAACAAGACCAATCGACCTCCCCCGCTCAAGCAAACATTTGTGAAGGAGGGAGAGGGTGCTCCTAAGAAGAAGAATAACAATGCGAAGAGTGGTGATGCCAAAGAGCGCAAAGCCATCTCTCCCAACAAAGCCGGCGACTTTAACCCCTCTTATGTGTTGTGCCGTGCTAGTGATGGGCATGTTTATGCTAAATTTGTTGGTTCTTCTTATGAGTACATTGAATGGTCTATTTGGGTTCCTAAGACCCTTGTTACTAACATCAAAGGACCCATTACTCAATGGGTACCTAAAACCAAGCATTGATATCTTGTAGGTGTTTGCTTCCGGTGGGGGATCATGGTTGCTCGATAGTGGAGCAACAAATCATATGACCGGGAGCAAGGACTTGGTGGTGGACGTGCACAAGATCCATCTATGCCCACCAATGTCGAATGGGGTGATGCCTCACATTCTAAGGTATTGGGTCTTGGCAAGGTTGTCATTTCTCATGATCTAACGATCGAGAAAGTCATGCTTGTTGAGTCCCTTGCGTTCAATTTACTTTCCGTTCGTCAACTCGCACTCATGGGCTTTGCCACCTTCTTTGATATTGATACCGTGGCCCTCTTGTGGAGCAAGACTCTTAAAGTAGCCTTTGTTGGGCATGTCGAGAAAATGGTCTCTATGTGATTAACTTTTTGGAGCAACCCACTAAGACCGTGACATGCCTAATGGCTAAAGTTGATGTGGGATGGCTTTGGCATCGCCGTTTAGCCCATGTCAATATAAGATCTTTGTAAAGTCTTCTCAAGGGGGACCATGTTCATGGACTAACGCATGTTAGTTTTGCCAAAGATCGTGTTTGCAGTGCTTGTATCGAAGAAAGCTTCATGAGATGGCTCACCCTCCCACGACTATCATCTACTCGAAGAGACCCTTGGAGCTCCTGCACATGGACCTCTTTGGGCCTCCATCCTTTGATAGTCTTGGGGGTAGAAAGTATTGCTTGGTGATTGTGGATGATTATCCAAGATACACTTGGGTATACTTCTTCAAGAGGAAGAGTGAGACTCAACAAACCGTCATCGACTTTGCAAATGAAGCTCAACGTCAACATAATGCAAAGATCTTGACAATAAGAAGTGACAACGGCACCGAATTCAAGAACTACACCTTGGATGAGTTTCTTAGTGATGAGGGGATCAAGCACCAATACTCTGCTCCATACACCCCTCAACAAAATGGTGTTGCGGAGAGGAAGAACTGGACATTGATGGATGCGGCAAGGACCATGATGTCGGAGTTCAAGTCTCCATACAACTTTTGGGCCGATGCCATCAACACTGCATGTCATGCATCCAATCGGCTCTATCTCCGCAAAGGCTTGAACAAGACTCCATATGAGATACTCACCGGGAACAAGCCCAATCTCAAGTACTTCCGGGTGTTCGGGTGTAAGTGTTTCATTCTCAAGAAAGGTGTTCGTTTGTCTAAATTTGAGGCTAGAGCTCATGAGGGCATATTTGTTGGCTATGCTACAAACTCTCATGCTTACCGTGTTCTCAACAAGTCCAATGGACTCATTGAGGAGACGTGTAACATGGAGTTTGACGAAAATAATGGCTCCCAAGTGGAGCAAAGTGGTACTTGTGATGTAGGTGATGAAATTCCTCCCCAAGCCATAAGAAGAATGGGTATTGGTCATATTCTACCCATTGAGGAACCCCTTGTGGCCGAAGGAGAAGGACAATGCTCCACTCCAGTGGAGCCTTCACCTACTCAAGACCCACACGCTTCCGAAGAACAAAGTGTAGGCCCTCAACCTTAGGAACAAGACCAAGGGCAAGATCAATCTCAAGATGGTGGTGAACCTCCACATGATGCCCAAGGTCAAGTTATCCCCTTCGAGCAAGTTCAAGATCATGAGCAAGCTCAAGATCAAGAACAAGCTCATGACGACGCTCAAGATGATCAAGTGAACCCTCCTCCTTCCACATTCGAGGAGGAATTAGAGCGTCGTGCCTGCTTCCGAACTCACCACCAAAGGTCATCTCATGGAGAATGTGGTTGGAAGCCTAAGAAAGGGGGTAAGCACTCGTAGACAATTAGCAAACTATTGTGAACATCATGCATTTGTTTCTTGTGTTGAACCCCATAAGGTCTATGAGGCGCTCGAAGACTCGGATTGGCTTAATGCCATGCATGAAGAACTCAACAACTTCGAGTATAACAAGGTGTGGAGATTGGTGCCAAGGCCTTAGGGGAACCATAACATCATTGGAACCAAGTGGATCTTCAAGAACAAGCAAGATGCTCATGGGAACATCATTCGCAACAAGGCAAGATTGGTAGCACAAGGCTACTCCCAAGTCGAGGGTATCGACTACGGTGAAACCTTTGCTCCCGTTGCTCGCCTTGAATCCATTCGTTTGTTGATTGCTTATGCTTCTCATCACAACTTTAAGTTGCAACAAATGGATGTGAAAAGTTCTTTTCTTAATGGTCCCATTAATGAGTTGGTTTATGTCAAGCAACCCCCCGGGTTCGAGGATCCTTACTTCCCGGATCATGTGTATCAACTCGATAAGGCACTCTATGGCCTTAAACAAGCCCCACGTGCGTGGTATGACCACCTTACCGAGTTGTTACAAGATCGTGGATTTGAAGTTGGGCTAATCGATCCCACTCTTTTTACTAAGAAGGTCAAAGGGGAGTTGTTTGTGTGCCAACTATATGTTGATGACATTATCTTTGGTTCTCCTAACAAAGCTTTCAATGAAGAATTTGCCGCTCTAATGACCTCTAAGTTCAAGATGTCTTCGATGGGAGAGTTGAAGTTCTTCCTTGGTTTTGACATCAAACAAAGAAGAGAAGGAACCTTCATCAACCAAGGCAAATACACTCAAGACATGCTAAAAAGATTCAAGCTAAGTGATGTCAAGCCAGCTTCTACTCCAATGCCCACCAAGTGCCAACTTGACATTGATCCCAATGGTAAAGCGGTGGATCAAAAGGTATATCGCTCCATGATTGGTTCCTTGCTTTACCTTTGTGCATCTAGACCGGATATCATGTTGAGTGTGGGGATGTGTGCACGGTTTCAAGCCGCACCGAAGGAAAGTCACTATGTGGCGGTCAAGCGAATCTTTCGATATTTGGCTCATACCCCAAACTTTGGCTTATGGTACCCAAGAGGGGCAATCTTCAAGCTTGAAGTTACGGATTCCGATTGGGCGGGAGACAAAGTGGATAGGAAGTCCACTTCCGGAGGGTGCCAGTTTCTTGGGTGCTCTTTGGTGAGTTGGTCTTCCAAAAAGCAAAGTTGTGTATCTCTCTCGTCCACAGAAGCGGAATATGTGGCAGCCGGTAGTTGTTGTGCACAACTTTTATGGACGAGGCAAACTTTAACGGAATACGGTGTCATTTGTGACAAAGTGCCTCTTTGGTGTGACAACGAAAGTGCCATCAAGATTTCTCTCAACCCAGCGCAACACTTCAAGACGAAGCATATTGAGATTCGGTATCATTTCATCCGGGATCACATTAGGCGAGGGGAGATCGAGCTCAAGTATGTCAACACTCATGATAACCTTGCAGATATTTTCATGAAGCCCTTGGATGAAGCAAGATTTCGCGAGTTAAGGCATGAGCTAAATATCATTGATTCGAGCAATGTGACTTGAACCCTTGCACACCCCACCTCACTCAACTTGTTGTCTAGCTTAGATGTAGGCATGGACATAGGGGGAGTGTTGTTCTCTCAATGAACTCTCCCTCCCCCCATTATGCATAAATCGATCATCTCTTTCACATTAGCCATTTTTTATGGTACTTGTGCTTCAAAGATGTGTTTTGGTCATGGGCCCAAGGATAATTCTTCGCGGTGCCATACCAATTGACTCAAACATAGGTGGCTCCGGCCACCGCCCTCTCTTGAGAGAGGACAGAGCTCGCTCTGTTTCGTGTGGTTGTTTTTGTTTGAGTTGTTTCTGGTCCGTTGCTTGTGTGTGTGTTGCCTTGTTGGTCTTCTCTTTCTCTTGGCCTTCCTTTCCGTCTTTTTGGAGCTTTAGCCATTGGTCTAGAAGCCGTGCGGTTGCTGAAGCGATACTACCGCTGGTGGCAAGCGGTACTACCGCTCCTAGCGGTACTACCGCCCTCCAGCGTGGTACTACCACTGTGAGGCGCGGGCAGGGGGTTATATCGGGGGCAGGGGGAGTTTCTTCTCCCCCATACCCATTCGCTCGCCCCCTCGCTCTGTTCCTCTCTCTCTTCAGCAACCGGCGCCGCGGGAGGGCTCCGGCGGATCTCCCTCTCCTGGGCGCTCCTCTCCATTTCCTTCGGTGGAGTCGATCCCCACCTTGTCCTCTTGCCATGGATGCCGGTATTGCCCCCGTTCCCTGTTTCCTTTTGTCTAGATTTCCAATCTAGCGTCTTAGGGGCAATAGCAGTTGCATCTCTAGATGTTTGGCCAGATCTAGGCTTGAGTAGGATGGAGAATGCTTCTAGACAGTGTGGATTAGTGTTTGGTTGGAGTATTTTTGAATTTGGTAGGACGGTAGTACCGGATCTGACCACGGCAGTAGGAAACTGCTGTTTCCCCGCCTCGAGCTATACTACCGCTCTCTCCAGAGCGGTACTACCGCTTGGAGCGGTACTACCGCTCTCTCCAGAGCGGTACTACCGCTTGGAGCGGTACTACCGCTCTCTCCAGAGCGGTACTACTGATTGGAGCGGTACTACCGCTCGCGGGTCGCGGTACTACCGCCCTCTACCAGTTTCCACCATATTCCTACCTCTCAGTGATCCTTTTTGCTCGTGTTTTGTGGCTTATGCTCGTTCTTTCTGGTTGTTTGCGTGTTCTTGTGTGAGGTTCCAGGTGAGAGGTTCCTGAGCATCAGGCTCGTCGTGTCAACCCTGGTCGTGCCACGTCCAAGCGCTACCGCACCATCGAGCCTGCCGGAGGTTCTTCAAGTGCTCCACCTCCACCTCAACTCCAGAAGAAGCCTGGGGTCAAGCCAAAGCCAGGCAAAACCATGCCAGAAATGCCGCCCAAGGAGTTCTGGGCAAGGCGCCGCCGCAACCCGTATGAGGAATACCAAGATCCCACTTTGGTCAACCGTCCATTCTGGAATAGGTTCCAGTTTGCCATCTTCTTTGATGTTCTCAAAGCCAAGAAGAATCTCTATGTCAACGTGCACTCCATCGACACCGACCATATGGAGAAAGATCCTGAATACTTTGGTGAAGCTCTTCAGATGTGCACTCAACTGAACATTCTTGGGATCATGCATTTCAACAAGGACTATGATGCTGATATTGTGGCCCAATTCTATGCCATGGTTCACCTTGGGACTGATGAGGACAGGACACTGACTTGGATGACCAATGGCAAGTTGCTTTCAGTCAAGTGGAAAGCTTTCATGGAGTTGATTGGGGTGCAAGATCTAGGTCTTGAGTCTTCTGTCGGCTTTCGCCCCCACCGCCGCACCAATGCCACTCACAAGCAAGCTCTATGGCCCTACTGCACTTTGAGGATCAACCCTGAGACGAAGAAGGAAACCTATGAGCTGCCTGCCTATCTAGATATCCTTCACTGTATCTTCAGAGAGACTCTTTTCCCTCGAATCGGGAATCTGGACCAGGTTCACTCCTATCTCGTGGACATGCTTCTCTTCTGCCAGCATGAGAAGGGATAGAACACCGGAGAGTCCTTGGATATCTCTCATGTTATGTGGTCTGAGCTGCTATCTGCTATCTCCGAGCGCAAGTGCCCGATTTATGGTCCGTTCATCATGCTGCTCATTGAGAAGGCTTGGGATCGTGTCTATCCCCATGTGTTACTGGAGACTGGAGAGTTGGTCTCTCACGATGTCAAGCGTCTGAGGAAGAAGGATAATTGGGGCACTCAGGCCCCTAGGACTGGAGTTCCTTCGTCTGCTACTGCCATGGAGACCGAGGAGGAGACTGGGGCTGAGGATGATGATGATGACTACGTGCCTTCTGAGGCAGAGCCCTCTTGGGCAAAGAAGCTCAAGCTCAAGATGAAGAAGTTGTTCTTCATGGAGTCTCACGGTCAGTTCATGACTCATGTGACTGAGAAGAAGGCCTGAGGTCACCACAAGGAGCTCATGTGTCAGTTGGGTGCTACAGTTATCAGTGGGTCTGAGGACCAGCTTACCGAGGAGGAGGAGTGGATTCAGCAGCACTGCCCGTGGACCGATTCTGATGCCGAGCACTTCCAGACTGACGACAGTGGCGCCAATGATCCCGCTGAGCTCTGATGTGTGTGTCCCTCGTTTGCTCTCACCTGGAGCCGTAGCAACACTCCCTCTCCTTTTTGTTGTCTCGATGCCAAAGGGGGAGAGAGTTTAGGGATTTGTGCTTTGTGTCTTCCGTCTCTTGTGTTCGTGTTTTCCTCGCATTTGCTTTTTGGTTTGTCAGTGAGACCTAAGTTCGAGTTGTCAGTGAGACCCTGTTCGAGTCATATGGTGTGAGACATATGCTACCTTATCTTTGTAGTATCATTATCTATGTCTATATCTAGCTTATGAGTTGCATGCTTATCCTGTTAAGTTAGCTTATGAGTTGCATGCTTATCCTGTTAAGTTATCTTTGCTACTCTCTTTTACCCCACTTAGGTGGTTGGTCTCTAAAATGTAGGGGGAGCGTTGATCCTAGTATGTGTGCCGTGCAGTCCAAAGCACTTATCCTAGATAGCACACATCTAGGGGGAGCTCATCTACATTTTAGGACGATGGGTTTTTTGCCCTTGTTCTATATCTCTCATATTGTGCAAATCCCGTATTGTCATCAATCCACCAAAAAGGGGGAGATTGTAAGGGCATATTTATCCCCAAGATGTTTTGGTGATTGATGACAATGCTTGTGCGGACTAATCGTGTGCATTAAGTTCTTTCAGAGATTCATCCTTTGGCACGAGACGATTATCTCCCCTCGGTGTTTTATTCAAGACGGTGTAGCTCCTTCGTTTCATTGTTGGTGGACTAGTTTCGTAGGAGTCACCGTACTATCAAGAGGGGATCCGCTTTGGTAAGGCTAGGGTGGAATCAACACGTACACATCCATATCACACCCATCGTTTCCCTTCCGCTTCATTGGAGCTGCCCTTTTTCCCCAAGTATGCTTTGTCCTGCCCCAGCGGTAGTACCGCGGTCCACAGCAGTAGTACCGCCGAAGCACCCCAGCGGTAGTACCGCTCCCAGGGCGGTAGTACCGCTCCCAAGCAGTAGTACCGCTCTCCGAGCGGTAGTACCGCTCCCAGGGCGGTAGTACCGCTCCCAAGCAGTAGTACCGCTCTCCGAGCGGTAGTACCGCTTGTGGTCTTCGACCGTAGTACCACAGTGCTTCCGGGCTACTGCCGCCTCGATTCGAGAACGAAGTTTTTTGTGTCGGGTTTTGCGGTACTAAGGGCAGTAGTAGTGGCGGTAGTACCGCTCCAAGCGGTAGTACCGCGCCTACCCCCACGGTAGTACCGCCCTGGGGTCAGGACCCTGTCAGCGCGGTAGTACCGCTGGGTAAGAGAGGTAGTACCGCCCCAAGCGGTAGTACCGCCCTGCCCAAGTGGTAGTACCGCTCTGTGCGGGGCTGCTCAGTGGAATAACGGTTGGATTGGTTCCCCCTCTATATAAAGGGGTCTTCTTCCCCAAAGTTGACCCACCTCTTTCCCCCAAAGCTCCATTGTTGCTCCAAGCTCCATTTTCGCCCGATCTCTCTCCCTAGCCAATCAAACTTGTTGATTTGCTCGGGATTGGTTGAGAAGGCCCAGATCTACACTTCCACCAAGAGAAATTTGATTCCCCCCACTTATCCCTAGCGGATCTTGTTACTCTTGGGTGATGAGCACCCTAGACGGTTGAGGTCACCTCAAAGCCATACTCCATTGTGGTGAAGCTTCGTGGTGTTGTTGGGAGCCTCCAAGTGTTGTGGAGATAGCCCCAATCTTGTTTGTAAAGGTTCGGTCACCGCCTTCAAGGGCACCAATAGTGGAATCACGGCATCTCGCATTGTGTGAGGGCGTGAGGAGATTACGGTGGCCCTAGTGGCTTCTTGGGGAGCATTGTGCCTCCACACCGCTCTAACGGAGATGTACTTCCCCTTAAAAGGAAGGAACTTTGGTAACACATCCTCGTCTTCACCGGCTCCACTCTTGGTTATCTTGTGCCTTTACTTTTGCAAGCTTACTTGTATTGTATCTATTGCTTGCTAGTGTGCACATCTAGACAACTTAATTCGTTGCAAGGTTTAATTTGTTAAAGAAAAGTCTAAAAATTGTTAGTTGCCTATTCACCCCCCCCCTCTACTCAACCATATCGATCCTTTCAAGAAGGAAAGGGGGGTGGCGCCCCCTTACCAAGTCCAATTCGGCCTCCTGCCCAAAGGGGGGCGCACCGGCCCCTTGGGGGCTGGTGTGCTTCCCTCTTATGGCCCATAACTTCTCCCGGGGGGTTCCGGTAACCTCCCGGTACTCCGGGAAAATGCCCGAACCACTCGGAACCATTCCGATGTCCAAATGCAACCTTCCAATATATGAATCTTTATGTCTCCACCATTTCGAGACTCCTCGTCACATTCGTGATCTCATCTGGGACTCCGAACAAACTTCGGTACATCATATCACATAAACTCATAATACCAGTCGTCATCGAACGTTAAGAGTGCGGACCCTATGGGTTCGAGAACTATGTAGACATGACCGAGACACGTCTCCGGTCAATAACCAATAGCGGAAACTGGATGCTCATATTGGTTCCTACATATTCTACGAAGATCTTTATCAATCAAACCGCATAACAACATACGTTGTTCCCTTTGTCATCGGTATGTTACTTGCCCGAGATTTGATCGTTGGTATCATTATACCTAGTTCAATCTCGTTACCGGCAAGTCTCTTTACTCGTTCCGTAATACTTCATCCCACAACTAACTCATTAATTACAATGCTTGCAAGGCTTATAGTGATGAGTATTACCGAGCGGGCCGAGAGATACTTCTCTGAAATACGAAAGGACAAATCCTAATCTTGATCTATGCCAACCCAACAAACACCTTCGAAGACACCTTTAGAGCATATTTATAATCACCCTTTTACATTGCGATGTTTGATAGCACACAAGGTGTTCCTTTGGTATTCGGGAGTTGTATAATCTCATAGTCCGAGGAACATGTATAAGTCATGAAGAAAGTAGTAGCAATGAAACCGTAACGATCATAATGCTAAGCTAACAGATGGGTCTTTGTTGGAAATATGCCCTAGAGGAAATAATAAAATGGTTATTATTGTATTTCCTTATTCATGATAATTGTCTATTGTTCATGCTATAATTGTATTAACTGGAAACCGTAATACATGTGTGAATACATAGACCACAGCATGTCCCTAGTGAGCCTCTACTTGACTAGCTCGTAGATCAATAGATGGTTATGGTTTCCTGACCATGGACATTGGATGTCATTTGATAACGGGATCACATCATTAGGAGAACGATGTGATGGACAAGACCCAATCCTAAGCATAGCACAAGATCGTGTAGTTCGTTTGCTAAAGCTTTTCTAATGTCAAGTATCATTTCCTTAGACCATGAGATTGTGTAACTCCCGGATACCGTAGGAGTGCTTTGGGTGTACCAAACGTCACAACGTAACCGGGTGGCTATAAAGGTGCACTACATATATATATATATCCAAAAGTGTCTGTTGGGTTAGCATGAATTAAGACTGGGATTTGTCACTCCGTATGACGGAGAGGTATCTCTAGGCCCACTCGGTAATGCATCATCATAATGAGATCAATGTGACTAAGTAGTTAGTCAGGGGATCATGCATTATGCAACGAGTAAAGTGACTTGCCGGAAACGAGATTGAACGAGGTATTGGGATACCGACGATCGAATTTCGGGCAAGTAACGTACCGATTGACAAAGGGAATTGTATATAGGATTGAATGAATCCCCGACATCGTGGTTCATTCGATGAGATCATCATGGAACATGTGGGAGCCAACATGGGTATCCATATCCCGCTGTTGGTTATTGGCCAGAGAACGTCTCGGTCATGTCTGCATGATTCCCGAACCCATAGGGTCTACACACTTAAGGTTCGATGACGCTAAGGTTATAAGGGAAGTTTGTATGTGGTTACCGAATGCTGTTCAGAGTCCCGGATGAGATCCCGGACATCCCGAGGAGTTCCGAAATGGTCCGGAGGTAAAGAATAGTATATAGGAAGTGAGGTTTTGGCCACCGGAAGTATTTCGGGGGTCACCGGTAATGTATCGGTACCACCGGAAGTGTTGCGGGGGTCCACCGGGAGGGGCCACCAACCTCGGAGGCTTGCATGGGCCTAGAGTGGGAAGGGAACAGCCCCAGAGTGGACTGGTGCACCTCCCACCAAGGCCCAAGGCGCAGCTAGGAGGGGAGAGGGGAAACCCTAGGCACAGATGGGCCTAAAGGCCCACCCTAGGGCGCACCCCCTCTCTCCCCCTCTTGGCCGCCCCCTCCGTCCCATCTAGGGCTGCCGCCCCCTAGGGGTGGGAATCCTAGAGGGGGCGCACCCTCCTCCCCTCCTCCTATATATAGTGGGGTTTTTGGGGCTGCCAAGGACATGAGTCTCTCTCTCTCTCTCGGCGCAGCCCTACCTCTTCACATCCTCGTTCCTCGTAGTGCTTGGCGAAGCCCTGCTGGAAACCACAATTCTCCACCACCACTACGCTGTCGTGCTGCTGCTGGAGTTCTCTTCCTCAACCTCTCCCTCCTCCTTGCTGGATCAAGGCACGGGAGACGTCACCGGGCTGCACGTGTGTTGAACGCGGAGGCGCTGTTGTTCGGTGCTTAGACCGGAATCGACCATGATCTGAATCGCTGCGTGTATGACTCCTCCAACCGCGTTCTTGTAATGCTTCCGCTTAGCGATCTTCAAAGGTATGAAGATGCTCATCCTCTCCCTCTCTTGTTGCTAGAATCTCGATAGATTGATCTTGGTGATGCATAGAAAATTTTGAATTTCTTCTACGTTCCCCAACAGTGGCATCATGAGCTAGGTCTATGCGTAGATTCTATGCACGAGTAGAACACAAGTAGTTGTGGGCATTGGTTTGTTCAATTAGCTTACCGTTACTAGTCCTATCTTGTTTCATCGGTATTGTGGGATGAAGCGGCCCGGACCGACCTTACACGTACGCTTACGTGAGACAGGTTCCACCGACTGACATGCACTTGTTGCATAAGGTGGCTAGCGGGTGCCAGTCTCTCCCACTTTAGTCGGATTGGATTCGATGAAAGGGTCCTTATGAAGGGTAAATAGCAATTGGCATATCACATTGTGATTTTGGCATAGGTAAGAAACGTTCTTGCTACAAACCTATAGCAGCCACGTAAAAACTTGCAACAACAATTAGAGGACGTCTAACTTGTTTTTGCACCATATGCCATGTGATGTGATATGGCCAAGAAGGATGTGATGAATGAAATATATGTGATGTATGAGATTGATCATATTCTTGTAATTGGAATCACGACTTGCATGTCGATGAGTATGACAACCGGCAGGAGCCATTGGAGTTGTCTTAATTTATTGTATGACCTGCGTGTCATTGAATAACGCCATGTAATTACTTTACTTCATTGCTAAACCGTTATCCATAGTAGTAGATGTAATAGTTGGCGAGACAACTTCATGGAGATCATGATGATGGACATCATGGTGTCATGCCGGTGATGATGATGATCATGGCGCCCCGAAGATGGAGATCAAAAAGGAGCAAAATGATATTGGCCATATCATGTCACTATTTGATTGCATGTGATGTTTATCATGTTTTTGCATCTTATTTTCTTAGAACGACGGTAGCATAAATAAGATGATCCCTCATAAAATTTCAAGAAAGTGTTCCCCCTAACTGTGCACCGTTGCGAAGGTTCGTTGTTTCGAAGCACCACGTGATGATCGGGTGTGATAGATTCTAACGTTCGCACACAACGGGTGTAAGCCAGATTTACACATGAAAAACACTTAGGTTGACTTGACGAGCCTAGCATGTACAGACATGGCCTCGGAACACAAGAGACCGAAAGGTCGAGCATGAGTCGTCTAGTAGATACGATCAACATGAAGATGTTCACCGATGAAGACTAGTCCGTCTCACGTGATGATAGGACACGACCTAGTTGACTCGGATCATGTATCACTTAGATGACTAGAGGGATGTCTATCTGAGTGGGAGTTCATTAGATGAACTTAATTATCCTAAACATAGTCAAAAGGTCTTTGCAAATTATGTCGTAGCTTGCGTTTCAGTTCTATTGTTTTAGATATGTTCCTAGAGAAAATTTAGTTGAAAGTTGATAGTAGCAATTATGCGGACTGGGTCCGTAAACTGAGGATTGTCCTCATTGCTGCGCAAAAGGCTTATGTCCTTAATGCACCGCTTGGTGTGCTGAACCTCGAACATCGTCTATGGATGTTGCGGACATCTGACATACACGTTTTGATGACTACATGATAGTTCAGTAATGTTAAACGCTCTAGAATTGAGGCGCCGAAGACGATTTTGAAACGTCGCGGAACATGTGAGATGTTCCAAGGGCTGAAATTGGGATTTCAAGATCATGCCCACGTCAAGAGGTATGAGACCTCCGACGAGTTTTCTAGCCTACAAACTAAGGGAGAAGATCTCAATCGTTGAGCATGTGCTCAGATTGTCTAAGTACTACAATCACTTGAATCGAGTGGGAGATAATCTTCCAGATGAGATAGTGATGTTTCACCAAAGTCACTGCCACCAAGCTACTAGAGCTTTGTGATGAACTATAACATATCAAGGATAGATATGATGATCCTTGAGCTATTCGCGATTTTGAGACCGCGAAAGTAGAAATCAAGAAGGAGCATCAATTGTTGATGGTTAGTGAAACCACTAGTTTCAAGAAGGGAAAGGGAAAGAAGGGATACTTCTTGAAACGGAAAATCAGTTGTTGCTCTAGTGAAGAAACCCAAGGTTGTACCCAAACCCGAGACTAAGTGCTTCTGTAATGAGGGGAACGGTCACTGAAGCAGAACTACCCTAGATACTTGGTAGATGAGAAGACTGGCAAGGTCGATAGAAGTATATTGGATATACATTATATTAATGTGTACTTTACTAGTACTCCTAGTAGCACCAGGGTATTAGATACCGATTCAGTTGCTTAGTGTTAGTAACTCGAAATAAAAGCTGTGCAATAAATGGAGACTAGCTAAAGGTGAGATCACGATATGTTTTGGAAGTGTTTCCAAGCTTGATGTGATCAAGCATCGCATACTCCCTCTACCATCGAGATTGATGTTAAACCTAAATAATTGTTATTTCGTGTTTGCGCTGAGCATAGACATGATTGGATTATGTCTACGCAATACGCTTATTCATTTAAGGAGAATAATGGTTACTCTGTTTATTTAAATAATACCTTCAATGGTCTTGCACCTAAAACGAATGGTTTATTGAATCTCGATCGTAGTGATGCACATGTTCATGCCAAAAGATATAAGATAGTAATGATAGTAGCACCTACTTGTGGCACTGCCATGTAAGTCATATTGGTATAAAACGCATGAAGAAGCTCCATGTTGATGGATCTTTGGACTCACTCGTTTTTGAAAAGTTTGAGACATGCGAACCATGTCTATTGGTATGTATGCATGAAGAAACTCCATACAGATGGATCATTTGGACTCACTTGATTTTGAATCACTTGAGACATGCAAATCATACCACATGGGCAAGATGACTGAAAGGCCTCGTTTTCAGTGAGATGGAACAAGAAAGCAACTTGTTGGAAGTAATACATTTTGATGTGTGCAGTCCAATGAGTGCTGAGGCATGCAGTGGATATCGTTATGTTCTTACTTCACAGATGATTTGAGTAGATGCTGAGTATATTTACTTGATGAAACACAAGTTTGGATTATAGAAAGGTTCAAGTAATTTCAGAGTGAAGTTGAAGATCGTCGTGACAAGAGGATAAAATGTCTATGATATGATCATAGAGATGAATATCTAAGTTACGAGCTTGGTACAAAATTAAGACTTTGTGGAAATTGTTTCACAACTAATACCGCCTGGAACACCATAGTGTGATTTTGTGTCCGATCATCATAGCTGCACCCTATTGGATATGGTGCATACCATGATGTCTCTTATCGAATTACCGCTATCGTTTATGGGTTAGGCATTAGAGACAACCACATTCACTTTAAATAGGGCACCACGTAATTCCGTTGAGATGACACCGTATGAACTATGGTTTAGAGAAACCTAAGTTGTCGTTTCTTAAAAAAAATTGGGGCTGCGACGCTTATGTGAAAAAGTTTCAGGCTGATAAGCTCGAACCCAAAGCGGATAAATGCATCTTCATAGGAAACCCAAAAATAGTTGGGTATACCTCCTGTCTCAGTTCCGGAAGCAAAAGGGATTATTTCTAGAATTGGGTCCTTTCTCGAGGAAAAGTTTCTCTCAAAAAATTGAGTGGGAGGATGGTGGAGACTTGACGAGGTTATTGAACCGTCACTTCAACTAGTGTGTAGCAGGGCACAGGAAGTTGTTCCTGTGGCACCTACACCAATTGAAGTGGAAGCTGATGATATTGATCATGAAACTTCAGATCAAGTCACTACCAAAACTTGTAGGTCGACAAGGATACATACTACTTCAGAGTGGTACATGATCCTGTCTTGGAGGTCATGTTGCTAGACAACAATGAACCTACGAGCTATGGAGAAGCGATGGTGGGCCTGAATTCCGACGAATGGCTCGAGGCCATAAAATCCGAGAGAGGATCCATGTATGAAAACAAAGTATGGACTTTGGAGGAACCACTAGATGGTCGTAAGGCTGTTGGGTGCAGATGGAATTTAAAAGGAAGACAGACAATGATGGTAAGTATCACCATTAAGAAAGCTCAACTTGTCGTTAAGATATTTTCCGACAAGTTCAAGGAGTTGACTATGATGAGACTTTTCTCACTCATAGCGATGCTAAGAGTCTGTTGGAATTATATTAGCAATTACTGCATTATTTATGAAATGTTGCAGATAGGATGACAAAACATTGTTTCCTTGACGATTTTCTTGAGGAAAGGTTGTATGTGATACAACCAGAAGGTTTTGACAATCCTGAAAGATGCTAACAAGTATGTAAAGCTCCAGCAATCCTTCTAAGGACTGGAGTAAGCATCTCGGAGTTGGAATATACGCTTTGATGAGATGATCAAAGATTTTGGATTCATACAAGGTTTATGAGAAACTTGTATTTCCAAAGTAGTGAGTGGGAGCACTATAGAATTTCTGAGGAGTATATGTTGTTGACATATTGTTCATCAGAAATGATGTAGAATTTCTGGAAAGCATATAGGGTTATTTGAAAAGTGTTTTTCAATGGAAAACCTGGATTAAGCTACTTGAACATTGAGCATCAAGATCTATAAGGATAGATCAAAATCGCTTAATAGTACTTTCAAACGAACACATACCGTGACAAGTTTTTGAAGGAGTTCAAAATAGATCGGCAAAGAAGGAGTTCTTGGCTGTGTTAGAAGGTGTGAGTGTTGAGTAAGACTCAAGACTTGACCATGGCAGAATAGAGAGAAAGGACGAAGGTCGTCCCCTATGGTTTAGACGTAGGCTCTACAATATGCTATGTTGTGTACCGCACCTGAAGTGTGCCTTGCCATGAGTCAGTCAAGGGGTACAAGTGTGATCCAGGAATGGATCACAGGACAACGGTCAAGGTTATCCTTAGTAACTAGTGGACTAAGGAATTTTCTCGATTATGGAGGTGGTAAAAGGGTTCGTCGTAAAGGGTTATGCCAATGCAAACTTTGACACTAATCTGGATGATTCTGAGTAGTAAACCGGATTCATATAGTAGAATAGTTATTTCGAATAGCTCCAAATAGAGCGTGGTAGCTGCATCTACAAGATGACATAGAGATTTGTAAAGCACACACGGATCTGAAAGGTTCAGACCCATTGACTAATAACCTCTCTCACAAGCGAGATATGATCAAACCCCATGGGTGTTGAATTCATTACAATCACATAGTGATGTGAAATAGATTATTGACTCTAGTGCAAGTGGGAGACTGTTGGAAATATGCCCTAGAGGAAATAATAAAATGGTTATTATTGTATTTCCTTATTCATGATAATTGTCTATTGTTCATGCTATAATTGTATTAACTGGAAACTGTAATACATGTGTGAATACATAGACCACAACATGTCCCTAGTGAGCCTCTAGTTGACTAGCTCGTTGATCAATAGATGGTTATCGTTTTCTGACCATGGACATTGGATGTCATTTGATAACGGGATCACATCATTAGGAGAATGATGTGATGGACAAGACCCAATCCTAAGCATAGCACAAGATCATGTAGTTTGTTTGCTAAAGCTTTTCTAATGTCAACTATCATTTCCTTAGACCATGAGATTGTGTAACTCCCGGATATCGTAGGAGTGCTTTGGGTGTACCAAACGTCACAACTGAAAGGATCGATATAGTTGACTAGAGGGGGGGGGTGAATAGGCAACTAACACTTTTTAAACTTCTCTTTACCAATTTAAACTTAGCATCAAAGTAGGTTGTCTAGATATGCAACTAAGTGAGCAACCTATATGATGCAATAACAACTAGAAAAAAAGAAAGCAAGGGATACAACACAAATAAGCTTGCACAAGTAAAGGCACGAGATAACCAAGAGTGGAGCCGGTGGAGACGAGGATGTGTTACCGAAGTTCCTTCCTTTTGAGGGGAAGTATGTCTCCGTTAGAGCGGTGTGGAGGCACAATGCTCCCCAAGAAGCCACTAGGGCCACCGTAATCTCCTCACACCCGCACACAATGCGAGATGTCGTGATTCCACTATTGGTGCCCTTGAAGGCGGCGACCGAGCCTTTACAAACAAGGTTGGGGCAATCTCCACAACTTAATTGGAGGCTCCCAACAACACCACGAAGCTTCACCACAATGGACTATGGCTCCGAGGTAACCTCAACCGTCTAGGGTGCTCAAACACACAAGAGTAACAAGATTCGCTAGGGATTAGTGGGGGGAATCAAATTTCTCTTGGTGGAAGTGTAGATCGGGGCCTCCTCAACCAATCCCGAGCAAATCAACAAGTTTGATTGGCTAGGGAGAAAGATCAGGCAAAAATAGAGCTTGGAGCAACAATGGAGCTTAGGGATGGAAGAGGTGGTCAACTAGAGGTAGGAGACACCCCTTTTATAGTTGTGGACAAAATCCAACCGTTATCCACTAATCCAGCCTGCAACATGCGGTACTACCGCTCCAGAAACGCGGTACTACCGCAAGGCCACACGGTACTACCGTGAGGGACCATGGTACTACCGCGGCAGCTGCAGAGACTAGAACATGCCTGACTGAGAGCAGTACTACCGCGAGCGCGGTACTACTGCTCCCTCTAGCGGTACTACCGCGAGGCAGGAAAGTCCTAGCCTGGGAAGGGCGCGGATGAATAAAAATACATCCGTGCCTACTTATGCTGGAAAACAAACGATGCAAACATCCGTCATGGTACTACCGTGCTCGAAGTGCGGTACTACCGTGGGGGCGCGGATGTAAAAAATTACATCCACCCCTACTACCGAAGCAGCGGCACTTGGCCTGGGAGCCATGGTACTACGGCTCCAGAGGAGCGGTACTACTGTGGGCTCCCGCAGTACTACCGCGCACGACGTGCGGTACTACCATGCAGGCGCGGATGTAAAAAATTACATCCGCCCCTACTACCGCGAAGTAGCGGTACTTGGCCAGGGAGCCATGGTACTACGACTCTAGAGGAGCGGTACTACCATGGGCTCCCGCGGTACTACCGCGCGGTGGCATGGTACTACCGCAGGTGCCTGTGGTACTACCGCTCCAGGGAGCAGTACTACCGCAAGCTCAGCAACAGCAGTCAGGACAATCGCATAGAGGATAAACGGGGGAAGCTCCAAAGTGCAAGGGAAAGGTGGAGACAAGGAAGGAAACATGTACGTGATGATTCCACCCGAACCTTTCCGACGCGGACCCCCTCTTAATAGTATGGCTCTCCTATGACTCAAATCCACCAAAAAGAAACGTAGAAAAACACCGTCTTCAATAGTCTTCGAGGGGCACCGAACCGTCTTGTGCCTAGCGATGAAACGTTTGAGAAACTCAAGGCACACGATTAGTCCGCAAAAGCATTGTCATCAATCACCAAAACACTTAGGGATAAATATGCCCTTACAATCTCCCCCTTTTTGGTGGATTGATGACAATACGGGATTTGCACAAGGGAAAATAATAATGAGCAGAGGCAAACCCCTCCTCTCTAAAATATAGACGGGCTCCCCCTAGATGTGTGCAATCTAGATGGATGCTTTGGACTGCACAACACACAAGCTAGGATCAACACTCCCCCTATATTTTAGAGACAAGGCATGATCTTGCAAGGGTAAGACTAACATCTAAGCAAGTGGATAAACATAGGTAGCACAATATATCACAAGCTCACTAAGATAGGTAGAGTGCATATGTCTTACACCATATGAAGGTCAAACCAAACCAAAGCAACTGAAACAACCGAAACGAGGTTCAAACGAGACACGCAAACACACCGAACACGACACACGGCTCGCAAATCCCTACACTCTCTCCCCCTTTGGCATCGAGACGCCAAAAAGGCAGAGAGGACACCTACACACAAGGGGTGGCTCAAGCAGAGAAATCATCCCAACGCTCCTCGTCAGACCCGGCGGCAGGAATGGTCTCCTCGATGTCCTCCTCAAAATCAGTCCACTGATAGCCTTGTTTCACCATCCACTCAGCCTCTGAAGTGATGTGATCCTCAGAACCGCCAGACACGTCCTCTCCATACATTCAAGATCTTCTTGTCCCGGCAGCGACTCTTCTTAGATGCCACGTGAGTCCTGTACTACCCCTTAGCTTGCATGCAGAAAAGAGTCTTCATATTGTCCTTCAGCTTCTTGGCCCACGAGGGCTCAGAGGAACTATGGGAAGACCTAGCAGCACGGTCCTCAGCAACATCCTCTGCTCTAGCCTCATCCTCATCAACAGCCCTCCTAGCAGTAGACGCCTCAGCACGAGTAGTAGTGTTGGCCCAGTTGGGCTTGACACGAAGACTGATGGGATCATGACGAATCCAGTCTGGAGCAAGGAACTCATCACCAGGGTACTGCTTCGCCCAAGTCTTGGAGATCAACAGAAACAGGTAGGGTCCATAGATAGGCACCTTGCAGTTGAACACCGCAAACCGAAGCTCACACCACATGATGTGTGAGACATCAAGTGGCTGAGTCTTAGACACACGTGCATGCTCGCACAGGAGCATCATATCCACCATATAGGCATGAACCTTGTCCTTGCCACCAATGCGAGGGAACAGAGAGTTGTGGAAGATGCGATACATGATATCCAGAAAGGAGTTGAGTACCCACGCCGACTTGCCACTGGGAAGCATCTTCTCAACATAGAACGGATGAATCTTGTCCTTGTTAGCAGACTCAGGATTGGCATGGGGGCGAACACCCACGGGTGTGTTGAGCCCGTCATCAGGAACCTGGAGCAGATCTATGAACTCCTTCCAGGTAGTAGTCAACCGGCGCCCATTGGTCATCCAGGTCATCCTCCGCTCCTCCCCAGGGTGAAAGAATACTAAGGCAAAGAACTGACAGATAAGAGGGTCATAGTCAAGATGGAAAGAGATCACATGTTCAATACCAAACTACTCCACCAAATCCAAAGCTTCTCCAAAGTACTCACGAAACTTGTCCTTCCTCAGGTGATGCATGTCTATCCACTTGACATCCACATAGGTATTTTTCTTGTTCTTGATGACATTCAGATAAGTGAGAGTCTGCTGCTTGGTCCAAAACAATTCACAGCCTCTGACAGTAGCACGAGGATTCACATACGGGTTGATCGGCCTGAGATGGATGAACTCAGAAGGGGGAATCTTGTCCATGCCCTTAGCGGGTTCCTTGTGCTTGCTAGCGGTGGCCGTGACATGGCGCTTGGGGGCATTGGAGCCCTCTGGTGCTTCACCTTGATTGCACAGACGCTTGGAGCTAGTGTAATGACTGGGATTGGAAGGGCGAGAGCCACCACCTGAGACACAAAGCACAAAACACCCACGACAAGCAAGAAGGATCAATGCAAAGACCACGACAAAGCAAAAGAAACACGAAGAAAGCATACGTGGTAATTGCCATGAGATAGAATGGGCCCAACAGTAGTACTGCCTGGTGCTGCGGTACTAAAATTTTAGTACCGCTCCTAGTCACGGTAGTATCTTGTGATGTCACAGTAGTACCGGGGCTGGGAGCGGTAGTAAGATCCTAGTGCCATAGCTTGTGTGGTAGTACCGCACCGGACGGGCGGTAGTACTGGTTGAGCGGTAGTATCGCACATGTGGCGCGGTAGTACTGCACTGCGTCAGATCCGATCCAAACTTTGAATCTGAGAAGAACCGTGAAACCACGGCGGTACTACGGTTGATCAACTCTATCACAGGACAACATATCAAGTATAATTCCTATGCAATACTACTCTCCTACATCCTACTCTTGCAAATATTTAGCCTAAAATCTCAAGAACAAAAGCATCTCCCCAAAAACCTAGAGGCAGAGAAAAACAACCAAAAGAGAGAGGGATTTGGGGAAGGACCTTGTTCCATGGCAAGAGCACGTGGTGGGGAACGATCCCACCGAACGGAATCGCAGGAGAGCAGCCGGAAGCGGAGATCCGGCGAGGGACTCCAGCCCCATTCTTGAGCGAGAGAGAGAGAGAGAGACGAAGTGGGGAAACAGACGAATGGGTATGGGGGAGTTAGAACTTCCTCTGCCCGTCCTTATCCCTACGCGTCTGCGACAGCGCGGTAGTACCGCACATCATCGCGGTAGTACCGCTTGGGCTGAAGTACCGCACCAAAGCGGTAGTACCGCTCTCCCAGGCGGCAGTAAAAAATTACTGCCGTGCTGGGGCGGTAGTACCGTGCTTTCCACACGCGGTAGTACCGTAGCAGGCTGCGGTAGTACCGTGAGCTCAAGAAAAACAGGTTTCAAACACACGTAAAGGAGGTCTTTGCAAGGAAACTTCGGGCACAAGAGACACCACAAGAACACGCTCAACACAGAAGCAGAAAGGCAAACAACAACAAGAAACAACCACGCGACACCACCTCTCAAAAGAGAGGGCGGTGGCCGGAGCCACCTATGTTTAAGTCAATTGGTATGGCACCGCGAAGAATTATCCTTGGGCCCATGACCAACACTCGTCTTTGAAGCACAAGCACCATCAAAAATGGCTAATGTGAAAGAGTTGATCGATTTATGCATAATGGGGGGAGGGAGAGCTCATTGAGAGAACAACACTCCCCCTATGTCCATGCCTACACCTAAACTAGACAACAAGTTGAGTGAGGTGGGGTGTGCACGGGCTCAAGTCACATTGCTCAATCAATGATATTTAGCTCATGCCTTAACTCGCAAAATCTTGCTTCATCCAAGGGCTTCGTGAAAATATCTGCAAGGTTATCATGAGTGTTAACATACTTGAGCTCGATCTCCCCTCGCCTAATATGTTCCCAGATGAAGTGATACCGAATCTCAATGTGCTTCGTCTTGAAGTGTTGCACCGGGTTGAGAGAAATCTTGATAGCACTTTCATTATCACACCAAAGAGGCACTTTGTCACAAATGACACCGTATTCCTTTAAAGTTTGCCTCATCCATAGGAGTTGTGCACAACAACTACCGGCCGCCACATATTCCGCTTCGGTGGACGAGAGAGACACGCAACTTTGCTTCTTGGAAGACCAACTCACCAAAGAGCAACCAAGAAATTGGCACCCTCCAGAAGTGGACTTCCTATCCACTTTGTCTCCCACCCAATCGGAATCCGTAAATCCTTCAAGCTTGAAGTTTGCTCCTCTCGGGTACCATAAGCCAAAGTTTGGGGTATGAGCCAAATATCGAAAGATTCGCTTGACCGCCACATAGTGGCTTTCCTTCGGTGCGGCTTGAAACCGTGCACAAATTCCCACACTCAACATGATATCTGGTCTAGATGCCCAAAGGTAAAGCAAGGATCCAATCATGGAGCGATATACCTTTTGATCCACCGCTTTACCATTGGGATCAATGTCAAGTTGGCACTTGGTAGGCATTGGAGTAGAGGCCGGCTTGACATCACTTAGCTTGAATCTTTTTAGAATGTCTTGAGTGTATCTGGCTTGGTTGATGAAGGTACCTTCTCTTCTTTGTTTGATATCGAAACCAAGGAAGAACTTCAACTCTCCCATCAAAGACATCTTGAACTTAGAGGTCATGAGAGCAGCAAATTCCTCATTGAAAGCTTTTTTAGGGGAACCAAAGATAATATCGTCAACATATAGTTGGCATACAAACAACTCCCCTTTGACCTTCTTACTAAAAAGTGTGGGATCGATTTTCCCAACTTCAAATCCGCGATCTCGTAACAACTCGGTAAGGTGGTCATACCACGCACGTGGGGCTTGTTTAAGGCCATAGAGTGCCTTATAGAGTTGATACACATGATC
>NC_041385.1:588121241-588160371 GCF_002162155.2 Triticum dicoccoides
GTTGCTTGACATAGACCAACTCATTAATAGGACCATTAAGAAAAGCACTTCTCACATCCATTTGTTGTAACTTAAAGTTGTGATGGGAAGCATAAGCAATCAACAAACGAATGGATTCAAGGCGGGCGAGGGGAGCAAAGGTCTCACCGTAGTCGATACCCTCGACTTGGGAGTAGCCTTGTGCTACCAATCTTGCCTTGTTGCGAATGATGTTCCCATGAGTATCTAGCTTGTTCTTGAAAATCCACTTGGTTCCAATGACATTGTGGTTCCCCGACGGCCTTGGCACCAATCTCCACACCTTGTTGTACTCGAAGTTGTTGAGTTCTTCATGCATGGCATTGAGCCAATCCGAATCTTCGAGCGCCTCATAGACCTTTTGGGGTTCAACACAAAAGACAAATGCGTGATGTTTACAATAGTTTGCTAATTGTCTACGAGTGCTTACCCCCTTTCTTAGGCTTCCAACCACATTCTCCATGAGATGAACTTTGGTGGTGAGTTTGGAAGTGACCTTCGCGGCACGATGCTCTAATTCCTCCTCGGATGTGGAGGGAGGAGTATTAACTTGACTATCTTGAGCGCCGTCTTGAGCTTGCTCTTGATCTTGAACTTGCTCGAGGGGGAGAACTTGACCTTGGGCATCATTTTGTGAATCATCACCATCCTGAGGTTGATCTTGCCCTTGGTCTTGTTCACGAGGTTGAGGGCCTTCACTATGTTCTTTGGAAGCCTGTGGGTCTTGGGTTGGTGATGGCTCCACTTGAGTGGAGCATTGTCCTTCTCCTTCAGCCACAAGGGGTTCCTCAATGGGTAGGATATGACCAATACCCATTCTTCTTATGGCTTGGGGAGGAATTTCATCACCTACATCACAAGTACCACTTTGCTCCACTTGGGAGCCGTTATTCTCGTCAAACTCTACGTTAAACGTCTCCTCAGTGAGTCCGGTGGACTTGTTGAGGACATGGTAAGCATGTGAGTTTGAAGCATAACCAACAAATATGCCCTCATAAGCTCTAGCCTCAAATTTAGACAAACGAACACCTTTCTTGAGAATGAAACACTTACACCCGAACACCCGGAAGTACTTGAGATTGGGCTTGTTGCCGGTGAGGATTTCATAAGGAGTCTTGTTCAAGCCTTTGTGGAGATAGAGCCGATTGGATGCATGACATGCTGTGTTCATGGCTTCAGCCCAAAAGTTGTAGGGAGACTTGAACTCCGCCATCATAGTTCTTGCTGCATCCATCAACGTCCGGTTCTTCCTCTCCGTGACACCATTTTGTTGAGGGGTATATGGTGCAGCATATTGATGTTTGATCCCCTCATCACTAAGAAACTCATCCAAGGTGTAGTTCTTGAACTCGGTGCCGTTGTCACTTCTTATTGTCAAGATATTTGCATCATGTTGGCGTTGAGCTTCATTTGCAAAGTCGATGACGGTTTGCTGAGTTTCACTCTTTATCTTGAAGAAATATACCCAAGTGTATCTTATGTAATCATCCACAATCACCAAGCAATACTTTCTACCCCCAAGACTATCAAAGGATGGAGGCCCAAAGAGGTCCATGTGAAGGAGCTCCAAGGGTCTCTTCGAGTAGATGATAGTCGTGGGAGGGTGAGCCTTCTCATGCAGCTTCCCTTTGATACAAGCACTGCAAGCACGATCTTTGGCAAAACTAACATGTTTTAGTCCACGGACATGGTCCCCCTTGAGAAGACTTTGCAAAGATCTCATATTGACGTGGGCTAAACGGTGATGCCAAAGCCATCCCACATCAACTTTAGCCATTAGGCATGTCGCGGTCTTAGTGGGTCACTCCGAAAAGTTAATCACATAGAGACCATTCTCGACATGCCCAACAAAGGCTACTTTAAGAGTCTTGCTCCACAAGAGGGCCACGGTATCAATATCAAAGAAGGTGGCAAAACCCATGAGTGCAAGTTGACGAACGGAAAGAAGATTGAATGCAAGGGACTCGACAAGCATGACTTTCTCGATCGTTAGATCATGAGAAATGACAACCTTGCCAAGACCCGATACCTTAGAAGACAAGGCATCACCCCACTCGACGTTGGTGGGCATAGATGGAATCTTGTGCACGCCCACCACCAACTCCTTGCTTCCGGTCATATGATTTGTTGCTCCACTATCGAGCAACCATGATCCTCCACCGGAAGCAAACCCCTACATGAAATCAATGCTTGGTATTAGGTACCCATTGAGTAATGGGTCCTTTGGTGTTAGCAACAAGGATCTTGGGAACCCAAATAGACCATTCAATATACTCATAAGGAGAACCAACAAATTTTGCATAGACATGTCCATCACTAGCATGGCATAACACATAAGAGGGGTGGCATTTCCTTTCTTGACATCACCACCCTTCACATTGTTCTTCTTCTCCTTAGGAGCACACTCTCCCTCCTTCACAAATGTTTGCTTGAGAGGAGGACGTTTGGTCGTCTTGTCATTCTTCTTCTTATTCTTGGACTTGGGAGTAAACCCAACTCCCTCCTTGGCCACAACTTCCTTTGGATTGCTCAAAAGGTCATTGAGGTTTTTCTCACCTTGAATGCATGTCACAAGACCTTTCTTCAATTGCTCTTTCAACTAGGCATTCTCCTCCACAAGATGCACATGCTCACAACACGGGTTAGTAGCATTTGCATTATCAATTAAGACCATAGGAGGAAAAGTGGCTTTCTCCTTGGTTAACTTCACTTGGAGTTGAGCATGAGACTCCTTGAGGCTAGCATGAGCACCCTTCAAGGCCTTGTGAGCCTTGTCAAGTACATCAAACTCCTCTTTGAGTCTAGCAAGATCAACCCCAAGTTTAGTCTTCTCGGAGTTTGCCACACGAGAGACAACAATAGCATGATCAAGATTTTTCTTTAATTTAGCATGGTCATCGTTGTGTGACTCCTCAAGAGTCAAACGATGCCCACGCTCTTCCTCGAGGGCATTAGAGAGATCCGATATCTCATCGGCATAGTCACGACTATGACCTTCCATCTTAGAGATGGTTTCTTCATGAGCCTCGATCATGTCATTGGCTTCACCAAGTTGTTCCAAGAGAGCAACAAAGTGCTTCTTGGATTTACCCTTGAGTTTACTCATAAAAGACTCAAACTCATTCAACTCTTCATTAGACCCCTCATTTTCATTAATGCAATCTGTCAAGGAAGGATTAGTAATGATGGTGGTTTTGATGTTGGGGGTTACCTTGTTAGTGGCTTTAGCCATGAGGCACTTGGCGGTGATGTTCTCGTTGGGTGAATCAAAAAGAGACATCCGGGGAGTAGTAGCAATGGCAACGGAGGCCATGACCATTACTTCTCCATCTTCATCATCATCGTCATCCTCATGGTATTCTTCTTGAACCACTAACCCTCGAGTAGGAGTCTTCTTGGTGAAGTTGTTCTTGTTGGGGAAGGACTTGGCTTTGTCTTTTCGAATGAGCTTGCCACCGTTGTCTTCCCGCTTCTCGTAAGGACAATCCACAACAAAGTGACTTACATTGCCACAATTGTAACAAGTTCTCACTCGTTGCTTGCCCTTGAGCCCACTTGAATTGTTCTTGTTGAAATTAGGCCTTGTATTCTTCTTGCTCCAAAATTGCCTCGAAGCAAGAGCCATGTGCTCATGATAATCATATTTTGTATCCTCGGGATTGCTCTCATCATCTTCTTCTTCTTCCTATTCTTCCACAGTGACCTTGGCCTTCAAAGCAAGATTGGTCTTCTTTGTTCTTTGAGAACAGAGCACCGCGTTGTCGGCGGTTTTGTCCAAGATGCTCATAGCAACGAACTCATCCAACACTTCACTTGAGGTCATGGAGTGGAAGGCCGGTCGTTGACGGATGACGGAGGACATGGCCTTGTTGTAGGGCATCATGGCCTTGAGAAACTTGCATTTGATCCAATTGTCATTTGTGTCCTTACTCCCATGATCTCGGAGTGAGACCACGAGTTTGGTAACTCTCCGAAAAAGCTCACGAGGTTCTTCATCTTCCTTCATTGCAAATTCATCGGCTTCATCTTGCACCACTTCATAGTTGGAGCGTTGAATGCTTGCGCTTCCTCGATAGAGAGACACAACACACTGCCACACGTCTTTGGCCATGGCGTAGGGTCGAAGATAAGGAATATCTTCGGAAGGAATAGCATCTTGGATGATGAAGAGAGCTTTCTCATTGAACTGATGATCCACGGCTTCTCTAGGGGAGAAGTTGCTTGCGTCATGCGGGTAGAAACCTTCTTCAATGATTCTCCAAAGGTTAGTGTTCACATGATTTAAATGACGCTTAAAGTGATACAACTAAGAATCAAAATCCTCATTTTTCACAATCTTAGGAGGAGGACCAACATGATTTAAATGAGTAGAGGGAATCGGTCCTCCATAAGTTGGAGGTTCCACATGGGCAAAAAGGCCGGTGCCATTTCTACCACTAGTAGAAGGACCCTTTTCACTATTAGCTTCCCCCTTGTCGGAGGAAGCATCTGTCACCTTGTTAGTGGGATCACCCACTTTCATCAGCGAGGTAGACAGTTTAAGACCTCCTAGATATTTAGTAAACATGCTTTCAACCTCGGTCTTCATGGAGGTTTTCAATGTGTCCAAAAAGCCGCATTGAATTCCCCACGAGAGACCGTGGTTCCCCCATCGGCCGTAGACGAGGTAGGATTCACACCGGAGTGCTCCTCCACACTGTCTGTGGTGTCAACCATACTCTTCGACGGCAAAGTCCTTAATAAAGAGACGGGGCTCTAATACCAATTGAAAGGATCGATATAGTTGACTAGAGGGGGGGTGAATAGGCAACTAACACTTTTTAAACTTTTCTTTACCAATTTAAACTTAGCATCAAAGTAGGTTGTATAGATATGCAACTAAGTGAGCAACCTATATGATGCAATAACAACTAGAACAAAAGCAAGCAAGGGATGCAACACAAATAAGCTTGCACAAGTAAAGGCACGAGATAACCAAGAGTGGAGCCGGTGGAGACGAGGATGTGTTACCGAAGTTCCTTACTTTTGAGATGAAGTACGTCTCCATTAGAGCAGTGTGGAGGCACAATGCTCCCAAAGAAGCCACTAGGGCCATCGTAATCTCCTCACGCCCTCACACAATGCGAGATGTCGTGATTCCACTATTGGTGCCCTTGAAGGCGGCGACCGAACCTTTACAAACAAGGTTGGGGTAATCTCCACAACTTAGTTGGAGGCTCCCAACGACACCACGAAGCTTCACCACAATGGACTATGGCTCCGAGGTGACCTCAACCGTCTGGGGTGCTCAAACACCCAAGAGTAACAAGATCCGCTAGGGATTAGTGGGGGGAATCAAATTTCTCTTGGTGGAAGTGTAGATCGGGGCCTCCTCAACCAATCCCGAGCAAATCAACAAGTTTGATTGGCTAGGGAGAGAGATCGGGTGAAAATGGAGCTTGGAGAAACAATGGAGCTTAGGGATGGAAGAGGTGGTCAACTAGAGGTAGGAGACACCCCTTTTATAGCTGTGGACAAAATCCAACCGTTATCCACTAATCCAGCCTGTGACATGCGGTACTACTGCTCCAGAAACGCGGTACTACCGCAAGGCCACGCGGTACTACCGTGAGGGACCACGGTACTACCGCGGCAGCTGCAGAGACTAGAACATGCCTGACTGAGAGCAGTACTACCGCGAGCGCGGTACTACCGCTCCCTCTAGCGGTACTACCGCGAGGCAGGAAAGTCCTAGCCTGGGAAGGGCACGGATGAATAAATATACATCCGTGCCTACTTCCGCTGGAAAACAAACGATGCAAACATCTGTCACGGTACTACCGCGCTCGAAGTGCGGTACTACCGTGGGGGCGCGGATGTAAAAAATTAAATCCGCCCCTACTACCGCGAAGCAGCGGCACTTGGCCTGGGAGCCACAGTACTACGGCTCCAGAGGAGCGGTACTACCGTGGACTCCCGCGGTATTACCGCGCATGGCGTGCGGTACTACCGTGCAGGCGCGGATGTAAAAAATTGCATCCGCCCCTACTACCGCGAAGCAGCGGTACTTGGCCAGGGAGCCATGGTACTACGACTCCAGAGGAGCGGTACTACCGTCGGCTCCCGTGGTACTACCGCACAGTGGCACGGTACTACCGCAGGTGCCTGCGGTACTACCGCTCCAGGGAGCAGTACTACCGCAAGCTCAGCAACAACAGCCAGGACAATCGCATAGAGAATAAACGGGGGAAGCTCCAAAGTGCAAGGGAAAGGTGGAGACAAGGAAGGAAACATGTACATAATTATTCCACCCGAACCTTTCCGACGCGGACCCCCTCTTAATAGTACAGATCTCCTACGACTCAAATCCACCAAAAAGAAACATAGAAAAACACCGTCCTCAATAGTCTTCGATGGGCACCGAACCGTCTTGTGCCTAGCGATGAAACGTCTGAGAAACTCAAGGCACACGATTAGTCTGCAAAAGCATTGTCATCAATCACCAAAACACTTAGGGATAAATATGCCCTTACAATCTCCCCCTTTTTGGTGGATTGATGACAATACGGGATTTGCACAAGGGAAAATCATAATGAGCAGAGGCAAACCCCTCCTCTCTAAATAAAAGCTGCGGAATAAACGGAGACTAGCTAAAGGTGAGATCACGATATGTGTTGGAAGTGTTTCCAAGCTTGATGTGATCAAGCATCGCATACTCCCTCTACCATCGAGATTGGTGTTAAACCTAAATAATTGTTATTTGGTGTTTGCGCTGAGCATAGACATGATTGGATTATGTCTGTCGCAATACGGTTATTCATTTAAGGAGAATAATGGTTACTTTGTTTATTTGAATAATACCTCCAATGGTCTTGCACCTAAAAGGAATGGTTTAATGAATCTCGATCGTAGTGATACACATGTTCATGCCAAAAGATATAAGATAGTAATGATAGTAGCACCTACTTGTGGCACTGCCATGTAAGTCATATTGGTATAAAACGCATGAAGAAGCTCCATGTTGATGGATCTTTGGACTCACTTGTTTTTGAAAAGTTTGAGACATGCGAACCATGTCTATTGGTATGTATGCATGAAGAAACTCCATACAGATGGATCGTTTGGACTCACGTGATTTTGAATCACTTGAGACATGCAAATCATACCCAATGGGCAAGATGACTGAAAGGCCTCGTTTTCGGTGAGATGGAACAAGAAAGCAACTTGTTGGAAGTAATACATTTTGATGTGTGCAGTCCAATGAGTGCTGAGGCATGCAGTGGATATCGTTATGTTCTTACTTCACAGATGATTTGAGTAGATGCTGAGTATATTTAATTGATGAAACACAAGTTTGGATTATTGAAAGGTTCAAGTAATTTCAGAGTGAAGTTGAAGATCGTCGTGACAAGAGGATAAAATGTCTATGATATGATCATAGAGATGAATATCTAAGTTACGATCTTGGTACAAAATTAAGACTTTGTGGAAATTGTTTCACAACTAATACCACCTGGAACACCATAGTGTGATGGTGTGTCCGAACATCATAGCTGCACCCTATTGGATATGGTGCATACCATGATGTCTCTTATCGAATTACCACTATCGTTTATGGGTTAGTCATTAGAGACAACCGCATTCACTTTAAATAGGGCACCACGTAATTCCGTTGAGATGACACCGTATGAACTATGGTTTAGAGAAACCTAAGTTGTCGTTTCTTAAAAAAAATTGGGGCTCCGACGCTTATGTGAAAAAGTTTCAGGCTGATAAGCTCGAACCCAAAGCGGATAAATGCATCTTCACAGGACACCCAAAAATAGTTGGATATACCTCCTGTCTCAGTTTCGGAAGCAAAAGGGTTTATTTCTAGAATCGGGTCCTTTCTCGAGGAAAAGTTTCTCTCAAAAAATTGAGTGGGAGGATGGTGGGGACTTGATGAGGTTATTGAACCGTCACTTCAACTAGTGTGTAGAAGGGCACAGGAAGTTGTTCCTGTGGCACCTACACCAATTGAAGTGGAAGCTGATGATATTGATCATGAAACTTCAGATCAAGTCACTACCAAAACTTGTAGGTTGACAAGGATACATACTACTTCAGAGTGGTACATGATCCTGTCTTGGAGGTCATGTTGCTAGACAACAATGAACCAACGAGCTATGGAGAAGCGATGGTGGGCCCGGATTCCGACGAGTGGCTCGAGGCCATAAAATCCGAGAGAGAATCCATGTATGAAAACAAAGTATGGACTTTGGAGGAACCACTAGATGGTCATAAGGCTGTTGGGTGCAGATGGATTTTAAAAGGAAGACAGACAATGATGGTAAGTATCACCATTAAGAAACCTCGACTTGTCATTAAGATATTTTCCGACAAGTTCAAGGAGTTGACTATGATGAGACTTTTCTCACTCATAGAGATGCTAAGAGTCTGTTGGAATTATATTAGCAATTACTTTATTATTTATGAAATGTTGCAGATAGGATGACAAAACATTGTTTCCTCAACGATTTTCTTGAGGAAAGGTTGTATGTGATACAACCAGAAGGTTTTGACAATCCCGAAAGATGCTAACAAGTATGTAAAGCTCCAGCAATCCTTCTAAGGACTGGAGTAAGCATCTCGGAGTTGGAATATATGCTTTGATGAGATGATCAAAGATTTTGGGTTCATACAAGGTTTACGAGAAACTTGTATTTCCAAAGAAGTGAGTGGGAGCACTATAGAATTTCTAATGAGTATATGTTGTTGACATATTGTTCATCAGAAATGATGTAGAATTTTTGGAAAGCATATAGGGTTATTTGAAAAGTGTTTTTCAATGGAAAACCTGGATTAAGCTACTTGAACATTGAGCATCAAGATCTATAAGGATAGATCAAAATCGCTTAATAGTACTTTCAAACGAACACATACCGTGACAAGTTTTTGAAGGAGTTCAAAATAGATCGGCAAAGAAGGAGTTCTTGGCTATGTTAGAAGGTGTGAGTGTTGAGTAAGACTCAAGACTTGACCACGGCAGAATAGAGAGAAAGGACGAAGGTCGTCCCCTATGGTTTAGACGTAGGCTCTACAGTATGCTATGTTGTGTACCGCACCTGAAGTGTGCCTTGCCATGAGTCAGTCAAGGGGTACAAGTGTGATCCAGGAATGGATCACAGGACAACGGTCAAGGTTATCCTTAGTAACTAGTGGACTAAGGAATTTTCTCGATTATGGAGGTGGTAAAAGGGTTCGTCGTAAAGGGTTATGCCAATGCAAACTTTGACACTAATCTGGATGATTCTGAGTAGTAAACCGGATTCGTATAGTAGAATAGTTATTTCGAATAGCTCCAAATAGAGCGTGGTAGCTGCATCTACAAGATGACATAGAGATTTGTAAAGCACACACGGATCTGAAAGGTTCAGACCCATTGACTAATAACCTCTCTCACAAGCGAGATATGATCAAACCCCATGGGTGTTGAATTCATTACAATCACATAGTGATGTGAAATAGATTATTGACTCTAGTGCAAGTGGGAGACTGTTGGAAATATGCCCTAGAGGAAATAATAAAATGGTCATTATTGTATTTCCTTATTCATGATAATTGTCTATTGTTCATGCTATAATTGTATTAACTGGAAACCATAATACATGTGTGAATACATAGACCACAACATGTCCCTAGTGAGCCTCTAGTTGACAAGCTCGTTGATCAATAGATGGTTATCGTTTCCTGACCATGGACATTGGATGTCATTTGATAACGGGATCACATCATTAGGAGAATGATGTGATGGACATGACCCAATCCTAAGCATAGCACAAGATCGTGTAGTTTGTTTGCTAAAGCTTTTCTAATGTCAAGTATCATTTCCTTAGACCATGAGATTGTGTAACTCCCGGATACCGTAGGAGTGCTTTGGGTGTACCAAACGTCCCAACTGAAAGGATCGATATAGTTGACTAGAGGGGGGGGGTGAATAGGCAACTAACACTTTTTAAACTTTTCTTTACCAATTTAAACTTAGCATCAAAGTAAGTTAGCTAGATATGAAACTAAGTGAGCAACCTATATGATGCAATAACAACTAGAAAAAAAGCAAGCAAGGGATACAACACAAATAAGCTTGCACAAGTAAAGGCACGAGATAACCAAGAGTGGAGCCGCTGGAGACGAGGATGTGTTACCGAAGTTCCTTCCTTTTGAGGGGAAGTACGTCTCCGTTAGAGCGGTGTGGAGGCACAATGCTCCCCAAGAAGCCACTAGGGCCACCGTAATCTCCTCACGCCCTCACACAATGCGAGATGCCGTGATTCCACTATTGGTGCCCTTGAAGGCGGCGACCGAACCTTTACAAACAAGGTTGGGGCAATCTCCACAACTTAATTGGAGGCTCCCAACGACACCACGAAGCTTCACCACAATGGACTATGGCTCCGAGGTGACCTCAACCGTCTAGGGTGCTCAAACACCCAAGAGTAACAAGATCCGCTAGGGATTAGTGGGGGGAATCAAATTTCTCTTGGTGGAAGTGTAGATCGGGCACTCCTCAACCAATCCTGAGCAAATCAACAAGTTTGATTGGCTAGGGAGATAGATCGGGCGGAAATGGAGCTTGGAGCAACAATGGAGCTTAGGGATGGAAGAGGTGGTCAACTAGAGGTAGGAGACACCCCTTTTATAGTTGTGGACAAAATCCAACTGTTATCCACTAATCCAGCCTGCGACATGCGGTACTACCGCTCCAGAAACGCGGTACTACCGCAAGACCACGCGGTACTACCGTGAGGGACCATGGTACTACTGCGGCAGCTGCAGAGACTAGAACATGCCTGACTGAGAGTAGTACTACCGCGAGCACGGTACTACTGCTCCCTCTAGCGGTACTACCACGAGGCAGGAAAGTCCTAGCTTGGGAAGGGCGCCGATGAATAAAAATACATCCGTGCCTACTTCTTCTGGAAAACAAACGATGCAAACATCCGTCACGGTACTACCGCGCTCGAAGTGCGGTACTACCGTGGGGGCGCGGATGTAAAAAATTACATCCGCCCCTACTACCGTGAAGCAGCGGCACTTGGCCTGGGAGCCACAGTACTACGACTCCAGAGGAGAGGTACTACTGTGGGCTCCCGCGGTACTAGCGCGCACGACGTGCGGTACTACCGTGCAGGCGCGGATGTAACAAATTACATCCGCCCCTACTACCGCGAAGCAGCGGTACTTGGCCAGGGAGCCATGGTACTACGACTCCAGAGGAGAGGTACTATCATGGGCTCCCGCGGTACTACCGCGCGGTGGCACGGTACTACCGCAGGTGCCTGCGGTACTACCACTCCAGGGAGCAGTACTACCGCAAGCTCAGCAACAACAGTCAGGACAATCGCATAGAGGAGAAACGGGGGAAGCTCCAAAGTGCAAGGGAAAGGTGGCGACAAGGAAGGAAACGTGTACGTGATGATTCCACCCGAACCTTTTCGACGCGGACCCCCTCTTATTAGTATAGCTCTCCTACGACTCAAATCCACCAAAAAGAAACGTAGAAAAACGCGGTCTTCAATAGTCTTCGAGGGGCACCGAACCGTCTTGTGCCTAGCGATGATACGTCTGAGAAACTCAAGGCACACGATTAGTCTGCAAAAGCATTGTAATCAATCACCAAAACACTTAGGGATAAATATGCCCTTACAACAACGTAACTGGGTGGCTATAAAGGTGCACTACATATATATCCAAAAGTGTCTGTTGGTTTAGCACGAATCGAGACTGGGATTTGTCACTCCGTATGACGGAGAGGTATGTCTGGGCCCACTCGCTAATGCATCATCATAATGAGCTCAATGTGACTAAGTAGTTAGTCACGGGATCATGCATTACGCAACGAGTAAAGTGACTTGCCGGAAACGAGATTGAACGAGGTATTGGGATACCGACGATCGAATCTCGGGCAAGTAACGTACCGATTGACAAAGGGAATTGTATACAGGATTGAATGAATCCCCGACATCGTGGTTCATCCGATGTGATCATCGTGGAACATGTGGGAGCCAACATGGGTATCCAGATCCCTCTGTTGGTTATTGGCCAGAGAACGTCTCGGTCATGTCTGCATGATTCCCGAACCCGTAGGGTCTACACACTTAAGGTTCGATGACGCTAGGGTTATAAGGGAAGTTTGTATGTGGTTACCGAATGTTGTTCGAAGTCCCAGATGAGATCCTGGATGTCAAAAGGAGTTTCGGAGGTAAAGAATAATATATATGAAGTGAGGTTTTGGCCACTGGAAGTATTTTGGGGGTCACCGGTAATGTACCGGGACCACCGGAAGTGTTGCGGGGGTCCATCGGGAGGGGCCACCAGCCTCGGAGGCTTGCCTGGGCCTAGAGTGGGAAGGTAACAGCCCTAGAGTGGGCTGGTGCACCTCCCACCAAGGCCCAAGGCGCAACTAGGAGGGGAGAGGGGAAACCATAGGCGCAGATGGGCCTAAAGGCCCACCCTAGGGCGCACCCCCTCTCTCCCCCTCTTGGCCGCCCCCCTCCATCCCATCTAGGGCTGCCGCCCCCCTAGGGGTGGGAATCCTAGAGGGGGCGCACCCTCCTCCCCTCCTCCTATATATAGTGGGGGTTTTGGGGCTGCCAAGGACGTGAGTCTCTCTCTCTCTCTCTCTCTCTCTCTCTCTCTCTCTCTCTCTCTCTCTCTCTCTCTCTCTCTCTCTCTCTCTCTCTCGGCACAACCCTACCTCTTCACATCCTCGTTCCTCGTAGTGCTTGGCGAAGCCCTGCTGGAAACCACAATACTCCACCACCACCACGCCTCGTGCTGCTGCTGGAGTTCTCTTCCTCAACCTCTCCCTCCTCCTTGCTGGATCAAGGCACGGGAGACGTCACCAGGCTGCACGTGTGTTGAACGCGGAGGCGCCGTTGTTCGGTGCTTAGATCGGAATCGACCGCGATCCGAATCGGTGCGTGTACGACTCCTCCAACCGCGTTGTTGTAACGCTTCCGCTTAGCGATCTTCAAAGGTATCAAGATGCTCATCCTCTCCCTCGCTTGTTACTAGAATCCCCATAGATTGATCTTGGTGATGCATAGAAAATTTTGAATTTCTGCTACGTTCCCCAACAGTGGCATCATGAGCTTGGTCTATGCGTTGATTCTATGCACGAGTAGAACACAAGTAGTTGTGGGCGTTGGTTTGTTCAATTAGCTTACCGTTACTAGTCCTATCTTGTTTCGGCGGTATTGTGGGATGAAGCGGCCCGGACCGACCTTACACGTACGCTTACGTGAGACAGGTTCCACCGACTGACATGCACTTGTTGCATAAGGTGGCTAGCGGGTGCCAGTCTCTCCCACTTTAGTCGGATCGGATTCGATGAAAAGGGTCCTTATGAAGGGTAAATAGCAATTGGCATATCACGTTGTGGTTTTGGCATAGGTAAGAAACGTTCTTGCTAGAAGCCTATAGCAGCCACGTAAAAACTAGCAACAACAATTAGAGGACGTCTAACTTGTTTTTTCAGCATATGCCATGTGATGTGATATGGCCAAGAAGGATGTGATGAATGAAATATATGTGATGTATGAGATTGATCATGTTCTTGTAATAGGAATCACGACTTGCATGTCGATGAGTATGACAATCGGCAGGAGCCATAGGAGTTGTCTTAATTTGTTGTATGACCTGCGTGTCATTGAATAACGCCATGTAATTACTATACTTCATTGCTAAACTGTTAGCCATAGTAGTAGAAGTAATAGTTGGCGAGACAACTTCATGGAGATCATGATGATGGACATCATGGTGTCATGCCGGTGATGATGATGATCATGGCGCCCCGAAGATGGAGATCAAAAAGGAGCAAATTGATATTGGCCATATCATGTCACTATTTGATTGCATGTGATGTTTATCATGTTTTTGCATCTTATTTGCTTAGAATGACGGTAGCATAAATAAGATGATCCCTCATAAAGTTTCAAGAAAGTGTTCCCCCTAACTGTGCACTGTTGCGAAGGTTCGTTGTTTCGAAGCACCACGTGATGATCGGGTGTGATAGATTCTAACGTTCGCATACAATGGGTGTAAGCCAGATTTACACATGAAAAACACTTAGGTTGACTTGATGAGCCTAGCATGTACAGACATGGCCTCGGAACACAAGAGACCAAAAGGTCGAGCATGAGTCGTATAGTAGATACGATCAACATGAAGATGTTCGCCGATGATGACTAGTCTGTCTCACGTGATGATCGGACATGACCTAGTTGACTCGGATCATGTATCACTTAGATGACTAGAGGGATGTCTATCTGAGTGGGAGTTCATTAGATGAACTTAATTATCCTGAACATAGTCAAAAGGTCTTTGCAAATTATGTCGTAGCTTGCATTTCAGTTCTATTGTTTTAGATATGTTCCTAGAGAAAATTTAGTTGAAAGTTGATAGTAGCAATTATGCGGACTGGGTCCGTAAACTGAGGATCGTCCTCATTGCTGCGCAGAAGGCTTATGTCCTTAATGCACCGCTCGGTGTGCTGAACCTCGAACGTTGTCTATGGATGTTGCGAACATCTGACATACACGTTTTGATGACTACATGATAGTTCAGTAATGTTAAACGGTCTAGAATTGAGGCGCCGAAGACGATTTTGAAACGTCGCAGAACATGTGAGATGTTCCAAGGGCTGAAATTGGGATTTCAAGATCATGCCCACATCAAGAGGTATGAGACCTCCCACGAGTTTTCTAGCCTATAAACTAACGGAGAAGATCTCAATCTTTGAGCATGTGCTCAGATTGTCTGAGTACTACAATCACTTGAATCGAGTGGGATTTAATCTTCCAGATGAGATAGTGATGTTTCTCCAAAGTCACTACCACCAAGCTACTAGAGCTTCGTGATGAACTATAACATATCAAGGATAGATATGATGATCCTTGAGCTATTCGCGATTTTGACACCGCGAAAGTAGAAATCAAGAAGGAGCATCAATTGTTGATGGTTAGTGAAACCACTAGTTTCAAGAAGGGCAAGGGAAAGAAGGGATACTTCATGAAACGGCAAATCAGTTGCTGCTCTAGTGAAGAAACCCAAGGTTGAACCCAAACCCGAGACTAAGTGCTTTTGTAATGAGGGGAACGATCACCGAAGCAGAACTACCCTAGATACTTGGTAGATGAGAAGGCTGGCAAGGTCGACAGAAGTATATTGGATATACATTATATTAATGTGTACTTTACTAGTACTCCTAGTAGCACCAGGGTATTAGATACCGGTTCGGTTGCTAAGTGTTAGTAACTCGAAATAAAAGCTGCGGAATAAACGAAGACTAGCTAAAGGTGAGATGACGATATGTGTTGGAAGTGTTTCCAAGCTTGATATGATCAAGCATCGCATACTCCCTCTACCATCGAGATTGGTGTTAAACCTAAATAATTGTTATTTGGTGTTTGCGCTGAGCATAGACATGATTGGATTATGTCTATCGCAATACGGTTATTCATTTAAGGAGAATAATGGTTACTCTGTTTATTTGAATAATACTTTCAATGGTCTTGCACCTAAAATGAATGGTTTATTGAATCTCGATCGTAGTGATACACATGTTCATGCCAAAAGATATACGATAGTAATGATAGTACCACCTACTTGTGGCACTGCCATGTAAGTCATATTGGTATAAAACGCATGAAGAAGCTCCATGTTGATGGATCTTTGGACTCACTCGTTTTTGAAAAGTTTGAGACATGCGAACCATGTCTATTGGTATGTATGCATGAAGAAACTCCATACAGATGGATCGTTTGGACTCACTTGATTTTGAATCACTTGAGACATGCAAATCATACCAGATGGGCAAGATGACTGAAAGGCCTCGTTTTCAGTGAGATGGAACAAGAAAGCAACTTGTTGGAAGTAATACATTTTGATGTGTGTAGTCCAATGAGTGCTGAGGCACGCAGTGGATATCGTTATGTTCTTACTTCACAGATGATTTGAGTAGATGCTGAGTATATTTACTTGATGAAACACAAGTTTGGATTATTGAAAGGTTCAAGTAATTTCAGAGAGAACTTGAAGATTGTCGTGACAAGAGGATAAAATGTCTATGATATGATCATAGAGATGAATATCTAAGTTACGAGCTTGGTACAAAATTAAGACTTTGTGGAAATTGTTTCACAACTAATACCGCCTGGAACACCATAGTGTGATGGTGCGGCCGAACATCATAGCTGCACCCTATTGGATATGGTGCATACCATGATGTCTCTTATCGAATTACCACTATTGTTTATGGGTTAGGCATTAGAGACAACCGCATTCACTTTAAATAGGGCACCACGTAATTCCGTTGAGATTACATTGTATGAATGTTGGAAATATGCCCTAGAGGCAATAATAAAATGATTATTATTACATTTCCTTGTTCATGATAATTGTCTATTATTCATGCTACAATTGTGTTATCCGGAAATCGTAATACATGTGTGAATAAATAGACCACAACATGTCCCTAGTAAGCCTCTAGTTGACTAGCTCGTTGATCAACGGATAGTCATGGTTTCCTGACTATGGATATTGGATGTCGTTGATAACGGGATCACATCATTAGGAGAATGATGTGATGGACAAGACCCAATCCTAAGCATAGCACAAGATCATGTAGTTCGTCTGCTAGAGATTTTCCAAATGTCAAGTATCATTTCCTTAGACCATGAGATCGTGTAACTCCTGGATACCGTAGGAGTGCTTTGGGTGTACCAAACATCACAACGTAACTGGGTGACTATAAAGGTATACTACAGGTATCCCCGAAAGTATCTGTTGGGTTGATACGGATCGAGACTGGGATATGTCACTCCGTATGACGGAGAGGTATCTCTGGGCCCACTCGGTAATGCATCATCATAATGAGCTCAATGTGACCAAGTGTTTGGTCACAGGATCATTCATTACGGTACGAGTAAAAGTGACTTGCCAGTAACGAGATTGAACGAGGTATTGGGATACCGACGATCGAATCTCGGGCAAGTAACGTATCGATTGACAAAGGGAATTGTATACGGGATTACTTGAATCCTCGACATCATGGTTCATCCGATGAGATCATCGAGGAGCATGTTGGAGTGAACATGGGTATCCAGATCCCGCTATTGGTTATTGGCCGGAGAGTCGTCTCGTTCATGTCTGCATGTCTCCCGAATCCGGAGGGTCTACACACTTAAGGTTCGGTGACGCTAGGGTTGTAGAGATATTAGTATGCGGAAACCTGAAAGTTGTTCGGAGTCCCGGATGAGATCCCGGACTTCACAAGGAGTTCCGGAATGGTCCAGAGGTAAAGAATTCTATATAGGAAGTCCAGTTTCGGCCACTGGGAAACTTTCGGGGTCACCGGTATTGTACCGGGACTACCGGAAGGGTCCGGGGGGTCCACCGGGTGGGACCACCTATCCCGGAGGGCCACGTGGGCTGAAAGGGGAAGGGAACCAGCCCCTGGTGGGCTGGTGCGCCCCCCCTTGGGCCTCCCATACGCCTAGGGTTGGAAACCCTAGGGGTGGGGTGCGCCCCACTTGAGTTGGGGGGCAAGTCCCCCCCCTAGGCTGCTGCCCCCCTTGGAGATGGGATCTCCAGGGCCGGCACACCCCTCTAGGCCCCCTATATAAAGAGGGGGAGGGAGGGCAGCCGCACCCTAGTCCCTGGCGCCTCCCTCTCCCCCCGTACCACCTCTCCCTCTCGCTGAGCTTGGCGAAGCCCTGCCGAGATCGCCGCTGCTTCCACCACCACGCCGTCGTGCTGCTGGATCTCCATCAAGCTCTCCTTCCCCCTTGCTGGATCAAGAAGGAGGAGACGTCTTCCCCAACCGTACGTGTGTTGAACGCGGAGGTGCTGTCCGTTCAGCACTAGGATCATCGGTGATTTGGATCAGGACGAGTGCGACTCCCTCAACCCCGTTCTGTTGAACGCTTCCGCTCGCGATCTACAAGGGTATGTAGATGCACTCCCCTCTCTCGTTGCTAGATGAACTCCATAGATTGATCTTGGTGAAGCGTAGAAATTTTTTATTTTCTGCAACGTTCCCCAACAATGGCATCATGAGCTAGGTCTATGTGTAGTTTCTTTGCACGAGTAGAACACAAATTTGTTGTGGGCGTAGATGTTGTCAATTTTCTTGCCACTAATAGTCTTATCTTGTTTCGGTGGCATCATGGGATGAAGCGGCCCGGACCGACCTTACACGTACGCTTACGTGAGACAGGTTCCACCGACTGACATGCACTAGTTGCATAAGGTGGCTAGCGGGTGTCTGTCTCTCCCACTTTAGTCGGATCGGATTCGATGAAATGGGTCCTTATGAAGGGTAAATATAAATTGCCATATCACATTGTGGCTTTCACGTAGGTAAGAAACGTTCTTGCTAGAACCCTATTGCAGCCAAGTAAAAACATGCAACAACAATTAGAGGATGACTAACTTGTTTTTGCAGCATATGCCTTGTGATGTGATATGGCCAAAAGTTGTGATGAATGATATATATGTGATGTATGAGATCATGTTCTTGTAATAGGAATCACGACTTGCATGTCGATGAGTATGACAACCGGCAGGAGCCATAGGAGTTGTCTTAATTATTGTATGACCTGCGTGTCAATGATCAAACGCCATGTAATTACTTTACTTTATTGCTAAACCGTTAGCCATAGTAGTAGAAGTAATAGTTGGCGAGCAACTTCATGGAGACACGATGATGGAGATCATGATGATTGAGATCATGGTGTCATGCCGGTGACGAAGATGATCATGGCGCCCCGAAGATGGAGATCAAAGGAGCTATATGATATTGGCCATATCATGTCACTATTTGATTGCATGTGATGTTTATCATGTTTTTGCATCTTATTTGCTTAGAACGACGGTAGTAAATAAGATGATCCCTCATAATAATTTCAAGAAAGTGTCCCCCCTAATTGTGCGCCGTTGCGAAAGTACGTTGTTTTGAAGCACCACATGATGATCGGGTGTGATAGATTCCAACGTCCACATACAATGGGTGTAAGACAGATTTACACATGCAAAACACTTAGGTTAACTTGACGAGCCTAGCATGTACAGACATGGCCTTGGAACACAAGAGACCGAAAGGTCGAACATGAGTCTTATGGAAGATACGATCAACATGGAGATGTTCACCGATGATGACTAGTCCGTCTCACGTGATGATCGGACACGGCCTAGTTGACTCGGATCATGTATCACTTAGATGACTAGAGGGATGTCTAATCTGAGTGGGAGTTCATTAAATAATTTGATTAGATGAACTTAATTATCATGAACTTAGTCTAAAAACCTTTGCAAAAATGTCTTGTAGATCAAATGGCCAATGCTCATGTCAACCTCAACTTCAACGTGTTCCTAGAGAAAACCAAGCTGAAAGATGATGGCAGCAACTATTCGGACTGGGTCCGGACCTGAGGATCATCCTCATAGCTGCCAAGAAAGCATATGTCCTAGAAGGACCGCTAGGTGAAGCACCCATCCTAGAAAACCAAGATGTTATGAACGCTTGGCAGTCACGTGCTGATGATTACTCCCTCATTCAGTGCGGCATGCTTTACAGCTTAGAACCGGGGCTCCAAAAGCATTTTGAGCAACACGGAGCATATGAGATGTTCGAAGAGCTGAAAATGGTTTTCCAAGCTCATGCCCGGGTCGAGAGATATGAAGTCTCCGACAAGTTCTACAGTTGTAAGATGGAGGAAAATAGTTCTGTCAGTGAGCACATACTCAAAATGTCTGGGTTGCACAACTGCTTGTCCCAGCTAGACATTAACCTCCCGGACGAGGCTATCATTGACAGAATCCTTCAGTCGCTCCCACCTAGCTACAAGAGCTTTGTGATGAACTACAATATGCATGGGATGGTGAAAACTATTCCTGAAGTATTTTCAATGCTGAAATCAGCGGAGGTAGAAATCAAAAAGGAGCATCAAGTGTTGATGGTCAATAAAACCACTAGTTTCAAGAAAGGCAAGGGGAAGAAGAACTTCAAGAAGGACGGATAGGGAGTTGCCGCGCCCGGTAAACCAGTTGCCGGGAAGAAGCCAAAGAATGGACCCAAACCTGAGACCGAGTGCTTTTATTGCAAGGGAAAGGGACACTGGAAGCGGAACTGCCCCAAATACTTAGAGGACAAGAAGGCCGGCAACACTAAAGGTATATGTGATATACATGTAATTGATGTGTACCTTACCAGTACTCGTAGTAGCTCCTGGGTATTTGATACCGGTGCCGTTACTCATATTTGTAACTCAAAGAAGGAGCTGTAGAATAAGCGAAGACTGGCGAAGGACGAGGTGACGATGCGCGTCGGGAATGGTTCCAAGGTCGATGTGATCGCCGTCGGCACGCTACCTCTACATTTACCTACGGGATTAGTTTTAAACCTCAATAATTGTTATTTAGTGCCAGCTTTGAGCATGAACATTCTATCTGGATCTCATTTAATACGAGATGGCTACTCATTTAAATCTGAGAATAATGGTTGTTCTATTTATATGAGAGATATGTTTTATGGTCATGCCCCGCTGGTCAATGGTTTATTCTTGATGAATCTCAAACGTGATGTTACACATATTCATAGTGTGAATACCAAAAGATGTAAGGTTGATAACGATAGTCCCACATACTTGTGGCACTGCCGCCTTGGTCACATTGGTGTCAAGCGCATGAAGAAACTCCATGCTGATGGACTTTTAGAGTCTCTCGATTATGAATCATTTGACACATGTGAACCATGCCTCATGGGCAAAATGACCAAGACTCTGTTCTCCGGAACAATGGAGCGAGCAACCAACTTATTGGAAACCATACATACTGATGTGTGTGGTCCAATGAGCGTTGAGGCTCACGGAGGCTATCGTTATGTTCTCACTCTCACTGATGACTTAAGTAGATATGGGTATGTCTACTTGATGAAACACAAGTCTGAGACCTTTGAAAAGTTCAAGGAATTTCAGAATGAGGTAGAGAATCAACGTGACCGAAAAATAAAGTTCTTACGATCAGATCATGGAGGAGAATATTTAAGTCACGAATTTGATACGCACTTAAGAAAATGTGGAATTGTTTCACAACTCACGCCGCCTAGAACACCTCAGCGTAACGGTGTGTCCGAACGTCGTAATCGCACTCTATTGGATATGGTGCGATCTATGATGTCACTCACCGATTTACCGCTATCATTTTGGGGATACGCTCTAGAGATAGCTACATTCACTTTAATTAGGGCACCGTCTAAATCCGTTGAGACGACACTGTATGAATTATGGTTTGGGAAGAAAGCTAAGCTGTCGTTTCTAAAAGTTTGGGGATGTGATGCTTATGTCAAGAAACTTCAACCTGAAAATCTCGAACCCAAGTCGGAAAAATGCGTCTTCATAGGATACCCTAAGGAAACCATTGGGTATACCTTCTACCTTAGATCTGAAGGCAAGATCTCTGTTGCCAAGAACGGGTCCTTTCTGGAGAAAGAGTTTCTCCGAAAGAAGTAAGTGGGAGGAAAGTAGAACTCGATGAAGTACTACCTCTTGAACCAGAAAGTAGTGCAGCTCAGGAAAATGTTCCTATGGTGCCTACACCGACTGGAGAGGAAATTAATGATGACGATCAAGGTACTTCGGATCAAGTTGCTACTGAACTTCGTAGGTCCACAAGGACACATTCCACACTAGAGTGGTATGGCAACCCTGTCCTGGAAATCATGTTGTTAGACAACAGTGAACCTTCGAACTATGAAGAAGCGATGGCGGGCCCAGATTCCAACAAATGGCTTGAAGCCATGCAATCCGAGATAGGATCCATGTATAAAACAAAGTATGGACTTTGACAGACTTGCCCGATGATCGGCGAGCGATAGAAAATAAATGGATCTTTAAGAAGAAGACGGACGCGGATGGTAATGTTACCATCTATAAAGCTCAACTTGTCACTAAGGGTTATCGGCAAATTCAAGGGGTTTACTACGATGAGACTTTCTCTCCCGTCGCGAAGCTGAAGTCCGTCCAAATCATGTTAGCAATTGCCGCATACTATGATTATGAGATATGGCAAATGGACGTCAAAACGGCATTCCTTAACGGCTATCTTAAGGAAGAACTGTATATGATGCAGCCGGAAGGTTTTGTCGATCCTGAGAATGCTAACAAGGTATGCAAGCTCCAGCGATCCATTTATGGCTAGTGCAAGCATCTCGGAGTTGGAACATTCGCTTTGATGAGATGATCAAAGCGTTTGGGTTTATGCAGACTTATGGAGAAGCCTGCGTTTACAAGAAAGTGAGTGGGAACTCTGTAGCATTTCTCATATTATATGTGGATGACATACTTTTGATGGGAAATGATATAGAACTTTTGTACAACATTAAGGCCTACTTGAATAAGTGTTTTTCAATGAAGGACCTTGGAGAAGCTGCTTACATATTAGGCATCAAGATCTATAGAGATAGATCGAGACGCCTCATAGGTCTTTCACAAAGCACATACCTTGATAAGATATTGAAGAAGTTCAATATGGATCAGTCCAAGAAGGGGTTTTTGCCTGTGTTGCAAGGTGTGAAATTGAGCTCGGCTCAATGTCCGACCACGGCAGAAGATAGAGAAAAGATGAGTGTCATCCCCTATGCCTCAGCCATAGGGTCTATCATGTATGCCATGCTGTGTACCAGACCTGATGTAAACCTTGCCATAAGTTTGGTAGGAAGGTACCAAACTAATCCCGGCATGGAACACTGGACAACGGTCAAGAATATCCTGAAGTATCTGAAAAGGACTAAGGATATGTTTCTCGTTTATGCAGGTGACGAAGGGCTCGTCGTAAAGGGTTACGTCGAAGCTAGCTTCGACCCAGATCTGGATGACTCTAAGTCACAAACCGGATACGTGTATAATTTGAATGTAGGGGCAGTAAGCTGGTGCAGTTGCAAGCAGAGCATCGTGGCGGGATCTACATGTGAAGCGGAGTACATGGCAGCCTCAGAGGCAGCACATGAAGCAATCTGGATGAAGGAGTTCATCACCGACCTAGGAGTCATACCCAATGCATCGGGACCAATCACACTCTTCTGTGACAACACTGGAGCTATTGCCCTTGCCAAGGAGCCCGGGTTTCACAAGAAGACCAGGCACATCAAGCGTCGCTTCAACTCCATTTGTGAAAATGTTCAAGATGGAGACATAGATATTTGTAAAGTGCATATGGATCTGAATGTCGCAGATCCGTTGACTAAACCTCTTCCGCGAGCAAAACATGATCAACGCCAGACCTCTATGGGTGTTCGATTCATCACAATGTAACTAGATAATTGACTCTAGTGCAAGTGGGAGACTGTTGGAAATATGCCCTAGAGGCAATAATAAAATGATTATTATTATATTTCCTTGTTCATGATAATTGTCTATTATTCGTGCTATAATTGTGTTACCCGGAAATCGTAATACATGTGTGAATAAGTAGACCACAACATGTCCCTAGTAAGCCTCTAGTTGACTAGCTCGTTAATAAAAGATAGTCATGGTTTCCTGACTATGGACATTGGATGTCGTTGATAATGGGATCACATCATTAGGAGAATGATGTGATGGACAAGACCCAATCCTAAGCATAGCACAAGATCGTGCAGTTCGTCTGCTAGAGCTTTTCCAAATGTCAAGTATCATTTCCTTAGACCATGAGATCGTGTAACTCCCGGATACCGTAGGAGTGCTTTGGGTGTACCAAACGTCACAACATAACTGGGTGACTATAAAGGTATACTACAGGTATCCCCGAAAGTATCTGTTGGGTTGACACGGATCGAGACTGGGATTTGTCACTCCGTATGACGGAGAGGTATCTCTGGGCCCACTTGGTAATGCATCATCATAATGAGCTCAATGTGACCAAGTGTTTGGTCACAGGATCATGCATTACGGTACGAGTAAAAGTGACTTGCCGATAACGAGATTGAACGAGGTATTGGGATACCAACGATCGAATCTCGGGCAAGTAACGTATCGATTGACAAAGGGAATTGTATACGGGATTACTTGAATCCTCGACATTGTGGTTCATCCGATGAGATCATCGAGGAGCATGTGGGAGCCAACATGGGTATCCAGATCCCGCTGTTGGTTATTCACCGGAGAGTCGTCTCGGTCATGTCTGCATGTCTCCCGAACCCGTAGGGTCTACACACTTAAGGTTCGGTGATGCTAGGGTTGTAGAGATATTAGTATGCGGAAACCCAAAAGTTGTTTAGAGTCCCGTATGAGATCCCGGATGTCACGAGGAGTTCCGGAATGGTCCGGAGGTAAAGAATTCTATATAGGAAGTCCAGTTTCGGCCACCGGGAAAGTTTCAGGGTCACCGGTATTGTACCGGGACCACCGGAAGGGTCCCGGGGGTCCATCGGGTGGGACCACCTATCCCGGAGGGCCACGTGGGCTGAAAGGGGAAGGGAACCAGTCCCTGGTGGGCTGGTGCGCCCCCCCTTGGGCCTCCCCTGCGTCTAGGGTTGGAAACCCTGGGGGAGCGCCCCACTTGACTTGGGGGGCAAGTCCCCCCCTAGGCCGCCGCCCCCCTTGGAGATGGGATCTCCAGGGCCGGCACACACCCCTAGGCCCCCTATATAAAGAGGGGGAGGGAGGGCAGCCGCACCCTTGTCCCTGGCGCCTCCCTCTCCCCCCGTACCACCTCTCCCTCCCGCTGAGCTTGGCGAAGCCCTGCCGAGATCGCCGCTGCTTCCACCACCACGCCGTCGTGCTGTTGGATCTCCATCAACCTCTCCTTCCCCCTTGCTGGATCAAGAAGGAGGAGACGTCTTCCCCAACCGTACGTGTGTTGAACGTGGAGGTGATGTCCGTTCAACACTAGGATCATCGGTGATTTGGATCACGACGAGTGCGACTCCCTCAACCCCGTTCTCTTGAACGCTTCCGCTCGCGATCTACAAGGGTATGTAGATGCACTCCTCTCTCTCATTGCTAGATGAACTCCATAGATTGATCTTGGTGAAGCATAGAAATTTTTTATTTTCTGCAACGTTCCCCAACAATGAACTATGGTTTAGAGAAACCTAAGTTGTTGTTTCTTAAAAAAAATTGGGGCTGTGACGCTTATGTGAAAAAGTTTCAGGCTGATAAGCTCGAACCCAAAGCGGATAAATGCATCTTCATAGGACACCCAAAAATAGTTGGGTACACCTCCTGTCTCAGTTCCGGAAGCAAAAGGGATTATTTCTAGAATCGGGTCCTTTCTCGAGGAAAACTTTTTCTCAAAAAATTGAGTGGGAGGATGGTGGAGACTTGATGAGGTTATTGAACCGTCACTTCAACTAGTGTGTAGAAGGGCATATGAAGTTGTTCCTGTGGCACCTACACCAATTGAAGTGGAAGCTGATGATATTGATCATGAAACTTCGGATCAAGTCACTACCAAAACTCGTAGGTTGACAAGGATACATACTACTTCAAAGTGGTATGTGATCCTGTCTTGGAGGTCATGTTGCTAGACAACAATGAACCTACGAGCTATGGAGAAGCGATGGTGGGCCCGGATTCCGATGAATGGCTTGAGGCCATAAAATCCGAGAGAGGATCCATGTATGAAAACAAAGTATGGACTTTGGAGGAACCACTAGATGGTCGTAAGGCTGTTGGGTGCAGATGGATTTTAAAAGGAAGACAGACAATGATGGTAAGTATCACCATTAAGAAAGCTCGACTTGTCATTAAGATATTTTCCAACAAGTTCAAGGAGTTGACTATGATGAGACTTTTCTCAGTCATAGCGATGCTAAGAGTCTATTGGAATTATATTAGCAATTATTGCATTATTTATGAAATCTTGCAGATAGGATGACAAAACATTGTTTCCTCGACGATTTTCTTGAGGAAAGGTTGTATGTGATACAACCAGAAGGTTTTGACAATCCTGAAAGATGCTAACAAGTATGTAAAGCTCCAGCATCCTTCTAAGGACTGGAGTAAGCATCTCGGAGTTGGAATATACGCTTTGATGAGATGATCAAAGATTTTGGGTTCATACAAGGTTTACGAGAAACTTGTATTTCCAAAGAAGTGAGTGGGAGCACTATAGAATTTCTGATGAGTATATGTTGTTGACATATTGTTGATCAGAAATGATGTAGAATTTCTGGAAAGCATATAGGGTTATTTGAAAAGTGTTTTTCAATGGAAAACCTGGATTAAGCTACTTGAACATTGAGCATCAAGATCTATAAGGACAGATCAAAATCGCTTAATTGTACTCTCAAACGAACACATACCGTGACAAGTTTTTGAAGGAGTTCAAAATAGATTGGCAGAGAAGGAGTTCCTGGCTGTGTTACAAGGTGTGAGTGTTGAGTAAGACTCAAGACCTGACCACGGCAGAATAGAGAGAAAGGACGAAGGTCGTCCCCTATGCTTTAGACGTAGGCTCTACAGTATGCTATGTTGTGTACCGCACCTGAAGTGTGCCTTGCCATGAGTCAGTCAAGGGGTACAAGTGTGATCCAGGAATGGATCACAGGACAACGGTCAAGGTTATCCTTAGTAACTAGTGGACTAAGGAAATTTCTTGATTATGGAGGTGGTAAAATAGTTCGTCGTAAAGTGTTACGCTGATGCAAACTTTGACACTAATCTGGATGATTCTGAGTAGTAAACCGGATTCATATATTAGAACAATTATTTGGAATAGCTCCAAATAGAGCGTGGTAGCTGCATCTACAAGATGACATAGAGATTTTTAAAGCACACACGGATCTGAAAGGTTCAGACCCATTGACTAATAACCTCTCTCACAAGCGAGATATGATCAAACCCCATGGGTGTTGAATTCATTACAATCACATAGTGATGTGAACTAGATTATTGAGTCTAGTGCAAGTGGGAGACTGTTGGAAATATGCCCTAGAGGAAATAATAAAATGGTTATTATTGCATTTCCTTATTCATGATAATTGTCTATTGTTCATGCTAAAATTGTATTAACTGGAAACCGTAATACATGTGTGAATACATAGACCACAACATGTCCCTAGTGAGCCTCTAGTTGACTAGATCGTTGATCAATAGATGGTTATCGTTTCCTGACCATGGACATTGGATGTCATTTGATAACGGGATCACATCATTAGGAGAATGATGTGATGGACAAGACCCAATCCTAAGCATAGCACAAGATCGTGTAGTTCATTTGCTAAAGCTTTTCTGATGTCAAGTATCATTTCCTTTGACCATGAGATTGTGTAACTCCCGGATACCATAGGAGTGCTTTGGGTGTACCAAACGTCACAACACAACTGGGTGGCTATAAAGGTGCTCTACAGATATATCTGAAAGTGTCTGTTGGGTTAGCACGAATCGAGACTGGGATTTATCACTCCGTATGATGGAGAGGTATCTCTGGGCCCACTCGGTAATGCATCATCATAATGGGCTCAATATGACTAAGTAGTTAGTCGCGGGATCATGCATTACGCAACGAGTAAAGTGACTTGCCGGAAACGAGATTGAACGAGGTATTGGGATACTGACGATCGAATCTCGGGCAAGTAACGTACCGATTGACAAAGGGAATTGTATACATGATTGAATAAATCCCCGACATCGTGGTTCATCCGATGAGATCATCATGGAACATGTGGGAGCCAACATGGGTATCCAGATCCCGCTGTTGGTTATTGGCCAGAGAACGTCTCGGTCATGTCTGCATGATTCCCGAACCCGTAGGGTCTACACACTTAAGGTTCGATGACGCTAGGGTTATAATGGAAGTTTGTATGTGGTTACCTATTGTTGTTCGGAATCCCGGATGAGATCCCGGATGTCACGAGGAGTTCCGGAATGGTCCGGAGGTAAAGAATAATATATCAGAAGTGAGTTTTGGCCATCGGAAGTATTTCAGGGGTCACCGGTAATGTACCGGGACCACCGGAAGTGTTGCGGGGGTCCACCGGGAGGGGCCACCAGCCTCGGAGGCTTGCATGGGCCTAGAGTGGGAAGGGAACAGCCCCAGAGTGGGCTGGTGCGCCTCCCACCAAGGCCCAAGGCGCAGCTAGGAGGGGAGAGGGGAAACCCTAGGCGCAGATGGGCCTAAAAGCCCACCCTAGGGCGTACCCCCCTCTCTCCCCCTCTTGGCCTCCCCCCTCCATCCCATCTAGGTCTGCCGCCCCCTAGGGGTGGTAATCCTAGAGGGGGCGCACCCTCCTCCCCTCCTCCTATATATAGTGGGGGGTTTTGGGGCTGCCAAGGACGTGAGTCTCTCTCTCTCTCGGCGCAGCCCTACCTCTTCACATCCTCCTTCCTCGTAGTGCTTGGCGAAGCCCTCCTGGAAACCACAATACTCCACCACCACCACGCCGTTGTGCTGCTGCTGGAGTTCTCTTCCTCAACCTCTCCCTCCTCCTTGCTGGATCAAGGCATGGGAGACGTCACTGGGCTGCACGTGTGTTGAACGCAGAGGCACCGTTGTTCGGTGCATAGATCAGAATCGACCGCGATCCGAATTGTTGCGTGTACGACTCCTCCAACCACGTTCTTGTAACGCTTCCGCTTAGCGATCTTCAAAGGTATGAAGATGCTCATCCTCTCCCTCTCTTGTTGCTAGAATCTCCATAGATTGATCTTGGTGATGCATAGAAAATTTTGATTTCTGCTATGTTCCCCAACAGTCTTGTCCATCACATCATTCTCCTAATGATGTGATCCTATTTAACAAATGACAACACATATCTATGGCCAAGAAACATAACCATCTTTGATTAACGAGCTAGTCAAGTAGAGTTATACTAGGGATACTGTGTTTTGTCTATGTATTCGCACATGTACTAAGTTTCCGGTTAATACAATTCTAGCATGAACAATAAACATTTACCATGAAATAAGGAAATAAATAATAACTTTATTATTGCCTCTAGAGCATATTTCCTTCAGTCTCCCACTTGCACTAGAGTCAATAATCTAGTTCACATCGACATGTGATTTAATACCAATAATTCACATATGTATGTGATTAACACCCATAGTTCACATCGCCATGTGACCAACACCCAAATGGTTTGCTAGAATCAATAATCTAGTTCACATCGCTATGTGATTAACACCCAAAGAGTACTAAGGTGTGATCATGTTTTGCTCATGAGAGAAGTTTAGTCAACGGTTCTGTCACATTCAGAGCCATATGTATTTTGTAAATATTCTATGTCTACAATGCTCTGCATGGAGCTACTCTAGCTAATTGCTCCCACTTTCAATATGTATCCATATTGAGACTTAGAGTCATCTGGATCAGTGTAAAAGCTTGCATCGATGTAACTCTTTACGACGAGCTCTTTTATCACCTCCATAATCGAGAAATATTTCCTTAGTCCTCACTAAGGACAATCTTGATCGTTGTCTAGTGATCTACTTCTAGATCAAAATTGTTCTCCCTTGCTAATCTCAGGGCAGGGTACACAATAGGTCTGGTACACAGTACATCATACTTTATAGAACCTATGACTGTGGCATAGGGAATGACTTTCATTCTCTTTCTATTTTCTGTTGTGGTCAGGCTTTGAGTCTTACTCAAATTTACACCTTGTAATAGAGACAAGAACTTCTTCTTCGACTGATTCATTTTGAACTCTTTCAAAAACTTGTCAAGGTCTTACTCATTGAAAAATCTTATCAAGCGTCTTGATCTATCTATAGATCTTGATGCCCAATATGTAAGCAGCTACACCGAGGTCTTTCTTTGAAAAACTCCTTTCAAACTCTCCTTTATGCTTTCAGAAAAATTCTACATCATTTCCGATTAACAATATGTCATTCACATATACTTATCAGAAAGGTTGTAGTGCTCCCACTCACTTTCTTGTAAATACATGCTTCACTGTAAGTCTGTATAGAACCATATGCTTTGATCAACTCATCAAACCATATATTCCAACTACGAGATGCTTGCACCAGTCCATAGATGGATCGCTGGAGCTTGCACATTTTGTTAGCACCTTTAGGATTGACAAAACCTTCTGGTTGCATTATATACAACTCTTCTTCCAAAAATCCATTCAGGAATGCAGTTTTGACATCCATCTCCTAGATTCCATAAAATATGGCAATTTCTAACATGATTCAGACAGATTTAAGCATCGCTAAAGTTGAGAAATTCTCATTGTAGTAAACACCTTGCACTTGTCAAAAACCTTTTGCGACAAGTCGAGCTTTGTAGATAGTAACACTACTATCAACGTCCGTCTTCCTCTTGAAGATCCATTTATTTTCTATGGCTTGCCGATCATCGGGAAAGTCCACCAAAGTCCACACTTTGTTCTCATACATGGATCTCATCTCAGATTTCATGGCCTCAAGCCATTTCACGGAATATGGGCTCATCATCGCTTCCTCATAGTTCATAGGTTCATCATGGTCTAGTAACATGACTTCCAGAATAGGATTACCGTACCACTCTAATGCGGACCGTACTCTGGAAGACCTACAAGGTTTTGTAGTAACTTGATCTGAAGTTTCATGATCATCATCATTAGCTTCTTCACTGATTGGTGTAGGAATCACTAGAACTGATTTCTGTGATGAACTACTTTCCAATTCGGGATAAGGTACAATTACCTCATCAAATTCTACTTTCCTCCCATTCACTTCTTTCAAGAGAAACTCCTTCTCTAGAAAGGATCCATTTTTAGCAATGAATATGTTGCCTTCGGATTTTGTGATAGAAGGTGTACCCAACAGTTTCCTTTGGGTATCCTATGAAGACGCGCTTCTCCGATTTGGGTTTGACCTTATCAGGTTGAAAAACCTTTTTACATAAGCATCGCAACTCCACACTTTAAGAAACGACAACTTTGGTTTCTTGCCAAACCACAGTTCATAAGGCGTCGTCTCAACGGATTTTGATGGTGCCCTATTTAAAGTGAATGCAGTTGTCTCTAATGCATAACCCAAAAAACGATAGTGGTACCCGGTAAGAGACATCATAGATCGCACCATATCTAGTAAAGTGCGGTTATGATGTTCGACACACCATTATGTCGTGGTGTTCCATGTGGCATGAGCTGTGAAACTATTCCACATTCTTTTAAATGAAGGCCAAACTCGTAACTCAAATATTATCCTCTACGATCAGATCATAGAAACTTTATTTTCTTGTTATGATGATTCTCCACTTCACTCTGAATTTCTTTGAACTTTTCAAATGTTTCAGACTTGTGTTTCATTAAGTAGATATACCCATATCTTCTCAAATCATCTGTGAAGGTCAGAAAATAATGATACCTGCCACGAGCATCAACACTCATTGGACCGCATACATTGGTATGTATTATTTCCAATAAGTCACTAGCTCGTTACATTGTTCCGGAGAACGGGGTTTTAGTCATCTTGCCCATAAGGCACGGTTTGCAAGCATCAAATGATTCATAATCAAGTGATTCCAAAAGTCCATATTTTATGGAGTTTCTTCATGTGCTTTATATCGATATGACCCAAACGGCAGTGCCACAAATATGTTGCACTATCATTATCAACTTTGCATCTTTTGGCATCAATATTATGAATATGTGTATCACTACGATCAAGATTCAATAAACCATCAACATTGGGTGTATGACCATAGAAGGTTTTATTCATGTAAACAGAATAACAATTTATTCTCTGTCTTAGATGAATAATCGTATCACAATAAACATGATATAATCATATTTATGCTCAACGTAAACACCAAATAACATTTATTTAGGTTCAAAACTAATCTCAAAAGTATAGGGAGTGTGCGATGATGATCATATCAATCTTGGAACCACTTCCAACACACATCGTCACTTCATCCTCAACTAGTCTCTGTTTATTCTGTAACTCCTGTTTTGAGTTACTAATCTTAGCAACCGAACAAGTATCAAATATCCAGGGACTATTATAAACACTAGTAAGGTACACTTCATTAACCAGTATATCAAATATACCCTTGTTCACTTTGCCATCCTTCTTATCCACCAAATATTCAGGGCATTTCTGCTTCTAGTGACCATTTCCTTTTGCAGTAGAAACACTTAGTTTCAGGCTTTGGTCCAGCTTTGGGCTTTTTCACGGGAGTGACAACTTGCTTGCCATTCTACTTGAAGTTCCCTTTCTTTCCCTATGCCATTTTCTTGAAACTAGTGGTCTTGTCAATCATCAACACTTGATCCTCTTTCTTGATTTCTACCTTCATCGATTTCAGCATCACGAAGAGCTCGGGAATCGTTTTCGTCATCCCTTGCATACTATAGTTCATCATGAAGTTCCAGTAACTTGGTGATGGTGGCTAGAGAACTCTGTCAATCACTATCTTATCTGGAAGATTAACTCCCACTGGATTCAAGTGATTGTAGTACCCAGACATTCTAAGCACTTGCTCACTAGTTGAGCAATTCTCCTCCATCTTTTTAGGCGAAGTATTTTTCAGAGGTCTCATACCTCTTGACACGGGCATGAGTCTGAAATACCAATTTCAGCTCTTGGATCATCTCATATGGTCTGCGGCTTTTCAAAAACGTTTTTTGAAGTCCCGGTTCTAAGCCGTAAAGTATGGTGCACTAAACTATCAAGTAGTCATCATAGTGAGCTAGCCAAACATTCATAACGTCTGCATCTACTCCTGTAATAGGTCTGTCACCTAGCGGTGCATCAACAACATAATTCTTTTGTGCAGCAATGAGGATACACCTCAGATCATAGACCTAGTCCGCATCATTGCTACTATCATCTTTCAACTTAGTTTTCTCTTAGGAACATATAAAAAACATACGGAAGCTACAAAGCGAGCTATTGATCTACAAAATAATTTGCAAAATAGTATCAGGACTAAGTTCATGATAAATTAAAGTTCAATTAAGCATATTACTTAAGAACTCCCACTTAGATAGATATCCCTCTAATCATCTAAGTGATCACGTGATCCAAATCAACTAAACCATGTACGATCATCACGTGACATGGAGTAGTTTTCAATGGTGAACATCACTATGTTGATCATATTCGCTCGACCTTTCGGTCTTAGTGTTCTGAGGCCATATCTGCATATGCTAGGCTCGTCAAGTTTAACCCGAGTATTCTGCATGTGCAAAACTGGCTTGCACCCGTTGTATGTGAACATAGAGCTTATCACACCCGATCATCACGTGGTGTCTCGGCATGACGAATTGTAGCAACGGTGCATACTCAGGGAGAACACTTGTACCTTGAAATTTAGTAAGGGATCATCTTATAATGCTACCACCGTAAAAAGCAAAATAAGATGCATAAAGGATAAACATCACATGTAATCAAAATATGTGACATGATATGGCCATCATCATCTTGTGCTCATGATCTCCATCACCGAAGCATCATCATGATCTCCAACGTCACCGACACGACACCTTGAGCTCTAGCGTAGCATCATTGTCGTCTCGCCAACTATTGTTACTACGTCTATCGCTACTGCTTAATGATAAAGTAAAACAATTACATAGCAATTGCATTGCATACAATAAAGCGACAACCATATGGCTCCTGCCAGTTGCCGATAACTTTGTTACAAACCATGATCATCTCATACAACAATTTATATCACATCATGCCTTGACCATATCACATCACAACAAGCCCTGCAAAAACAAGTTAGACATCCTCTACTTTGTTGTTGCAAGTTTTACGTGTCTGCTACGGGCTTCTAGCAAGAACCGTTCTTACCTATGCATCAAAACCACAACGATTTTTCGTCAAGTGTGATGTTTTAACCTTCAACGAGGACCGGGCGTAGCCACACTCGATTCAACTAAAGTTGGATAAATAGACACTCACCAACCACCTATGTGTGAAGCATGTCAGTAGAACCAGTCTCGCGTAAGCGTACGCGTAATGTCGGTCTGAGCCACTTCATCCAACAATACCGCCGAATCAATGTATGAGATGATGGTAATGAAGGAAGCATGCCCTAGAGGCAATAATAAAGTTATTATTTATTTCCTTATTTCATGATAAATGTTTATTATTCATGCTAGAATTGTATTAATCGGAAACTTAGTACATGTGTGAATACATAGACAAACAGAGTGTCACTAGTATGCCTCTACTTGACTAGTGTTGGGGAACGTAGTAATTTCAAAAAATTCCTACGTACACGCAAGATCATGGTGATGGCATAGCAACGAGAGGAGAGAGTGTTGTCCACGTACCCTCATAGACCATAAGCGGAAGCGTTATGACAACGCGGTTGATGTAGTCGTACGTCTTCATGATCCGACCGATCCAAGTACCGAACGTACGGCACCTCCGAGTTCAGCACACGTTCAGCTCGGTGACGATCCCCGGGCTCCGATCCAGCAAAGCTTCGGGGATGAGTTCCGTCAGCATGACGGCATTGTGACGATGATGATGCTCTACCGGCGCAGGGCTTCGCTTAAACTCCGCGATGATATTATCGAGGTGGAATATGGTGGAGGGGGGCACCGCACATGGCTAAGGAACGATCCGTAGATCAACTTGTGCGTCTATGGGGTGCCCCCCCGCCCCCGTATATAAAGGCGCAAGGGGGGAGGCCGGCCGGCCCTTGGGGCGCGCCAAGGAGGGGGAAGTCCTCCTCCTAGTGGGAGTAGGACTCCCCTTTCCTAGTCCAACTAGGAAGGAGGAAGGGGGAAGGAAAGAGAGGGAGAGGGGGAGGGAAAGAGGGGCCGCGCCCCCCTCCCATAGTCCAATTCGGACTCCCCATGGGAGGGGGCGCGCCACCTCCTGGGCTGCTGCCCTCTCTCTCCCCTCAGGCCCACTAAGGCCCAATACTTCCCCGGGGGGTTCCGGTAACCCCTCCGGCACTCCGGTTTTCTCCGAAATCACCCGGAACACTTCCGGTGTCCGAATATAGTCGTCCAATATATCAATCTTTATGTCTCGACCATTTCGAGACTCCTCGTCATGTCCGTGATCACATCCGGGACTCCGAACAAACTTCGGTACATCAAAACTTATAAACTCATAATAAAACTGTCATCGAAACGTTAAGCGTGCGGACCCTACGGGTTCAAGAACTATGTAGACATGACCTAGAACTATTCTCGGTCAATAACCAATAGCGGAACCTGGATGCCCATATTGGTTCCTACATATTCTACGAAGATCTTTATCGGTCAAACCGCATAACAACATACGTTGTTCCCTTTGTCATCGGTATGTTACTTGCCCGAGATTTGATCGTCGGTATCCAATACCTAGTTCAATCTCATTACCGGCAAGTCTCTTTACTCGTACCATAATGCATCATCCCGTAACCAACTCATTTGGTCACATTGCTTGCAAGGCTTATAATGATGTGCATTACCGAGAGGGCCCAGAGATTCCTCTCCGACAATCGGAGTGACAAAACCTAATCTCGAAATACGCCAACTCAACATGTACCTTCGGAGACACCTGTAGTACTCCTTTATAATCACCCAGTTACGTTGTGACGTTTGGTAGTACCCAAAGTGTTCCTACGGTAAACGGGAGTTGCATAATTCTCATAGTTACAGGAACATGTATAAGTCATGAAGAAAGCAATAGCAGTATACTAAACGATCAAGTGCTAGGCTAACGGAATGGGTCATGTCAATCACATCATTCTTCTAATGATGTGATCCCATTAATCAAATGACAACACATGTCTATGGTTAGGAAACATAACCATCTTTGATTAATGAGCTAGTCAAGTAGAGGCATACTAGTGACTATATGTTTGTCTATGTATTCACACATGTATCATGTTCCGGTTAATACAATTCTAGCATGAATAATAAACATTTATCATGATATGAGGAAATAAATAATAACTTTATTATTGCCTCTAGGGCATATTTCCTTCAGTCTCCCACTTGCACTAGAGTCAATAATCTAGATTACATAGTAATGATTCTAACACCTATGGAGTCTTGGTGTTGCTCATGTTTTGCTCGTGAGAGAGGCTTAGTCAACGGATCTGCAACATTCAGATCCGTATGTATTTTGCAAATCTCTATGTCTCCCACTTGGACTTGGTCCCGAATGGAATTGAAGCGTCTCTTGATGTGCTTGGTTCTCTTGTGAAATCTGGATTCCTTTGCCAAAGCAATTGCACCAGTATTGTCACAGAAGATCTTCATTGGTCCCGATGCACTAGGTATGACACCTAGATCGGAAATGAACTCCTTCATCCAGACTCCTTCATTTGCTGCTTCAGAAGCAGCTATGTACTCCGCTTCACATGTAGATCCCGCCACGACGCTTTGTTTAGAACTGCACCAACTTACAGCTCCCCTGTTTAATAAAAACACGTATCCGGTTTGCGATTTAGAATCGTCCGGATCAGTGTCAAAGCTTGCATCAACGTAACCATTTACGACTAGCTCTTTGTCACCTCCATATACGAGAAACATATCCTTAGTCCTTTTCAGGTATTTCAGGATGTTCTTGACCGATGTCCAGTGATCCACTCTTGGATTACTTTGATACCTTCCTGCCAAGCTTATTGCTAAGCATACATCAGGTCTGGTACACAGCATTGCATACATGATAGAGCCTATGGCTGAAGCATAGGGAACATCTTTCATTTTCTCTCTATCTTCTGTTGTGGTCTGGCATTGAGTTTGACTCAACTTCACACCTTGTAGCACAGGCAAGAAACCTTTCTTTGCCTGATCCATTTTGAACTTTTTCAAAATTTTGTCAAGGTATCTGCTTTGTGAAAGTCCTATTAAGCGTCTTGATCTATCTCTATAGATCTTGATGCCCAATATGTAAGCAGCTTCACCGAGGTCTTTCATTGAAAAACGTTTATTCAATTATCCCTTTATGCTATCCAGAAATTCTATATCATTTCCAATTAATAATATGTCATCTACATATAAAATCAGAAATGCTACAGAGCTCCCACTCAGTTTCTTGTAAATACAGGCTTCTCCAAAAGTCTGTATAAAACCATATGCTTTGATCACACTATCAAAACATTTATTCCAACTCCGAGATGCTTGCACCAGTCTATAAATGGATCGCTGGAGCTTGCACACTTTGTTAGCACCTTTTGGATCAACAAAACCTTCTGGTTGCATCATATACAACTCTTCTTCCAGAAATCCATTCAAGAATGCAGTTTTGACATCCATTTGCCAAATTTCATAATCATGAAATGCAGCAATAGCTAACATGATTCGGACAGACTTAAGCATCGCTACGGGTGAGAAAGTCTCATCGTAGTCAACCCCTTGAACTTGTCGAAAACCTTTAGCAACAAGTCGAGCTTTATAGACAGTTACATTACCATCAGCGTCAGTCTTCTTCTTAAAGATCCATTTATTCTTAATGGCTTGCCGATCATCGGGCAAGTCAACCAAAGTCCATACTTTGTTTTCATACATGGATCCCATCTCAGATTTCATGGCCTCTAGCCATTTTGCGGAAGGCTCATCATCACTTCCTCATAGTTCGTAGGTTCATCATGGTCAAGTAACATGACTTCCAGAATAGGATTACCGTACCACTCTGGTGCGGATCTTACTCTAGTAGACCTACGAGGTTCAGTAGAAACTTGATCTGAAGTTTCATGATCAATATCATTAGCTTCCTCACTAGTTGGTGTAGTTGCCGCAGGAACCGGTTCTTGTGATGAACTACTTTCCAACAAGGGAGTAGATACAGTTATCTCATCAAGTTCTACTTTCCTCCCACTCACTTCTTTTGAGAGAAACTCCTTCTCTAGAAAGGATCCGATTTTAGCAACGAAAATCTTGCCCTCAGATCTGTGATAGAAGGTGTACCCAATAGTCTCTTTTGGGTATCCTATGAAGACACATTTCTCCGATTTGGGTTCGAGCTTATCTGGTTGAAGTTTCTTCACATAAGCATCGCAGCCCCAAACTTTAAGAAACGACAACTTTGGTTTCTTGCCAAACCACAGTTCATAAGGCGTCGTCTCAACGGATTTTGATGGTGCCCTATTTAACGTGAATACGACCGTCTCTAAAATATAACCCCAAAACGATAGCGGTAAATCAGTAAGAGACATCATAGATCGCACCATATCTAGTAAAGTACGATTACGACGTTCGGACACACCATTTCGTTGTGGTGTTCCGGGTGGCGTGAGTTGCGAAACTATTCCGCATTGTTTCAAGTGTAGACCAAACCCGTAACTCAAATATTCTCCTCCACGATCAGATTGTAGAAACTTTATTTTCTTGTTACGATGATTTTTCACTTCACTCTGAAATTCTTTGAACTTTTCAAATGTTTCAGACTTGTGTTTTATTAAGTAGATATACCGATATCTGCTCAAATCATCTGTGAAGGTGAGAAAATAACGATACCCGCCGTGAGCCTCAACATTCATTGGACCACAAACATCAGTATGTATGTCACATCCCTAGTCTGGTATGACTTAGACTAGCTGGTCATTTGTGCATCATGTTTAAATTTCATTTAAATTTGAAATGAGGATTGGTGGAACCCTCAGAATCATTTTTTAAAATGACCCAAATAAAAATTTCTCCAAAAGGGTCCAATAAAATGCTCATGATGCCCTCTAAAAATATTGGACAGAGATAAAAATCAAAACAATATTTTTAGGAGCTCATGGTTAATTATTTTGGCCATTTGGATTAATTCGATAAATATTTGCATTGGAAATATATTTCTATATATATGAAATATGGTCCAAAAATTATGCCAATTATACAAGAGCTCTGGAATAATACCATTAGCCCCTATAAAAATTGGCATAATAAAATTAAATGATTTAATATATTTATTAAATCAAAACAAATGTCAGAAAAACTAGAAAACAGAAATAAAAGAAAGAAGGGGCTTACCTGGGCCACTTACCTGGCCCATCTCCAGCTGGCGGCCCAGCCCACCCCCGCTGCCTTCTGTCGTCCCCCTCCTCGGACAGAAGGACGAGGGCGTGTGCCCGACGCTCGCCGGCACGCGCGCGCGCCACCTCCCCCCCCCCGGCTGGCCACCTCCTGCTTCCCCGGACTTCCTCGATGCCCCGGACGAAGCCACGCAGCTGCCCCGCACCGCTCTCACTCTCCCTCGCCCTCCTCCTCTTCCCCTGCTCTCTCTCCCTCTCA
>NC_041385.1:588160506-588169639 GCF_002162155.2 Triticum dicoccoides
CCCCCCTGCTGGCCACCTCCTGCTTCCTTCTCTCGCCCTCGATGCCCCGGACGAAGCCACGCAGCTGCCCCGCACCGCTCTCACTCTCCCTCGCCCTCCTCCTCTTCCCCTGCTCTCTCTCCCTCTCACCCGAAGCACTGCCGCCGCCGCAGCTCGCCACCGACGCGCTCCCCGCCGTCCCCTCGCCCCTCCGTAGAGCCCCCGAGCTCCGCCGCGACCCCCTCTACCTCCTCATCGAGCCAAGCAAGACGGAGCATCCCGTGGAGCCATCGCCGTCGCCATCCTCGCCTCCGGCCGCCGTGGGTACTCGCCGTCGATTCGGGAGCTTCCGGGCATCCCCGACCTCGCCCTCGCGCTCGCTGGATCCATGGTGAGCTCCTCCACCGTTCCCCTCTCTTCTCCCTCCCGTTCCCGTGCCGTAGCGCCGCTCCCCACCACGGCCGAAGCCCCTCGCCGCCGTCCATGTCGCCGCCGCCGTCTCGGCCCGCCTCCGACCAAACCAAGCCTCCCTCCGCGTTCCTGGTGCCACGAGGGTGCCGCCGGGCCCCTCAGGTGGCCTCCCCGTGCCCCGCAGCCCGATCCTGCTTGCGCCCGAACCCCGGCCGCCGCCGCAAGCTTGCTCCGGCGAGCTCCGGCGCCCCCGCAGCCCCCCAACCAGCTCCCCTGGTTGCAGACGAAGACGGGCTACGCCCCGGTGGTCTTCGCGCGATCAAACGCCGTCTGTAACGCAAGTCCGGCGAGTCGCCACCGCGCTAATGGTCGCCGCCGGCCAGAACTCCGGCGGGCTGACGTGGCTTAGCTAATTAGTCACTAATCCCCCACCTACTGACGCTGACCAGTGGGCCCAGGGTTTAGTCAAAGCTAGTCAGCCCGGGTTTGACTCGGGGTTAACCCCAGTGTCACTGACGTGTGGGACCCACACGTCAGGTTTGACCCTGGACAGCCGCGTTGACCCGCTGACGTCGTGCTGACGTCATGCTGGCGCAGTATATAAATTCTGGATTTAATTAAATCAGGAAAATTCCAGAAATTGATTTAAACTTCAAAAATTCATAGAAATTCAACCGTAGCTCAGATTGAAATAATTTATATATGAAAAATTATCAGAAAAATGCAATCTTTCCATCTGTACTAGTTTCATGCATGAAAAACCAACTTATACATGCTGAATATGGGAAAACACATTATGGCATATATAAGAGACTTAATTTAGAAATGCATTTGAACCTTTGGTTCAAATGGACTTCAAACCAAGTGAACACTAGTTGCATTAGCTCAACAGCATCACATCTACATGCCATGTTCATGCATCATATTGTTGCATATGATTGTGTTTTGATTGCCGGCACCGTTCCTTCTCGATAGGTCCTGCTCCGAAGACGTTCCAGAGTACCTGTCTGTGAAGCAGTGCCTCCCTTGTTGTTTTACCAGGCAAGCAACCCCCCTTGTTCATTTCGATAAAACCCTACTCTCTCGCTCCTGCTCTCAGTTATTGCATTAGGACAACAACGATTCATCTGCTACTTTGTGCTGCGGTAGTTGAACCCATTCCTCTGCATGACCTGTCATTGCCACAGTAAATAGTTGAAACCCACTAGCATGTGTAGGAGTTGATTGAAGCCACTGATGTGTTCCTACCATGCTATGCCTGCTATTGCTTAGAGTTGTGTCAGGTCTGATTCATTGGGAATGAATTGGAGTGTCACGATATGTTCTGATGCTGAGAGTGAAGTGTGTGAACACGATTTGGTAAAGGTAGCGGTGAGAGGCCATGTAGGAGTACATGGTGGGTTGTCTCACTGGAACCGTCCTTAAGCCCTGAGTTCTGTGTATGTTGTCCAATGACTCGATACTACCACACATTGGGCTCCGGGCGCTCCAAGCCCTCTCGACTTATTAACCAACTTGATCTCTGTCCAGGAGTCGCAACTAGTTTCTGGTGTTTGTAGGTAGTGCTAATTTTCTACCAAGTGGCACCCGGCAGGGTGGGCTTGGGACAGACTAGGCACACGTGGCCCGGTGTACCGAGTGGCACCCGGATGGTGGGCTCGGGAACCCTGTACACATCGTTTGGGGCCGTAAGCGACACCCCGGCCGGATCTCCTTGCGGATGGAACCCGAATAGGCGATAAACCTGGGCTAGAGTCTTGTGTGGTTAGTCAGGTCGTGGCCGACACCCTCGCCAGGCTTCTGCTTGAAGGTTGCCGAGATACATGACGTGTACATGGCGGTAAGTGGCGAGAGCGTGTGTGAAGAAGTACACCCCTGCAGGGTTAACATGATCTATTCGAATAGCCGGGTCCGCGGTTATGGACTTCTTGGATGCTTACATGGTACATAGACAACTTGAAGTGGATACCCTAAAATGCTCAAGACATGTGTGAGTGCTATGGATGGCCTTCTCGTAGGGAGACAGGGATGAATCCATAGTAGTGTATTGTATGGTGATTAGTGGACTCGTGTACGTTGTTTCACCTCAAGAGTTTCTGGTAGTCGTAGAACAGGATAGCCACAGAGTCAAAGCTGGCTTGCTGCAACTAAACACCACATTACCCTCTTGATACAAATGCATGTATGCCAGGATCTGATGTAAGTCTTGCTGAGTACCTTTGTACTCATGTTGCTTTATTTATGTTTTTGCAGCGGAGACTTCGGTCTTACTAGTGTTCCCATGGACTTCGACTAGTAGCTAGTACCTCAGCTACGATCTTGATCGGATAGTGTCGATAGTCAGGCTCTTCAGCCTTTTTCATTTGTAGATGTCTGTACTCAAACATGTAATGCTTCCGCTTGTTGCTTGATTGCTCTGACTGTTGGGTCATGTGACCCCTTGTTTGTAATAATGCTGTGACGGCTCTTCTGAGCCTTTATCTATATGAGTTGTTGAGTTATGCTGTGATGCCATGTTGTACAGCACATACTTGCATGTTATGCGTACGTGTAATGTGTATTGCTATGTGTGGGATCTGACTATCTAGTTGTTTATTCTTAGTAGCCTCCCTTACCGGGAAATGTGTCCTAGTGCTTCCACTGAGCCCTGGTAGCTTGCTACTGCTCCGGAACACTTAGGCAGGCCGGCATGTGTCCTTCTTCGATCCTGTGTCTGTCCCTTCGGGGAAATGTCACGCGATGAATACCGGAGTCCTGCTAGCCTGCTACAGCCCGGTTCACCGGAGTCCTGTTAGCCCAGTGCTACAGCCTGGATTCACTCGCTGATGACCGACACGTTCGATGCTGGGTCATGGATGCCTGTCCCTGTAAGTTAGTGCCACTTTGGGTTTACGACTAGCCATGTCAGCCCGGGCTCTTTATCATATGGATGCTAGCGACACCATCATATACGTGTGCCAAAATGCGCAAACGGTCCCGGGCAAAGGTAAGGCGGCACCCGTGGGGATACCGTGCATGAGGCCGCAAAGCGATATGAGGTGTTACATGCTAGATCGATGTGGCATCGAGTCGGGGTCCTGACAGCTTTGGTATCAGAGCCTGACTGCCTGTAGGTTTACCAAGCCATACTGGTCGAAGTTGAGTCTAGAAATTCTTTAGTTATATAAGGGAATTGATTGTGGGATGGAACGTAAGGCTCTTTTACTCCTTTACCTCATGGCCTTCTGATCTGAGTCATCCTATCTTTCCGATGGGGTTAAGGAACTAGGCTTCTCCTCCGTCTATCAGGATCACGTGTTACTACTCCGTAGTTCCATAGGATTGGTTGATCAGAGTCATACCCCAGTTTCGAGTACTTCCGGTGTAGTCTGGTTAGTACTATCTCAGAACCTTGAGTGATGATGATAAGTATGTTACTACCCCATTTTTAGTAGGATGTCTCATTCTGAGCATTTTACTGCCGTTATGCTGCCGGATTTTCCCTAGGAGTTCGAGTGATACTAATTCCTTGTCCTACATTCTACAGTCCTTAGTTGTTGCTGATTCCGTCCTTGATTCGTTTCTCAGGATGTCATCAGCCAAGCGAAGTTCCGTTGCTCGTAACCAGAATCACGGAGATGGTAGGGATGAGGATCCTCCCGACCAGCCTTCGTTGACAGAGTTCATGCTAGAGATGGAAAGGAACAAGCGTGAGTCCAACCACTTGTTGGCACGTATCGAGGAGAACACTGCACATCAGTCCAACAAGTCTGTGACCATTCATGACTTCATTCGTTTGCACCCACCTACCTTTCATCATTCCATCGAGCCACTCGATGCAGATGACTGGCTCCGTAGCATCACCCATAAGCTGCGTTCCGCGAGCGTAGCTGAAGATGACAAGGTCACTTATGCCACATATCACCTGGAAGGTCCTGCTAGTCTTTGGTGGCAGAACTACGAGGCTATGCTTCCAGCTGGCCAGATTCCTACCTGGAAGGATTTCACTGAGGCTTTTCGCGAGCATCACATTCCTCAGGCCCTCATTGATCGCAAGAGAGAAGAGTTCTGTAGTTTCACCCAGAGTAAGATGGCTGTTGATGCTTATAGCAGAGAGTTCGAGAACCTCGCCCGTTATGCCACAGAAGAAGTGTCCACGGATGCTAAGAAGCAGGCTAGGTTCCGGAAGGGTCTCAACCCCAAGTTGCGTCGTGATCTCCACCTGCATCATTGTGATACCTTCCAAGCCCTTGTAAACAAGGCCATCAATGCAGAGACAGCTCAACTCACTTACGAGGAGTCTCGTAAGCACACCCGTGATTTGGGATCTTTCCCCGGTTCTAGTTCCCAGAAACGCCGGATTTGGGTTCCAAACTCCGCTCTTCCTTCCGGTTATACACCGAGGTCATCTCATGTGGTGCCTCCTCCAGCTCAGTCGTATGTTCCACCCAGGCCTACTGATAGACCGCTTGTCAGTGCGGGTCCCCGTCCAACCCCAGGGACTTGCTTCACATGCGGGAGGTCAGGACACTATGCACGTGACTGCTCTCAGACTAGTTATGCTCCACCCCAGCCCGAGAAGACTGTTGGCTGCGTTAAGCCATCACGCAAGATGATCAGTGCCAAGTCAGTTTCCACTGAACGTGGACGTGTGCATCACGTCTCAGCTAAAGACGCTCATGATGATCCGGATGTCGTTCTTGGTACACTCCTTGTCAATTGTCACCCAGCATCAGTTCTATTCGATACTGGAGCATCTCACTCCTTCATTTCCGAAGGCTATGCTCGTTTGCACGACATGTCATTTTGTGATATGCCAACTCCGCTTGAAATCCAAACCCCAGGGTCTAGATGGCAGACCACCAGAATCAGCCATGGTAATGAAATCCTTGTTGACAGACTTGTATTCCTTGCATCACTTGTAGCCCTCAAGTCTTCAGATATTAACATCATCTTGGGTATGGACTGGATGACAGCTCATCATGCCAAGATTGATTGCTACACAAGATCTGTTCAGCTTGCACACCCATCTGGCAAGTTAGTCACCGTCTCTACTAGAGTTGCAGAGCGTCAGCTCTATTCTCTTAATGCCAGTCCTCTTCCAGACCTTGAAGATATCCCGGTAGTCCGTGACTTTCCGGATGTCTTTCCAGAGGAACTGCCAGGTGTTCCACCTGACAGAGATGTAGAGTTCGTCATAGATCTTATCCCAGGAACAGCTCCAATCTCCCGGAGACCTTACAAGATGGCACCCCTAGAACTAGCCGAGCTTAAGAAACAACTCGATGAGTCCTTGCAAAAGGGTTTCATCCGTCCTAGTTCTTCTCCTTGGGCTTGCCCCGTCCTCTTCGTCAAGAAGAAGGATGGTACGGACCGGATGGTCGTTGATTATCGTCCCGTTAATTTGGTCACGATCAAGAACAAGTATCCGCTCCCCAGGATCAACGACCTGTATGATCAGCTCGCTGGATCCTCAGTCTTTTCCAAGATGGATTTAAGATTAGGCTACCACCAAATCAAAATCAGAAACGGGGACATTCCCAAGACAGCTTTTGTCACTCGTTATGGCCAGTACGAGTACACCGTCATGTCCTTTGGCCTAACCAACGCCCCAGCCACATTCTCCCGCCTGATGAACTCGATCTTCATGGAGTACTTAGATAAGTTCGTCGTGGTTTACCTCGATGATATTCTTATTTACTCGAAGAACGAGGAAGAGCATGCCGAACATCTTAGACTTGTGTTAGAAAAACTCAGAGAGCACCGCCTTTATGCCAAGTTCTCCAAGTGTGAATTTTGGTTGCCAGAAGTGACCTACCTAGGCCACGTAATCTCTGGTAAGGGCATTGCTGTCAATCCCGAGAGAGTTCAAGCCGTTCTCGATTGGACTCCACCTGAAACAGTCAAACAAGTTAGGAGTTTCCTTGGTCTAGCCAGCTATTGTCGCCGCTTTGTTGAAAACTTCTCCAAAGTAGCCAAACCCCTCACGGAACTTCTCAAGAAAGATAAAAAGTTCGAGTGGTCCCCACAGTGTGAGTACAGTTTTCAGGAACTGAAAAGGCGCCTGACCTCTGCTCCCATACTTGTGCCACCGGATTTCACTAAAGACTTTATTATCTACTGCGACGCCTCACGACAGGGACTAGGTTGCATTCTTATGCAGGATCGTCATGTGATTGCCTATGCATCTCGACAGTTGCATCCACATGAGGAGAATTATCCTACACATGATCTAGAGCTTGCAGCCGTTGTCTATGCTCTCAAGACCTGGCGACATTACCTCCTTGGTAAACGTTGTGAGATCTACACCGATCACCAGAGTCTCAAGTATATCTTCACCCAACCGGATCTGAACCTTAGGCAAAGACGTTGGTTGGAGTTGATCACAGATTATGATCTAGGGATTACCTACACCCCAGGCAAAGCCAATGTCATGGCTGATGCTCTAAGCCGTAAATCTTATTGCAACAATCTCATGTTGCAGCAAGGCCAACCACTTCTCCATGAGGAATTCTGTAAGCTTAACCTTCACATTGCTCCTCGCGGATTCCTTTCTACCCTGGTGGCGAAACCTGATCTTGAAGATCGGATTATCGCTGCTCAAAAGCAAGACACAGGAATTTCTCGGATCAAGAGAAACATTAAGAAGGGAGTTGGTGGATGTTTCTCTATGGATGATCATGGAGTTGTTTTCTTTGAGAATCGCTTGGTGGTTCCCAAGAATCAACATCTGCGACAACTGATCCTTAAGGAGGCGCATGAATCTCCTCTCACGATTCATCCCGGTAGTACTAAGATGTATCAGGACCTACGCCAGAGGTTCTGGTGGACTAGGATGAAGAGAGAAATCGCTGAGTTCATTGCTAAATGTGACATTTGTCGTCGCGTTAAGGCAGAGCATCAAAGACCTGCTGGCACCCTTCAGCCCTTAGCTATTCCTGAATGGAAATGGGATAAAGTTAGTATGGACTTCATCACCGGTTTTCCCAGGACCAAGAGAGGGAATAACGCTATCTTCGTAGTCATTGATCGTCTTTCCAAAGTGGCTCACTTCCTCCCTGTTCGAGAGAATATCACTGCTAGTCAGCTTGCTGACTTATATATTTCTCGAATAGTGTCACTTCATGGTGTTCCACTAGAGATCAATTCAGACCGTGGCAGTCTTTTCACTTCTCATTTCTGGGAGAGCTTCCAAACTGCCATGGGAACCCATCTTTCCTTCAGTACCGCTTTCCACCCTCAGTCAAGTGGTCAGGTGGAACGGGTCAATCAAATTCTCGAAGACATGCTCAGAGCTTGCGTCATCTCATTCGGTATGGATTGGGAGAAATGTCTTCCTTTCGCCGAGTTTGCTTATAACAATAGCTACCAATCCAGCCTCAAGAAAGCTCCTTTTGAGGTTCTCTATGGACGAAGATGTCGAACACCTTTGAACTGGTCAGAAACCGGTGAAAGACAATTCTTTGGACCGGATATGATCCAGGAGGCAGAAGAGCAAGTTCGCATCATTCGTGAGAATTTGAAAACCGCCCAGTCTCGTCAGAAAAGTCAGTACGATCGTCATCATAAGGATATGACTTATGAGATTGGCGACCAAGCTTACCTTCGGGTTACTCCTTTGAAGGGTACCCATCGTTTCGGTATCAAGGGCAAGTTGGCTCCTCGTTACATTGGTCCCTTTCGCATTCTCGCTAAACGAGGAGAGGTTGCCTACCAATTGGAACTACCTCCACATCTTTCTCGAGTTCATGATGTCTTCCACGTCTCTCAACTCAGGCGTTGCTTCTCGGATCCCATCCGCGGAGTGGACCACGAAACGCTTGATCTCCAAGATAACCTCACATACCGAGAGTACCCGGTTCGCATTCTTGATCAAGCAGAGCGTGTTACTCGACGTCAGAACATCAAGTTTCTCAAAGTTCAGTGGTCTCATCATTCCGAGAGAGAGGCTACTTGGGAGCGAGAAGATCGTCTTCGACTGGAGTACCCCGCTTTCTTTCCGTCGACCCCTGAATCTCGAGACGAGATTCTGTTAAGTGGGGGCGAGTTGTCACATCCCTAGTCTGGTATGACTTAGACTAGCTGGTCATTTGTGCATCATGTTTAAATTTCATTTAAATTTGAAATGAGGATTGGTGGAACCCTCAGAATCATTTTTTAAAATGACCCAAATAAAAATTTCTCCAAAAGGGTCCAATAAAATGCTCATGATGCCCTCTAAAAATATTGGACAGAGATAAAAATCAAAACAATATTTTTAGGAGCTCATGGTTAATTATTTTGGCCATTTGGATTAATTCGATAAATATTTGCATTGGAAATATATTTCTATATATATGAAATATGGTCCAAAAATTATGCCAATTATACAAGAGCTCTGGAATAATACCATTAGCCCCTATAAAAATTGGCATAATAAAATTAAATGATTTAATATATTTATTAAATCAAAACAAATGTCAGAAAAACTAGAAAACAGAAATAAAAGAAAGAAGGGGCTTACCTGGGCCACTTACCTGGCCCATCTCCAGCTGGCGGCCCAGCCCACCCCCGCTGCCTTCTGTCGTCCCCCTCCTCGGACAGAAGGACGAGGGCGTGTGCCCGACGCTCGCCGGCACGCGCGCGCGCCACCTCCCCCCCCCCGGCTGGCCACCTCCTGCTTCCCCGGACTTCCTCGATGCCCCGGACGAAGCCACGCAGCTGCCCCGCACCGCTCTCACTCTCCCTCGCCCTCCTCCTCTTCCCCTGCTCTCTCTCCCTCTCA
>NC_041385.1:588172022-588176215 GCF_002162155.2 Triticum dicoccoides
GGGATGAATCCATAGTAGTGTATTGTATGGTGATTAGTGGACTCGTGTACGTTGTTTCACCTCAAGAGTTTCTGGTAGTCGTAGAACAGGATAGCCACAGAGTCAAAGCTGGCTTGCTGCAACTAAACACCACATTACCCTCTTGATACAAATGCATGTATGCCAGGATCTGATGTAAGTCTTGCTGAGTACCTTTGTACTCATGTTGCTTTATTTATGTTTTTGCAGCGGAGACTTCGGTCTTACTAGTGTTCCCATGGACTTCGACTAGTAGCTAGTACCTCAGCTACGATCTTGATCGGATAGTGTCGATAGTCAGGCTCTTCAGCCTTTTTCATTTGTAGATGTCTGTACTCAAACATGTAATGCTTCCGCTTGTTGCTTGATTGCTCTGACTGTTGGGTCATGTGACCCCTTGTTTGTAATAATGCTGTGACGGCTCTTCTGAGCCTTTATCTATATGAGTTGTTGAGTTATGCTGTGATGCCATGTTGTACAGCACATACTTGCATGTTATGCGTACGTGTAATGTGTATTGCTATGTGTGGGATCTGACTATCTAGTTGTTTATTCTTAGTAGCCTCCCTTACCGGGAAATGTGTCCTAGTGCTTCCACTGAGCCCTGGTAGCTTGCTACTGCTCCGGAACACTTAGGCAGGCCGGCATGTGTCCTTCTTCGATCCTGTGTCTGTCCCTTCGGGGAAATGTCACGCGATGAATACCGGAGTCCTGCTAGCCCGCTACAGCCCGGTTCACCGGAGTCCTTTTAGCCCAGTGCTACAGCCTGGATTCACTCGCTGATGACCGACACGTTCGATGCTGGGTCATGGATGCCTGTCCCTGTAAGTTAGTGCCACTTTGGGTTTACGACTAGCCATGTCAGCCCGGGCTCTTTATCATATGGATGCTAGCGACACCATCATATACGTGTGCCAAAATGCGCAAACGGTCCCGGGCAAAGGTAAGGCGGCACCCGTGGGGATACCGTGCGTGAGGCTGCAAAGCGATATGAGGTGTTACATGCTAGATCGATGTGGCATCGAGTCGGGGTCCTGACAATGTATGATCTCCAACAAATGAGTTGCTCGCTCCATAGTTTCGGAGAACGGCGTTTTAGTCATCTTGCCCATGAGGCACGGTTCGCAAGTACCAAGTGATTCATAATCAAGTGATTCCAAAAGCCCATCAGTATGGAGTTTCTTCATGCGCTTTACACCAATATGACCTAAACGGCAGTGCCACAAATAAGTTGCACTATCGTTATCAACTCTGCATCTTTTGGTTTCAACACTATGAATATGTGTATCACTACTATCGAGATTCAATAAAAATAGACCACTCTTCAAGGGTGCATGACCATAAAAGATATTACTCATATAAATAGAACAACCATTATTCTCTGATTTAAATGAATAACCATCTCGCATCAAACAAGATCCAGATATAATGTTCATGCTCAACGCTGGCACCAAATAACAATTATTTAGGTCTAAAACTAATCCCAATGGTAGATGTAGAGGTAGCGTGCCGACCGCGATCACATCGACTTTGGAACCATTTCCCACGTGCATCGTCACCTCGTCCTTAGCCAATCTTCGCTTAATCCGTAGTCCCTATTTCGAGTTGCAAATATTAGCAATAGAACCATGTATCAAATACCCAGGTGCTACTGCGAGCATTAGTAAGGTACACATCAATAACATGTATATCACATATACCTTTGTTCACTTTGCCATCCTTCTTATCCGCCAAATACTTGGGGCAGTTCCGCTTCCAGTGTCCAGTCTGCTTGCAGTAGAAGCACTCAGTTTCAGGCTTAGGTCCAGACTTGGGTTTATTCTCTTGAGCAGCAACTTGCTTGCCATTCTTTTTGAAGTTCCCCTTCTTCTTCCCTTTGCCCTTTTTCTTGAAACTGGTGGTCTTGTTAACCATCAACACTTGATGCTCCTTCTTGATTTCTACCTCCGCAGCCTTTAGCATTGCGAAGATCTCGGGAATAGTCTTGTTCATCCCTTGCATATTGTAGTTCATCACGAAGCTCTTGTAGCTTGGTGGCAGTGATTGGAGAATTCTGTCAATGACACTATCATCAGGAAGATTAACTCCCAGTTGAATCAAGTGATTATTATACCCAGACATTTTGAGTATGTGTTCACTGACAGAACTATTCTCCTCCATCTTGCAGCTATAGAACTTATTGGAGACTTCATATCTCTCAATCCGGGCATTTGCTTGAAATATTAACTTCAACTCCTGAAACATCTCATATGCTCCATGACGTTCAAAACGTCGTTGAAGACCCGGTTCTAAGCCGTAAAGCATGGCACACTGAACTATCAAGTAGTCATCAGCTTTGCTCTGCCAGACGTTCTTAACGTCGTCAGTTGCATCAGCAGCAGGCCTGGCACCCAGCGGTGCTTCCAGGATGTAACTTTTTTGTGCAGCAATGAGGATAATCCTCAGGTTACGGACCCAGTCCGTGTAATTGCTACCATCATCTTTCAACTTTTCTTTCTCAAGGAACGCATTAAAATTCAACGGAACAACAGCACGAGCCATCTATCTACAAACAAACATAGACAAGCAAAATACTATCAGGTACTAAGTTCATGATAAATTTAATTTCAATTAATCATATTACTTAAGAACTCCCACTTAGACAGACATCTCTCTAGTCATCTAAGTGATCACGTGATCCAAATCAACTAAACCATGTCCGATCATCACGTGAGATGGAGTAGTTTCAATGGTGAACATCACTATGTTGATCACATCTACTATATGATTCACGTTCGACCTTTCGGTCTCCGTGTTCCGAGGCCATATCTGTATATGCTAGGCTCGTCAAGTATGACCTGAGTATTCTGCGTGTGCAACTGTTTTGCACCCGTTGTATTTGAACATAGAGCCTATCACACCCGATCATCACGTGGTGTCTCAGCACGAAGAACTTTCGCAACGGTGCATACTCAGGGAGAACACTTCTTGATTATTAAGTGAGAGATCATCTTAAAATGCTACCGTCAATCAAAGCAAGATAAGATGCATAAAGGATAAACATCACATGCAATCAATATAAGTGATATGATATGGCCATCATCATCTTGTGCTTGTGATCTCCATCTCCGAAGCACCGTCGTGATCACCATCGTCACCGACGCGACACCTTGATCTCCATCGTAGCATCGTTGTCGTTACGCCGTCTATTGCTTCTACGACTATCGCTACCGCTTAGTGATAAAGTAAAGCAATTACAGGGCGTTTGCATTTCATACAATAAAGCGACAACCATATGGCTCCTGCCAGTTGCTGATAACTTCGGTTACAAAACATGATCATCTCATACAATAAAATATAGCATCACGTCTTGACCATATCACATCACAACATGCCCTGCAAAAACAAGTTAGACGTCCTCTACTTTGTTGTTGCAAATTTTACGTGGCTGCTACGGGCTTAGCAAGAACCGTTCTTACCTACGCATCAAAAACCACAACGATAGTTCGTCAAGTTGGTGTTGTTTTAACCTTCGCAAGGACCGGGCGTAGCCACACTCGATTCAGCTAAAGTGAGAGAGACAGACACCCGCCAGCCACCTTTAAGCACGAGTGCTCGTAACGGTGAAACCAGTCTCGCATAAGCGTACGCGTAATGTCCGTCCGGGCTGCTTCATCTCACAATACCGCCGAACCAAAGTATGACATGCTGGTAAGCAGTATGACTTGTATCGCCCACAACTCACTTGTGTTCCACTCATGCATATAACATCAACGCATAAAACCTAGGCTCGGATGCCACTGTTGGGGAACGTAGTAATTTCAAAAAATTTCCTACGTACACGCAAGATCATGGTGATGGCATAGCAACAAGAGGAGAGAGTGTTGTCCACGTACCCTCGTAGACCGTAAGCGGAAGCGTCATGACAACGCGGTTGATGTAGTCGTACGTCTTCACGATCCGACCGATCCAAGTACCGAACGTACGGCACCTCCGAGTTCAGCACATGTTCAGCTCGATGACGATCCCCGGGCTCCGATCCAGCAAAGCTTCGGGGATGAGTTCCGTCAGCACGACGGCGTGGTGACAATGATGATGCTCTACCGGTGCAGGTCTTCGCCTAAACTCCACGACGATATTACCAAGGTGGAATATGGTGGAGGGGGGCACCGCACACGGCTAAGGAACGATCCGTA
>NC_041385.1:588176374-588228454 GCF_002162155.2 Triticum dicoccoides
CCCCGTATATAAAATAGCAAGGGGGGAGGCCGGCCGGCCCTTGGGGCGCGCCAAGGAGGGGGAAGTCCTCCTCCTAGTGGGGGTAGGACTCCCCTTTCCTAGTCCAACTAGGAAGGAGGAAGGGGGGAGGAAAGAGAGGGAGAGGGAGAGGGAAAGAGGGGCCGCGCCCCCCTCCCATAGTCCAATTCAGACTCCCCATGGGAGGGGGTGCGCCACCTCCTGGGCTGCTGCCCTCTCTCTCCCCTCAGGCCCACTAAGGCCCAATACTTCCCCGGGGGGTTCCGGTAACCCCTCCGGCACTCCGGTTTTCTCCGAAATCACCCGGAACACTTTCGGTGTCCGAATATAGTCGTCCAATATATCAATCTTTATGTCTCGACCATTTTCAGACTCCTCGTCATGTATGTGATCACATCCGGGACTCCGAACAAACTTCGGTACATCAAAACTTATAAACTCATAATAAAACTGTCATCCAAACGTTAAGCGTGCGGACCCTACGGGTTCGAGAACTATGTAGACATGACCTAGAACTATTCTCGGTCAATAACCAATAGCGGAACCTGGATGTCCATATTGGTTCCTACATATTCTACGAAGATCTTTATCGGTCAAACCGCATAACAACATACGTTGTTCCCTTTGTCATCGGTATGTTACTTGCCCGAGATTTGATCGTCGGTATCCAATACCTAGTTCAATCTCGTTACCGGCAAGTCTCTTTACTCGTTCCGTAATGCATCATCCCGTAACCAACTCATTTGGTCACATTGCTTGCAAGGCTTATAATGATGTGCATTACCGAGAGGGCCCAGAGATACCTCTCCGACAATCGGAGTGACAAAACCTAATCTTGAAATACGCCAACTCAACATGTACCTTCGGAGACACCTGTAGTACTCCTTTATAATCACCCAGTTATGTTGTGACGTTTGGTAGTACCCAAAGTGTTCCTCCGGTAAACGGGAGTTGCATAATTCTCATAGTTACAGGAACATGTATAAGTCATGAAGAAAGCAATAGCAGTATACTAAACGATCAAGTGCTAGGCTAACGGAATGGGTCATGTCAATCACATCATTCTTCTAATGATGTGATCCCATTAATCAAATGACAACACATGTCTATGGTTAGGAAACATAACCATCTTTGATTAATGAGCTAGTCAAGTAGAGGCATACTAGTGACTATATGTTTGTCTATGTATTCACACATGTATCATGTTTCCGGTTAATACAATTCTAGCATGAATAATAAACATTTATCATGATATGAGGAGATAAATAATAACTTTATTATTGCCTCTAGGGCATATTTCCTTCAACTAGCTCGTTGAATCAAAGATGGTTAAGTTTCCTAGCCATAGACATGAGTTGTAGTTTGATTAACGGGATCACATCATTAGAGAATGATGTGATTGACTTGACCCATTCCGTTAGCTTAGGACTTGATCATATAGTATATTGCTATTGCTTTCTTCATGAATTATACATGTTCCTATGACTATGAGATTATGCAACTCCCGGATACCGGAGGAACACTTTGTGTGCTACCAAACGTCACAACGTAACTGGGTGATTATAAAGGTGCTCTACAGGTGTCTCCGATGGTACTTGTTCAGTTGGCATAGATCGAGATTAGGATTTGTCACTCCGATTGTCGGAGAGGTATCTCTGGGCCCACTCGGTAATGCATATCACTCTAAGCCTTGCAAGCAATGTGACTAATGAGTTAGTTACGGGATGATGCTTTATGGAATGAGTAAAGAGGCTTACCGGTAATGAGATTGAACTAGGTATTAAGATACCGACGATCGAATCTCGGGCAAGTAACATACCGATGACAAAGGGAACAACGTATGTTGTTATGCGGTTCGACCGATAAAGATCTTCGTAGAATATGTAGGAGCCAATATGGGCATCCAGGTTCCACTATTGGTTATTGACCAGAGAGGTGTCTCGGTCATGTCTACATAGTTCTCGAACCCGTAGGGTCCGCACGCTTAACGTTCATTGACGATACAGTACTATATGAGTTATGTATGTTGGTAAACGAATGTTGTTCGGAGTCCCTGATGAGATCACAGACATGACGAGGAACTCTAGAATGGTCAGGAGATAAAGTTTGATATATGGGATAATAGTGTTTGGTCTCCGGAAGGGTTCCGGAATTCACCGGAAGGGGTTCCGGATGTCTCCCGAAATGTTTGGGTACGAGAACACTTTATTTGGGCTAAAGGGGAAAGCCCGCGAGGCTTTTGGAAAGTGCAAAAGGAAGTTTTGCGGAGACCATAGGCTAGACGCCAGGAACCATGGCGTCTAGGGGTTAGACGCCGGGAACCCTGGCGTCTAGCCCTGGAGTCCGTGTAGGACTCTTGCCTTTCAGGCAAAACCGGCTTGGAGGAGGCTTTTACTCCAAGTTTCGACCCCAGGGCTCAACATATAAATAGAGGGGTAGGGCTAGCACCAAAGACACATCAAGAAACACCAAGTCGTGTGCCGGCAACCCCGTCCCCTCTAGTTTATCCTCCGTCATAGTTTCCGTAGTGCTTAGGCGAAGCTCTATGGAGATTGGTCTTCATCAGCACCGTCATCACGCCGTCGTGTTGCCGGAACCCATCTACTACTTCGCCTGTCTTGCTAGATCAAGAATGTGAGGATGTCATCGAGCTGAACGTGTGTTGAACGCGGAGCTGCCGTACATTCGGTACTTGATCGGGATGGATCGTGAAGGTGTACTACATCAACCCCGTTGATAAACGCTTCCGCTTTGCGATCTTCAAGGGTATGAAGATACACTTCCCCTCTCGTTGCTATACATCACCATGATCTTGCGTGTGCGTAGGAATTTTTTTTGAAATTTCTACGTTCCCCAACAGTGGCATCCGAGCTAGGTTTATGCGTAGATTTTATATGCATGAGTAGAACACATGTGAGCTGTGGGCGAGAATAGTCATACTGCTTACCAACATGTCATACTTTGATTCGGCGGTATTGTTGGATGAAGCAGCCCGGACCGACATTACGCGTACGCTTATGCAAGACTGGTTCTACCGACGTGCTTCGCACACAGGTGGCTGTCGGGTGTCAGTTCTCCAACTTTAGTTGAATCTAGTGTGTCTACGCCCGGTCCTTGTTGAAGGTTAAAACAACACATACTTGATGAAAAATCATTGTGGTTTTGATGCGTAGGTAAGAACGGTTCTTGCTCAGCCCGTAGCAGCCACGTAAATCTTGCAACAACAAAGTAGAGGACATCTAACTTGTTTTTGCAGGGCACGTTGTGATGTGATATGGTCAAGACATGATGCTAAATTTTATTGTATGAGATGATCATGTTTTGTAACAGAGTTATCGACAACTGGCAGGAGCCATATGGTTGTCGCTTTATTGTATGCAAGGCAATCGCCCTGTAATTGTTTTTACTTTATCACTAAGCGGTAGCGATAGTCGTAGAAACAATAATTGGCGAGACAACAACGATGCTATGATGGAGATCAAGGTGTCGCGCCGGTGACGATGGTGATCATGATGGTGCTTTGGAGATGGAGATCAAAGGCACAAGATGATGATGGCCATATCATATCACTTATATTGATTGCATGTGATGTTTATCATTTATGCATCTAATTTTTCTTAGTTCGACGATAGCATTATAAGATGATCTCTCACTAAATTTCAAGGTACAAGTGTTCTCCCTGAGTATGCACCGTTGCGACAGTTCTTCGTGCTGAGACACCACGTGATGATCGGGTGTGATAAGCTCTACTTTCACATACAACGGGTGCAAGCCAGTTTTGCACACGCAGAATACTCGGGTTAAACTTGACGAGCCTAGCATATGCAGATATGGCCTCGGAACACTGGAGACCGAAAGGTCGAGCGTGAATCATATAGTAGATATGATCAACATAGTGATGTTCACCATTCAAAACTACTCCATCTCACGTGATGATCGGACATGGTTTAGTTATTTTGGATCACGTGATCACTTAAATGATTAGAGGGATGTCTATCTAAGTGGGAGTTCTTAAGTAATATGATTAATTGAACTTAAATTTATCATGAACTTAGTCCTGGTAATATTTTGCAAATTATCTTGTAGATCAATAGTTCGCGTTATAGCTTCCCTATTTTTTTTATATGTTCCTAGAGAAAACTAAGTTGAAAGATGATAGTAGCAATGATGTGGACTTGGTCCGTGATCTGAGGTTTATCCTCATTGCTGCACAGAAGAATTATGTCCTTGATGCACCGCTAGGTGACAGACCTATTGAGGAGCAGATCCAAACGTTATGAATGTTTGGCTCGCACAATATGATGACTACTTGATATTTTAGTGCACCATGCTTAATGCTTAGAATCGAGACTTCAAAGATGTTTTTGAACGTCATCGACCATATGAGATGTTCCAGGAGTTGAAGTTAATAATATTTCAAGAAAATACCCGAGTTGAGAGATATGAAGTCTCCAACAAGTTCTATAGCTAAAAGATGGAGGAGAATTGCTCAAGCAGTGAGCAAGTGCTTAGAATGTCTGGGTACTACAATCACTTGAATCAAGTGGGAGTTAATCTTCCAAATGAGATAGTGATTGACAAAGTTCTCTAGCCACCATCACCAAGTTACTGGAACTTCATGATGAACTATAGTATGCAAGGGATGACGAAAACGATTCCCGAGCTCTTCGTGATGCTGAAATCGATGAAGGTAGAAATCAAGAAAGAGCATCAAGTGTTGATGATTGACAAGACCACTAGTTTCAAGAAAATGGCAAAGGGAAAGAAAGGGAACTTCAAGTAGAATGGCAAGCAAGTTGTCACTCCCGTGAAAAAGCCCAAAGCTGGACCAAAGCCTGAAACTAAGTGTTTCTGCTGCAAAAGGAAATGGTCACTAGAAGCGGAAATGCCCTAAATATTTGGTGGATAAGAAGGATGGCAAAGTGAACAAGGGTATATTTGATATACTGGTTAATGAAGTGTACCTTACTAGTGTTTATAGTAGTCCCTGGATATTTGATACTTGTTCGGTTGCTAAGATTAGTAACTCAAAACAGGAGTTACAGAATAAACAGAGACTAGTTGAGGATGAAGTGACGATGTGTGTTGGAAGTGGTTCCAAGATTGATATGATCATCATCGCACACTCCCTATACTTTTGAGATTAGTTTTGAACCTAAATAAATGTTATTTGGTGTTTACGTTGAGCATAAATATGATTATATCATGTTTATTGTGATACGATTATTCATCTAAGACAGAGAATAAATTGTTATTCTGTTTACATGAATAAAACCTTCTATGGTCATACACCCAATGTTGATGGTTTATTGAATCTTGATCATAGTGATACACATATTCATAATATTGATGCCAAAAGATGCAAAGTAGATAATGATAGTGCAACTTATTTGTGGCACTGCCGTTTGGGTCATATCGGTGTAAAGCGCATGAAGAAACTCCATAAAGATGGACTTTTGGAATCACTTGATTATGAATCATTTGGTGCTTGTGAACCGTGCGTTATGGGCAAGATGACTAAAACTCCATTCTCCGGAACAATGGAACGAGCTACTGACTTGTTGGAAATAATACATACCGATGTATGCAGTCCGATGAGTATTGATGCTTGTGGTGGGTATCATTATTTTCTGACCTTCACAGATGATTTGAGCAGATATGAGTATATCTACTTAATGAAGCACAAGTCTGAAATATTTGAAAAGTTCAAAGAATTTCAGAGTGAAGTGGAGAATCATCGTAACAAGAAAATAAAGTTTCTACGATCTGATCGTGGAGGAGAATATTTGAGTTACAAGTTTGGCCTTCATTTAAAACAATGTGGAATAGTTTCACAGCTCACGCCATATGGAACACCACAGCGTAACGGTGTGTCCGAACATCGTAACCGCACTTTATTGGATATGGTGTGATCTATGATGTCTCTTACCGGTTTACCACTATCGTTTTGGGGTTATGCATTAGAGACAACTGCATTCACTTTAAATAGGGCACCATCAAAATCCGTTGAGACGACGCCTTATAAACTATGGTTTGGAAAGAAATCAAAGTTGTCATTTCTTAAAGTTTGGGGCTGCGATGCTTATGTGAAAAAGCTTCAACCTGATAAGCTCGAACTCAAATCGGAGAAATGCGTCTTCATAGGATACCCAAAGGAAACTGTTGGGTACACCTTCTATCACAAATCCGAAGGCAAGATCGTTGCTAAGAATGGATCCTTTCTAGAGAAGGAGTTTCTCTTGAAAGAAGTGAGTGGGAGGAAAGTAGAACTTGATGAGGTTTGTACCTTCTCACGAATTGGAAAGTAGTTCATCACAGAAATCAGTTCCAGTGATTCCTACACCAATTAGTGAGGAAGCTAATTATGATGATCATGAAACTTCAGATCAAGTTACTACAGAACTTCGTAAGTCTTCCAGAGTACGGTCCGCACCAGAGTGGTACGGTAATCCTATTCCGGAAGTCATGTTACTAGACTATGATGAACCTACAAACTATGAGGAAGCAATGATGAGCCCAGATTCCATGAAATGGCTTAAGGCCATGAAATCTGATATGGGATCCATGTATGAGAACAAAGTGTGGACTTTGGTGGACTTGCCCGATGATCGGCAAGCCATAGAAAATAAATGGATCTTCAAGAGGAAGACGGACAATGATAGTAGTGTTACTATCTACAAAGCTTGACTTGTCGCAAAAGGTTTTCGACAAGTTCAAGGTGTTGACTACAATGAGATTTTCTCAACTATAGCGATCCTTAAGTCTGTCCGAATCATGTTAGCAATTGCTGCATTTTATGATTATGAAATTTGGCAGATGGACGTCAAAACTGCATGCCTGAATGGATTTCTGGAAGAAGTGTTGTATATGATGCAACCAGAAGGTTTTGTCGATTCAAAGGGTGCTAACAAAATGTGCAAGCTCTAGCGATCCATCTATGGACTGGTGCAAGCATCTCGGAGTTGGAATATATGCTTTGATGAGTTGGTCAAAGCATATGGTTTTATACAGACTTGCGGTGAAGCCTATATTTACATGAAAGTAAGTGGGAGCACTACAGCCTTTCTGATAAGTATATGTGAATGACATATTGTTGATCAGAAATAATGTAGACTTTTCTGGAAAGCATAAAGGAATGTTTGAAAGGAGTTCTTCAAAGAAATACCTTGGTGAAGCTGCTTACACACTAAGCATCAAGATCTATAGAGATAGATCAAGACGCTTGATAATATTTTTCAATGAGTACATACCTTGATAAGATTATGAAGTAGTTCAAAATGGAATAGTCAAAGAAGGAGTTCTTGCCTGTCTTGCAATGTGTGAAGTTGAGTAAGACTCAAAACCCAACCATGGCAGAAAATAGAAAGAGAATGAAAAGACATTCCCTATGCCTCAGTCATAGGTTCTATAAAGTATGCTATGTTGTGTACCAGACCTATTGTGTACCTCACCAGGAGTTTGGCAAGAGGATACAATAGTGATCTAGGAGTAGATCACTGGACAGCGGTCAAAATTATCCTTAGTAGAATAAGGAAATATTTCTCCGTTATGGAGGTGATAAAGAGTTCGTCATAAAGAGTTACGTCGATGCAAGCTTTGACACCGATATGGATGACTCTAAGTCTCGATCTAGATACATATTGAAAGTGGGAGCTATTAGCTAGAGTAGATCCGTGCAGAGAATTGTAGACATAGAAATTTGCAAAATACACATACGGATCTGAATGTGGCAGACCCGTTGACTAAACTACTCTCACAAGATAAACGTGATCACACCTTAGTACTCTTTGGGTGTTAATCACATGATGATGTGAATTAGATTACTGACTCTAGTAAACACTAGTGTTGGTCACATGGCGATGTGAACTATGGGTGTTAATCACATGGTGATGTGAACTATTGTTGTTAAATCACATAGCGATGTGAACTAGATTATTGACTCTAGTGCAAGTGGGAGACTAAAGGAAATATACCCTAGAGGCAATAATAAAGTTACTATTTATTTCCTTATTTCATGATAAATGTTTATTATTCATGCTAGAATTGTATTAACCGGAAACTTAGTGCATGTGTGAATACATAGAAAAACAGAGTGTCACTAGTATGCCTCTACTTGATTAGCTCGTTGAATCAAATATGGTTAAGTTTCCTAGCCATAGACATGAGTTGTCATTTGATTAACGGGATCACATCATTAGAGAATGATGTGATTGACTTGACCCATTCCGTTAGCTTAGCACTTGATCGTTTAGTATGTTGCTATTGCTTTCTTCATGACTTATACATGTTCCTATGACTATGAGATTATGCAACTCCCGGATACCGGAGGAACACTTTGTGTTCCACCAAATGTCGCAATGTAACTGGGTGATTATAAAGGTGCTCTACAGGTGTCTCCGATGGTACTTTTTGAGTTGACATAGATCAAGATTAGGATTTTTTCACTCTGATTGTCGGAGAGGTATCTCTGGGCCCACTCGGTAATGCATATCACTCTAAGCCTTGCAAGTGATGTGACTAATGAGTTAGTTACGAGATGATGCATTACGGAATGAGTAAATAGACTTATTAGTAACGAGATTGGACTAGGTATTGAGATACCGACGATCGATTCTCGGGCAAGTAACATACTGATGACAAAGGGAACAACGTATGTTGTTATGCGGTTCGACCGATAAAGATCTTCATAGAATATGTAGGAGCCAATATGGGCATCCAGGTTCCGCTATTGGTTATTGACCAGAGAGGTGTCTCGGTCATGTCTACATAGTTCTCGAACCCGTAGGGTCCGCATGCTTAACGTTCGTTGACGATATAGTACTATATGAGTTATGTATGTTGGTAACGGGATGTTGTTCGGAGTCCCAGATGAGATCACGGACATGACGAGGAACTCTGGAATGGTCCGGAGATAAAGTTTGATATATGGGATAATAGTGGTTGGTCTTCGGAAGGGTTCCGGAATTCACCGGAAGGGGTTCCGGATGTATCCCGAAATGTTTGGGTACGAGAACACTTTATTTGGGACAAAGCGGAAAGCCCACAAGGCTTCTGGAAAGTGCAAAAGGAAGTTTTGCGGAGACGAGAGGCTAGACGCCAGCAACCCTGGCGTCTATGGGGTAGACGTCGGGAACCCTAGCGTCTAGCCTTAGAGTCCGTGTAGGACTCTTGCCTTTCGGGAAAACCCGACTTTGAGGAGGCTTCTACTCCAAGTTTCGACCCCAGGGCTCAACATATAAATAGAGGGGTAGGGCTAGCACCAAAGACACATCAAGAAACACCAAGTCGTGTGCCAGCAACCCCGTCCCATCTAGTTTATCCTCCGTCATAGTTTCTGTAGTGCTTAGGCGAAGCTCTGCGGAGATTGTTCTTCATCAAAACCGTCATCACACCGTCGTGCTACCGAAACGCATCTACTACTTCGCCCGTCTTGCTGGATCAAGAAGGCAAGGACGTCATCGAGCTGAACATGTGTTGAACGCGGAGGTGCCGTACATTCGGTACTTGATCGGGACGGATCATGAAGGTGTACGACTACATCAACCGCGTTGATAAACGCTTCCGCTTTGCAATCTTCAAGGGTATGAAGATACACTGCCCCTCTCGTTGCTATACATCACCATGATCTTGCGTGTGCGTAGGATTTTTTTTTTGAAATTACTATGTTCCCCAACAGGTAAGCAATATGACTATTATTGCCCACAATACTTTGTGTTCTACTCGTGCATATAACATCTAGCATAGACCTGGCTCGGATGCCACTGTTGGGGAACGTGGTAATTTCAAAAAATTCCCTACGATCACGCAAGATCTATCTAGGTGATGCATAGCAACGGGAGGGGAGAGTATTATCTACGTACCCTCGTAGACCGAAAGCGGAAGCGTTATGACAACGCGGTTGATGTAGTCGTACATCTTCACGATCCGACCGATCCTAGCACCGAAGGTACGGCACCTCCGTGATCTGCACACGTTCAGCTCGGTGACGTCTCACGAACTCTAGATCTAGCTGAGGTCAAGGGAGAGTTTCGTCAGCACGACGGCGTGATGACAGTGATGATGAAGTTACCGGCGCAGGGCTTCGCCTAAGCACTACAATGATATGACCGGGGTGTGTAACTGTGGAGGGGGGAACCACACACGGCTAAAACAATTGTCTGTTGTACCTTTGGGGTGCCCCCTGCCCCCGTATATAAAGGAGGGGAGGAGGAGGCCCGCCAACAAGGGGCGCGCCAGGGAGAGGGGAGTCCTACTAGGACTCCAGTCCTTGTAGGATTCGGCCCCACCTTTTTTTCCTTCTACCGGAGAGGGGAAAGGGGAAGGAGAGGGAGTAGGAGAAGGAGAGGGGGTATGCTACTTGCCCGAGATTTGATCGTTGGTATCATTATACCTATTTCAATCTCGTTACCGGCAAGTATCTTTACTCGTTCCGTAATACTTCATCCCGCAACTAACTCATTAGTTGCAATGCTTGCAAGGCTTATAGTGATGAGTATTACCGAGAGGGCCAAGAGATACCTCTCCGAAACATGGAGTGACAAATCCTAATCTTGATCTATGCCAACCCAACAAACACCTTCGGAGGCACCTGTAGAGCATCTTTATAATCACCCTTTTACATTGTGACGTTTGATGGCACACAAGGTGTTCCTCCGGTATCCGGGAGTTGTATAATCTCATAGTCTGAGGAACATGCATAAGTCATGAAGAAAGCAGTAGCAATGAAACTGTAACGATCATAATGCTAAGCTAACGGATGGGTCTTGTCCATCACATCATTCTCCTAATGATGTGATCCCGTTTATCAAATGACAACACATGTCTATGGCCAGGAAACATAACCATCTTTGATTAACAAGCTAGTCAAGTAGAGGCATACTAGGGACACTCTGTTTTGTCTATGTATTCACACATGTACTAAGTTTCCGGTTAATACAATTCTAGCATGAACAATAAACATTTATCATGAAATAAGGAAATAAATAATAACTTTATTATTGCCTCTAGGGCATATTTCCTTCAACTGCTGCAGAGGCCGTTGGTGAGATGGTCAGGATGGGGGAGAGCAAGTGCCTGAAGACTACTGTCAAGTTTGCCCGCGTCATGGTGGATGTGTTTGGATCTGAGTATCTCAGAGAATCAAATGTGCAAGACACGAAGAAGTTGTTGGCTATTGGAGAGGCAAGGGGGTTTCCAGGAATGCTCAGATCAATTGATTGCATGCATTAGCAAGGGAGGAACTGCCCCAAAGGTCTGCGGGGAATGTATCAAGGTCACACCAGAGAGGCCGCCGTCATACTAGAAGTGATGGCATCACATGACTTATGGATTTGGCATGCTTTCTTTGGAATGTCCGGTTCTCACAACGACATCAACGTGTTTCAACGATCTCCGGTGTTCAGGAGGCTTTGCAATGGGGAATCACTGTCGTGCAACTACATCGTCAACAGCCGAGACTACAACATGGGGTACTATCTTGCCGATGGTGTCTATCCTCAGTGGGCGGTGTTTGCGAAGACCATATCCGAGCCGCGTGGCAAAAAACAGAGCCACTTTGCAACAATGCAGGAAGCAGTTAGGAAGGACGTGGAGACTTGGAGAGGGCATTTGGTATGCTTCAGACTCGTTGGGGAATTGTGCGGAGCGCTGCAATGATGTGAGAATTAGAAACTTTGTGGGAGCTGATGACATGTTATGTTATTCTGCACAATATGATTGTTGAGGATGAGGGTGATGGTGTAGCCCAAACCCATGATTTCGAAGCACACAGGGAACAAGTTGAAATCCCGAAAGATCAAGATGCGGCTCAACTTATGAACTTTCTGCAGATGCATCAGAATCTTCGAGATCAGTAGGTACACACGCAGCTACTCAATGATCTTGTGAAGCACATGTGAATCCACAATGGCAACCAAGGAGGCAATGCTTGAGTTTGACACTTAAAAAAATTATGTAAACACTATCTATGCTTCATACCAACAATTGCTATTTACGTGCGACATTGTGTTGCATTATCAACGTGCATGTATTTGTATGGATTTGAGAGTCCGGATTTGAGATATGTGGATGCCGGAAGGAAATATGAGGGGCGGTCGGGATGCGCCCGCGGACTTTTGTAACGTTTGAGTCCAGCGGAGTGGAGTCAGTTGCCGAACATCTTATGAACTCTCGATTTGGTGGAAGATCAGTCCAGGAGCTGGGAGTGGAGTGGAAGATTTGAAGGAGTGGAGTGCATCCGAACAGGCCCTTAGAGAACTCGCCAGTTCAGCTCGCTAGATTTGCTGCCGCAGATGGCATATGTCAGATGACTCGAATCCAGCATGACCCAATACAATCACATTGTACGTTGATGTATCAATTACGACAAAACAGCAAACCAACAATTCAACTTGGAGCTTTTACACCGCTCATAGGATGGCAATTGAACAATACGAGCCAAACCAAATAGCACTTCTACATAGTGTACATAGGTTTCCAACCATTTCTAATCAGCTGAATACAACGGTGCACATACATCTTTGTCAAACGTGTATCTATTTTCTGGCAAAAACACTATGAATGTTTTCAGAACATGACAGCAGCTGCGCGCCAGATGCAGAGCTTTTTTACTATACAATTGTGCCACCGTGGCCTTATTCGAGGAAGTTGATCGTACCTCGTGGCAAGCCGGCGTGCATCATGGGAAATATTCCAGACCTACCGTGATATGTACAGCTGAAGTACTGACTAAAAGGGAGTACAATCAAATCGCATGGGCGCACGGTTAAATATGAGTACTCAGCAGTTCTCATCCCTCAGGTAGTCCGGGGGCAGCGATGCACACCTTTCATTCATGTGAGCGTATGGTTCCATGGCGTTGTATCCTGGCAGTTCCATTCGATATCTGCCCTTGATTTGGCAAAACGGGAGCTTCACAGTGTCGTCTTTGTTGCACCACGACGGAAGCCGTGTCATGTTGGCTTCAAAGAAGTTCAGGATGTAAGCATCTTTTATCTGCATGGCAATATGGAATTCACAGGTCATATGTTCATACAAAAAGATGGTGTTGAAGTGAAAGATTATAAAGTCATCCAAATCATTTGGTATTTGCCAGAATAGGCAATGCTGATAGGCCAGCATTTCACTCAATCAGTTACTGAGATAACCCAGCCTTTTTACTGGACGGTTTACCTAATACCACCACCTATAAGCTCATAAAGGCTCACAAACTTAAGAATAAGAATTCAGGATTACTCACCGTGAACTCCGTGACTTCTATAGAGCTGGAAATTGGTTCAAAGAGTCCAGCCTCCTTGTACATCATGAGGACGTAGGCCACACAAGATGCTGATTGGCCATCAGTGTAGACCCAATTATCTTTCTCAGGAATTGTCAGCAATTTGTCAAATGTCATCCCACGTTTCTCTGATTCCACTATGATTTCAGGTAGATCAAGACCCTGAAATAAGTGGCACCGTTACAAAGACTATACTTAGAAAAGAAGATTGCTATTTAGCATGAGAGAATTGTAAAGAACAATGATTTTTTGTGAGCGTAAACAAGGTACGGACCTAAAGGTGAAACTAATATTGTGTCAAAACAAGTTAAGCCTTCAAGGTCAAATTGAATAGTCAACAAAATCAGTTTTAAGCTCCAATATCTCAAGTATAATAGGTCCTCGGTATATAATATTTCTTGAAAAGCCCTCAGTATGGTACCATAGAATATATAATCCTAGAGAAAAGCATTTAGCACACAGATCCTTTATATACCCCTTTGTTCACACAGTAGGTTACAACGAGTGGTTGATAAAATGAAACTAGTACAAGTATCTCCTTATAAAGAGCTGAGAATGTAAATCAATCTGCATTCAATTTTCAACAGGGTTCCATTTCAGAGCCCAACCTGCATTTAAGAGCATTCCAGAAATTTGTACGTCATTCAATTTTGATAGTACTTTACTTTTTATATAACACAGGGGTGCCAAGCCTGTTGTAAAAAAAGTACTCCAATAGAGTGTATGTTAAGTTTTCCAGTAGGCTGTGGGAGAATAAACCAAGTTTGCTCTCTAGTTTCACCTCGGATTTTGTGCACGGGCTGTTGGTTCATGGTATATGCAAGTTACTCTCTCTGCTCTTTTATTCTCTGTCACATCATCACATATCCAACATGGCAAATTATATCGATGATGACACCATCAGTACTGGAGATGCGCAAAATAGATGATAGTATTCAGGTTTATAGGTCCGGAGTAAATGCCACGGTATCAAAGGTTACTACATTTACATTGTCCATATTCCAGCAGGATTGTGGTCACACAAGAGCTTATCGCCACAAACTAATGAATCAGCTAGATGAATTGAACTACCAAAACTGGGGCCAGGTACTACCTAGATAATTAAAAAAAATCACCGGGTGCTGAAGAACCGGCATCAAGTAACCAAACCAAGAACGAACTGTAATAAAAACAGAGCACAGCTATTGGAAGTCAATGACAAATTAAAACAAACCTTCGTTCCCAGCCGCTTGTTAAGGGCTTCTGTCCACATGCTAGCCGCGTAGTCTGGTTGAAGCTTGTTCCACACAGTCATAACAGATGCAACCTAAGTCAATCATTAGATTTAGGTTACTACATTAGGAAATAAATCCTGCGAAAGTGCATAGTCCAATCTCATCGGTAATGCTTAAACAGCGATGATATCTGATACTACAATTTATAAATATGAGAACATTTTGTCTAAGAATTGTGCTACAAGGTTAAATATTAATGTTTTAATCTGTGTCATAAATCGTATGCACCATCTAAGCTATGAGCCTCTGAAAACAAAAGCCGATGATACACATATGAACTAATAAAATAAACATTAGCAAAATGCTCATGGAAAACGTATGCATAAATCATACCACGTGAGCATCCAATGGTGGTGGATAGTTGTTACTTATAGTATCGATCCAACTGAAAATCATATTATGATACCCATAAGGCTTCCCATTCATTTTCTTCGCATAAATCCAAGCTGCTGTCTCATTAAATTTTGCTCGTAAATCTTGACGTAATGGAAGCAATGCAATCTGAGGATTCGAATCATCCTTTGTCGTTTCAAACTCCCACCATTCTTCCCATGGCAAGACAGCAATAATATCTTCTCCCTGCACAACTCTGTTTGTTAGCTTAATTTGCAAGACTGAAACTGATATAACACATGTGACAAGAAATACCCTGCAAATAATTTGGCCCCCGCAGTAATAATTTGTAATTCAAGCAAAATAACATCTAAATATGATTAGCACTTGGTAGTAACATTTCCTTTATTTGTTTTCCGTATAAACGTTGGAAACATTACAGGTAAAAAACAAAGATTGAAGACAGTTTGCAGATATAACTATACCTACAGCCAGTAACAGCAACGAGGACATTATTTTCTGGTGAAATATGCACATTCTACAGAATGCTTTTGAAGTGTGCCCCTCTTAATATGGCTGAAATAACTGACACAGATATACTCCCTCCATTCCTAAATATTGGTCTTTCTAGAGATTTCAACAAGTGACTACATACGAAGCAAAATGAGTGAATCTACACTCTAAAATATGTCTATATACATCCGTATGTGTTAGTCCATTTGAAATCTCTAAAAAGACAAATATTTAGGAACGGAGGGAGTACCGTGCAGTGCAAATTCACTATCTATATTGTCAAATTATTCAATAAAATAACTGATAATTTGAAGCATATAGCAGTTCTTCACTTCTCATCCTTCTAGGCAAAAAGGAAAGGAATTAATTCATTTAGATCAAACTATGGGATCTTACTCAGTAAGACTGATGTAACTAGTTAATCGAAATAAGAAACAGCTAGTATCTACAAGTGTCATTTTATCATGCCTATCACATAGGGTAATAGTTAAAATGTTTGATCTTCACTATTTTTTCAGTTCTGATACAGTAATGATCTTGTACAGGTACCTCCTCATTTTCATGACCAGATTCTCCAACCCACAGCTTTCCTTCAGAGTCCCTCAGGCAAACTGCAGTATGGCCTGCATAAGCTCCGGTAACCCACTTCTCAAGGGTTTCAAAACCACCCCAGCGTCCACGGATTTTTGATAAAACCAAAAAATCTCCAGATTGGATGTCATCAGGATTTAATTCTGAAACCCACGGTTTTGGTCGTTCCTCAAAGGTCGCACCCATATGCTTTTTGAGAAATGCAAGGTTTGCATTCTCACCCCATCCAGTATTTGTGAAAAGAGGGAAAACATCCCAGAGTGCTCTGAGTGTCCCGATTGTTCCTGACGGCATGAGGAAGATGGACACTCCATTATGTTTCACCTATTTTAAGATCACAAAACAGCGCAATTGTATCAACAATGTTAAATGTCAGTTGTAAACAGAACAAGCATCGGTTACTACATAGTACTTACGTAGTCATATTCGGCCTTGCTTTCCCATTCTTTGATTTCAAGGGTATGCTCACGGCCTAGAAAGTAGTAATCCCATGTAACACGGTACGGAGTAGCAAACACATAAAGATCCATACAAGTCCAGCTATGTGCTTTCGTTGTCTACAGAAAGGAAAGGTTAGTTTCAAAATGGTTAGTAAGACAGGGAAGATGTTTGTATAAAGGAGGGAAAAGATAAATACTATTTTAACTTGTACTCGGGGTAGTATTTAGCTTTCTAATCTAAAATCATAAAAAAGAAAGTTGAGCAATAGGCTTTAATTGTGCAACCCACGAACTTAAAAAAAATGAATACTGCCTTTAATCTAATAAAAACAAAGACAACAAACATCATATGGAAGATAATTCTGGCTACTGAAAGTCAGAACACACATGGATTATATGAATACCCAATATAAGTCTCAAGATGCAAGTCGGATTTCCCCCATCATCCTTACGGCATAAAATTGATGAGAACACATGATACCTTGCTCTTGTATGCATTGTACTATGGATAGTATTTAACAATCAAGCAATAGGTTGGAACATCATACTGCCTTTCAATAGTAAGTAGCAAAATAGTTTGCTCTTGGTGTTGTTAGGATTAGAAAATAGTTTGCTCTCTGTGTCGTTAGGATCAGCCTTTGGAACAGTCGTCAAGGGAGAGCCAGTTAATCAGGATAAAAAGTTTGAACCACTCTTCTAGTGGACCCCAGTTGCTGTCAGCATGTAAAAGAATCTATTTGAAAAAAGAAAATATCAACCTTAAGCATCCATGTGGACCTTACTGATTAAAAATCTAACCCATTTATGACTACTTCGAGTTCTCATCGCTGAGAATTGCAATTCCCTATAGTGCAATTATAGCTTACCAATCTAAATGATGACATGATGCTAATAGCCATAAAACATGATAGAACAGTGTATGCACTTTGCGGTGATTATAATTATATTTTTAGCCCAATACGGATAAGGACTAGTTATGTTCCCCACAATTATAAACTAACAGGAACCAAGTTTTGATCACGCAAGGGGACACAACTAAGAAGTATACTAAAAAAAAGCAACAACTACCAGAGTTGAGCAATAATGAAATCAACCCATTTACAAAACCTACAGGCCACTGCTCAAAACTACGAATCCATGTGTTCGATATGGCGATGCTGGAAATACCAAAATCGTGTCAAGATTGTTCGGCACTTATGGATAACAAATTACACCAACTGGCGAGCTCCCCACTACCTCACTAGGGGAGAAAGTGGTTCTACCATCCACCCGATCGAACCCAAAAGCGAGTATAATAATAAGCAACGCGAGGTGGGTCTCGCACCGGCGTTCACCTCGAGATGGACCGTGCCGCCCCCGAGGCCCCCGTCGGTCCCGTTGGCGTCGCGGAACTCCATCCACGCCCGGTTCTCGTAGAAGCATGCCCCCTTCCATTCGGCGGCGCGGGCGCCGTCGCCCCCCGGCACGCGCGCGGCGCCGACGAAGGCCGGCAGGAGGTCGGCGGGGCCCCGCAGCGCGAGGCGGCGGAGCAGCGGCCGGGCCACCGGCCACGGCAGGAGCGGGAGGAGATCGCCGGGGAGGAAGAGCGGCCCCTTCAGCAGGAGCTGCGGGAGCGTGCCGCGCGAGGCGGCGAACAGCAGGGCGGCGACGAGGAGGGGGAGGAGGAGGAGCTTGAGCCTGGAGGCTCCCATGGCGGGGGCCTAGGGTTAGGCCGCCACCGCGCGAAGGAATTCAGATGCGGGACTGAGGCTTGAAACAAAGGGAGGAGGAAATTCTGTGAGGTTTGCAGAGGTTTGCTTGTTGGTAGCGGCTCCTCGCTTGTTGCTTCCGTATCGAGTTGACCGTCATGTTGCGTTGCGTGCGCCTTGCTCGAGGTAACAACAACGACGGTTCGAGGCTTGCGATGCTGTTTTGCTCCACTTCCATTTGATCACGCTTCACAAGACGAACCAAAAATGGTTTGCACATATTTCTGGCATATTCTGAGGATATACACTAGTACTGTCTGTCTTGTTTGCATAAAAAAAGTGGAGTAGTAGGACACGGCAGTTGAGGATGCAGTTAAGTGGCGCGCGTGTCCCTCTCGCAGCCACGATGCATTTTCATTTCTATCCGCAACCACGTGGGAAGATAAATAAATAAATAAAGGAAGGAAGTAAAAGCCCGTCTCCCGATCTTGGTTCAGAAAAACAAAAACAATCCGGAAGTAAAAACAATTTGAGGAAAAACCTATCCGGAAGCAAGCTCTGCGGCAGTTCGTGGCGACCGTGCTCTACGGCGGACTTTGCGGGAAGCACCGTGCCGTACCTTGAGGTGGACCGTGCCGCCGCCGTACTTGGAGCCGGAGTCGTTGTGGAAGGACAGCCAGGCCTCGTTCTCGTAGAAGCAGGCTCCTTTCCAGCCCACCGGCGCGGTGCCCGCCTGCGCCGGCCCGGCCGTCGCCGCGCCCACGAACACCGGGAAGATGTCCGACGCGCCGCGGAGCGCACGGAGGGCCGCCATCGCGACGCGCCTCGGCAGGAGGGGCAGGACGTCCGCGGGGCTGAACGGCAGGGCGGTGAGGATGCCGCCGCTGCCCGCGCCCCACGGGGCGCCGCCGTCGTCTGCGCCGGAGGGGCGGAGGAGCAGCACGGCCGCGAGCGAGGCCGAAAGCAGCAGTAGAGACACGGCGGCGAGCTTGGAGACTGCCATGGTGGTCTGCGGTTGGGGGGAATTTGATCTCGGAGCTTTTTTTATATGCGGGGAGGCTGGTGGTGTCGGTAACGCACTTCCGTGTCAAAAATGGCCAGCCAGCACGGTGAATACAGGTTACAGGAGCGGTGTTTGGTAGGAGTACGTAAATGTTTGGGTTGTACCGTGTGGCTCTGGGTCCTGGAATGGTTTCACCGTCCAATAGAAAAGCTTGCACTTAATGATACTCCTTGATTACTCTAGTTGTGTGGGGAAGATGTCAATTTAACCGTAAACACACTTGCAAAACGTCTGCTTGCAAATAAAGACTTTTTAGAGGTTTTGAGGAGTTGAGGAAAATTTGAGCCATGAGATTTTTCTTTTTCTTTTTTGTGGAAAAAAGGTTGAGGTCATATATTAAGTATCACAAGTTCTTACGAATACACACTTACAGAAAAAAAAATACATCCAAATTCTTAGGGGTGCCAAAATCGTCTTTCACATGCATTAGAGACGGCCTGCTGTGAGCTTGACTTTTGGTTGGGCCTCCGCCCTCGACGGAGCACATTTGTTCAAACCCCTTATAGAAGCAGCTTCACAACTACTTTCTCCTTCGAATTTATTTGGCCCTTAGTATATGTATTACAATGATTTTTTTTAGAAACACTTCTCTTTGCAATTCACATCTACTTTCTCCGTCGGAATTTATTTGATCCCTTATTATTTTGTGTCAAATTTTGACCTCATATACAACTAGCAAAATATAATTGTATACCACAAAAACAGGATCTTTGCAAAATTCTTTCAAATACTAATCTGGCATATAAATTACATTCTAGCATTAGATCTAGGGTCAAAATTTAACACAAAATACGAGGGGTCTAACAAACAGAATGAAGGAAGTACCACTTAACACCGAAGAAGAATTTGAGACAATGCTTTATTTCCGCCTTAGTGAATCCCAGTTCAACATTAAAACTATACGAAAAAGCTAACGAGTGAACGTCAGATATCAAGGTTTTTCGAGTGAACGCTATTGTGGCCATCGGGTGTCTTGCACCAATCTTGGCGCATGGACGGCTATGTCAGCCCCGGCAATAATTCAGTCGAGGCATTCCTCGCGCGAACGACAACATACCCTCGTGCAGCCTTATCCTTAGAGCGACAAGTGGAGACCACTCCCTTCCTCCTCCTCGTCTCGCGTCATTCTACATTTTGCTCTCCGTCGTTGCCCCCTTCATCTCGCATGTGCGAGCCCCTGCAACAAGGTAGTAGCGGGTGGCCGTTGTGGGGTGGACGCATGGATGGAGGTACCGAAGCTGCCAATGTCGGGGGCACGCTCGAGGCTGTCGCTACCGCGGTTGTTGCTGCTCACCTTCGACTCCATCTTCAGTCGAATCAAGCCATGTGTATGTGCAGTCTCTCGGTGACGCGCGAATCGATGACTCTTGTCTATGTATTCCCCCCATCCCACACCCTGATTTTTTTGATCTTCGTGTTCAATTTGGGATTCCTTGTACCTGTTTAGTTTGAGCTCTGCCCATTTTATACCTATGGCTTCTTAGCCGAGAGCAGGGAGAGAGGAAAGAGAACACAAGAAAACGGAGGCAAGGAATTTTTCTCTCGTCCCTGGCGGCTGGAACCCTAGCCGCCACCAGGAGAGCCCATCTTTCAGTGCCGTCCTTGGGCGGCTCCCCTCCACCGGTGACCTCGATCGTCGATGGTGAGGGGGGTCGCCGGATCCACGTGCGTGGATCATTTTTACTCTCTTGTAGTATTGGTTTTTAGACTGTTCATCGTCTTGCACTACAAAAGAAAGACACATCTGTAACATTATGGGCCCAACGAAAAAAATTACTGTCATGCTTATGACACTTCTATGACGATAATTGTGACAAGAACACATATCATCATAGATGTGGTGGGCTCCTACTTCTATGACAAAAAATCATGATAGAAAATGGGCTTTTCGTCCTGGGCGGGTCGGGGATGCACTTGCATGACATTCTTTGGGTCGTCCATGACGGAAAAAATCATGGTAGAAGCGAGGGCGAGAAAAATTTCGGGGAGTTCCAGTTACGGTGGTGGTTGGGGCCGAGCGATGCACGGAGGTTTGCGTGTTTCTCTCATATATGTACACGTGTGTGTGCAAGGCGTTGGGATCTAACTGAACCGGAGCGAGGCGTTCGCTTACTGAACCCGAGCGATTGTACTAGCTATGTTACTGAATCCGAGTGATCGATCCCTTGGCTGTTATCTGAACCCGAGCGATTCCTTCGCTATTGCTGCTAAATGAAGCCGATCGAACCTGCCTCTTGATGAACAGTGACCATTGTTGGGGTTGGATGAACAGTTCCCGGTGGGGGTTGGACGAACAGGACCCTGTGGTAGTAGGCCGTTTCTGCTGGATGAACAAGACCCCGAGGAGGCTGCCACACGGGAGCCGGTTGGGGGTGGATGAACAGGCCCCCATGGAGGGATGGTTGAACAATAGCCGGTGGAGGCTGGATGAACAATAGCCTGTGGATGAACAGTAGCTGGTGTAGGCAGGAGGAAACGTGGTGGATGAACAGTAGCAGGTGGAGACTAGAGGAAGTCGTCAATGGATGTAGCCCATGGAGGCTGCAGCGAGGCAGTAGACGGTGGATGAGCATGACCACATTTTGACCATAGGGGCTCCAACAGAAGTTTGTTTCCTCCATTTTGCGGTACGCCACACCCTTTCCGGTGAACAGGACAACGTCTCGGCCGTACGCGGTCGAATAGAAAGAAGACAGTTTCATCCGTTTCGTAGTATGCCAGACCTTGTTTCGGATGTTCCGTCCAAGCCGGTTGACTCCCGATGAACATGACGTATTCCGACCCAGTCGGTTGCCTCCCGATGAACACGAGTTGTTTCCTCCGTTCAGACCCAACCGGTTGGCTGCCGACGAACGGGACGCCATCGCTACCGTCCGTATGCATGAGTAGGCAATCGAGACCCCGCTCGTACGTACGTACGTGGCTGTAGCTTTTGGCATGTGGATGTACGTATGTGTACATAGTTTAAAAGGGACTGGCTGAACTGCTACGTCGGGGGCTCTACTACTACACATGTCATTGCTTGCTCGGCCACGGTTCATCATTGCAGAGAGACCGATCGACCAGTATGTACATACACGTTCACGACCAGACAGACAACGCAACACACGCTTCGACCAGGTGGGTCCCAACTGTCAGGGAGGATAAGGACGCACTTCCTTCCGTGCGAAGATATAGATGGTGGGTCCGAGCTGTTAGGGGGAGGATTCATTTTTTTGCGTGTAATAAGGAGGCACATCCTTACGTGAGAAGATGTAGCTAGTGTGTCCATCTGTCAGCCTCACCGCGTACAATTCTCTTCTGATGGCTATCGTTAGTTGACCACGTTGACCACGCCGCTCGGACAACACCCAGGTGGTGGAAGATGGCGAGCCCTAGGAAGGGAATGACGTGGAGCCAGGGAAGACGAGGCAGGTGGATGCCCAAGCGGAGGAGAGTACGAGGGTTCACCAGTTCGGCTGCGGTGTGAGGCTGTCATCGCCGGAGAATAACAGGAGGTGTTGGTGAGTAGAGGAATGGCCTGGACGGCGATGGGAGTAGGATGGGCCGGTGAGGCCTGCACAGTAGCACAGCCGGCGATGGGAGGCGGTAGCAGGCGGTACCTGATACATCTCCAACGTATCTATAATTTTTTATTGTTCCATGCTATTATATTACCTGTTTTGGATGTTTATGGGCTTTACTAAACACTTTTATATCATTTTTGGGACTAACCTATTAACCGGAGGCCCATCCCAAATTGTTGTTTTTTTGCCTATTTCAGTGTTTCGCAGAAAAGGAATATCAAACGGAGTCCAAACGAAATGAAACCTTCGGGAGATTTATTTTTGGAACAAACGCAATCCAAGAGACTTGGAGTGGACGTCAAGAAGCAACCGAGGCGGCCACGAGGGTCCAGGGCGCGCCCTAGGGGTGTGGGCGCACCCCCACCCTCGTGGGCCCCTCGTGGCTCTCCTGACCGACTTCCTTCGCCTATATATATTTACGTACCCCAAAAACATCCAGGAGCACCACGAAACCCTATTTCCACCGCCGCAACCTTCTGCTCCCGTGAGATCCCATCTTGGAGCCTTTTTCGGTGCTCTGCCGGAGGGGGAATCGATCACGGAGGGCTTCTACATCAACGCCAAGGCCTCTCCGACGAGTTGTGAGTAGTTTACCACAAACCTTTGGGTCCATAGTTATTAGCTAGATGACTTCTTCTCTCTCTCTCTCTCTCTCTTTGAATCTCAATACAATGTTCTCCTCGATCTTCTTGGAGATCTATTCGATGTAACTCTTTTTGCGGTGTGTTTGTCGAGATCCGATGAATTGTGGGTTTATGATCAAGTTTATCTATGAGAACTATTTGAATCTCCTCTAAATTCTTTTATGTATGATTGGTTATCTTTGCAAGTCTCTTCAAATTATCAGTTTGGTTTGGCCTACTAGATTGATCTTTCTTGCAATGGGAGAAGTGCTTAGCTTTGGGTTCAATTTTGCGGTGTCCTTTCCCAGTGACAGTAGGGGCAGCAAGGCACGTATTGTATTGTTGCCATTGAGGATAAAAAGATGGGGTTTATATCATATTGCTTGAGTTTATCCCTCTACATCATGTCATCTTGCCTAATGTGTTACTCTGTTCTTATGAACTTAATACTCTAGATGCATGCTGGATAGCGGTCGATGTGTGGAGTAATAGTAGTAGATGCAGAATCGTTTCGATCTACTTGTTGCGGACGTGATGCCTATATACATGATCATGCCTAGATATTCTCATAACTATGCATTTTTCTATCAATTGCTCGGCAGTAATTTGTTCACCCACCGTAATACTTATGCTATCTTGAGAGAAGCCACTAGTAAAACCTATGGCCCCCGGGTCTATTTTCCATCATATATGTTTCCTATCTATTTTATTTTGCAATCTTTACTTTCCAATCTATATTATGAAAATACCAAAAATAATTATCTTATCTTTTTATCTCTATCAGATCTCACTTTCGCAAGTGGTCGTGAAGGGATTGACAACCCCTTTATTGTGTTGGTTGCGAGGTTCTTGTTTGTTTGCGTAGGTACGAGGGACTTGTGTGTAGCCTCCTACTGGATTGATACCTTGGTTCTCAAAAACTAAGGGAAATACTTACGCTACTTTGTTGCATCACCCTTTCCTCTTCAAGGGAAAACCAACGCAGTGCTCAAGAGGTAGCAAGAAGGATTTCTGGCGCCGTTGCCGGGGAGGTCTTCGCTCAAGTCAAGACATACCAAGTACCCATCACAAACTCTTCTCCCTCGCATTACATTATTTTCCATTTGCCTCTCATTTTCCTCTCCCCCACTTCACCCTTGCTGTTTTATTCGCCCTCTCTTTCCCATCCGCCTCTTTTTCGCTTGCCTCTTTGTGTGCTTGTGTGTTGGATTGTTTGTCACGATGGCTCAAGATAATACTAAATTGTGTGACTTTTCCAATACCAACAATAATGATTTCCTTAACACTCTGATTGCTCCTCTTACCAAAGCTAAATCTTGTGAAATTAATGTTGCTTTGTTGAATCTTGTCATGAAAGATATCTGGCCTTTCTAGTGAAGATGCCGCTGCTCATCTAAACAACTTTGTTGAGTTGTGTGATATGGAAAAGAAGAAAGACTTGGATAATGATATTGTTAAATTGAAGTTATTTCCGTTTTCACTTAGAGATCATGCTAAAACTTGGTTTTCGTCTTTGCCTAAAAATAGTATTGATTCATGGAATAAGTGCAAAGATGCTTTTATCTCTAAGTATTTTCCTCCCGCTAAGATCATCTCTCTTAGAAACGATATTATGAATTTTAAGCAACTTGATCATGAGAATGTTGCACAATCTTAGGAGAGGATGAAATTAATGATTCACAATTGCCCTACACATGATTTAAATTTATGGATGATCATACAAAAATTTTACGCCAGATTGAATTTTGCTTCTAGAAATCTTTTAGATTCGGCCGCGGGAGGCACTTTTATGGAAATCACTTTCGGAGAAGCTACTAAAGTTGTAGATAATATTATGGTTAATTATTCTCAATGGCACACTGAAAGATCTACTAGTAAAAAAGTTCCTGCGATAGAAGAGATTAATGTTTTGAGTGGAAAGATGGATGAACTTATGAAATTGTTTGCTAATAAGAGTGCTCCTATTGATCCTAATGATATGCCTTTGTCTACTTTGATTGATAATAATAATGAATCTATGGATGTGAATTTTGTTGGTAGAAATAATTTTAGTAACAAAGCGTATAGAGGAAACTTTAATCCTAGGTCGTTCCCTAGTAATTCCTCTAATAATTATGGAAATTCCTACAACAACTCTTATGGAAATTTTAAAAGATGCCCTCTGATTTTGAGATTAGTGTTAAAGAATTTATGATCTCTCAAAAGAATTTCAATGCTTTGCTTGAAGAATAATTGCCTAAGATTGATGAATTGGCTAGGAACGTGGGTAGAATTTCTCTTGATGTTGATTCTTTGAAACTCAGATCTATTCCACCTAAGCATGATATCAATGAGTCTCTCAAATCCATGAGAATTTCCATTGATGAGTGCAAGGAAAGAACCGCTAGAATGTGTGCTAACAAAGATTGCTTTGTAAGAGCGTGTTCTTCTAGTTTTCATGATAATAATGATGAAGATCTAAAAGTGATTGATGTGTCCCCTATTAAATCTTTGATTTGCAAAATCTTCATAATGATGGGACTGGAGATGAGTCAACTTTAGTTAAAAGGCGTCCCAATGCTTTAGAGTGCTTAGATCTTGATGCTAAATTTGGTAAAAGTGGGATTGGAGAGGTCAAAACTTTACATAGCAATGAACCCACTATTTGGATCTCAAGGAATTTAATTATTATAATTGTTCTTTAGTAGATTGTATTTCCTTGTTGCAATCCGTGTTGAATTCTCCTCATGCTTATAATCAAAATAAAGCTTTTACCAAACATATCGTTGATGCTTTGATGCAATCTTATGAAGAAAAACTTGAATTGGAAGTTTCTATCCCTAGAAAACTTTATAATGAGTGGGAACCTAGTATTAAAATTAAAATTAAAGATCATGAATGCTATGCTTTGCGTGATCTGGGTGCTAGCGTTTCCACGATTCCAAAAGCTTTGTGTGATGTGTTAGGTTTTCATGAATTTGATGATTGCTCTTTAAACTTGCACCTTGCGAAATCCACTATTAAGAAACCTATGGGAAGAATTAATGATGTTCTTTTGTTGCAAATAGGAATTATGTGCCCGTAGATTTTATTGTTCTTGATATAGATTGCAATCTTTCATGTCTTATTATTCTTGGTAGACCTTTCCTTACAACGATTGGTGCAATTATTGATATGAAAGAAAGAAATATTAGATTCCAATTTCCATTAAGGAAAGGCATGGAACACTTTCCTAGAAAGAAAATCAAATTACCTTATGAATCTATTATGAGAGCTAGTTATGAATTGAATACCAAAGATGACAATATTTAGATATATTCTTGCTTTTATGCCTAGCTAGGGGCGTTAAACGATAGCGCTTGTTGGGAGGCAAGCCAATTTTATTTTTGTTCCTTGCTTTTTGTTACTGTATAATAATAAATAATTCATCTAGCCTTTGTTTAGATGTGGTTTATGTTTTAATTAGTGTTTTTGCCAAGTAGAACCTATAGGATCATCTTGGGTGATAGTTAATTTGATCTTGCTGAAAAACAGAAATTTTTGCGTGCACGAGAATAATTTTTATAAATCACAGGAACGTGATTTTTAGTTCACTCTTTTTGCAGTAGATTAATAGACAAATTTCCTAGGACTTCCTATTTTGGTAGGAGTTTTAGAGTTCCATAAGTATCCGAAAGTTACAGATTGCTACAGACTGTTCTATTTTTGACAGATTCTATTTTTTGTGTGTTGTTTGCTTCTTTTGATGAATCTATGGCCAGTATCGGGGGGTATGAACCATAGAGAAGTTGGAATACAGTAGGTTTAACACTAATATAAATAAATAATGAATTAATTACAGTACCTTAAAGTAGTGGTTTGCTTTCTTGCACTAACGGAGCTCATGAGATTTTCTGTTGAGCTTTGTGTTGTGAAGTTCTCAAGTTTTAGGTAATGATTTGATGGATTATGGAATAAGGAGTGGAAAGAGCCTAAGCTTGGGGATGCCCAAGGCACCCTAAGGTAAATTCAAGTAAAACCAAAAGCCTAAGCTTGGGGATGCCCCGGAAGGCATCCCCTCTTTCGTCTTCGTCTATCAGTAACTTTACTTGGAGCTATATTTTTATTCACCACATGATATGTGTTTTGCTTGGAGTGTCTTGTATGATACGAGTCTTTGCTTTTTAGTTTACCACAATCATCCTTGCCTTACACACCTTTTGGGAGAGACACACATGGATCGGAATTTATTAGAATACTCTATGTGCTTCACTTATATCTTTTGAGCTAGACAATTTTGCTCTAGTGCTTCACTTATATCTTTTTAGAGCACGCCGGTGGTTTTATTTTGTAGAAATTATTGATCTATCATGCTTCACTTATATTATTTTGAGAGTCTTTTAGAACAGCATGGTATTTTCTTTGGTTATAAAATTAGTCCTAATATGATGGGCATACAAGTTGGGTATAATACAAACTATCATATAGAGTGAAATTGAATGCTATGATCAATTTGATGCTTGATGATTGTTTTGAGATATGAGGTTGGTAATATTAGAGTCATGCTAGTTGGGTAGTTGTGAATTTGAGATATACTTGTGTTAAAAGTTTGTGATTCCCATAGCATGCACATATGGTGAACCGTTATGTGATGAAGTTGGAGCATGAATTATTTATTGATTGTCTTCCTTATGAGTGGCGGTCGGGGACGAGCGATGGTCTTTTCCTAGAAATCTATCCCCCTAGGAGCATGCACATAGTACTCCGTTTTGATAACTTGTAGATTTTTGCAATAAGTATATGAGTTCTTTATGACTAATGTTGAGTCCATGGATTATACGCACTCTCACCCTTCCACCATTGCTAGCCTCTCTTGTGTCGCGCAACTTTCGCCGGTACCATACACCCACCATATACCTTCCTCAAAACAGCCACCATACCTACCTATTATGGTATTTTCATAGCCATTCCGAGATATATTGCCATGCAACTTTCCACCGTTCCATTTATTATGACACGCTCCATCATTGTCATATTGCTTTTGCATGATCATGTAGTTGACATCGTATCTATGGCAAAGCCACCTTTATAATTGTTTCATACATGTCACTCTTGATTCATTGCATATCCCTGTACACCGCCGGAGGCATCCACATAGAGTCATATTTTTTTCTAAGTATTGAGTTGTAATTCTTGAGTTGTAAGTAAATAAAAGTGTGATGATCTTCATTATTAGAGCATTGTCCCAAGTGAGGAAAGGATGATGGAGACTATGATTCCCCCACAAGTAGGGATGAGACTCAGGACTTTATGAAAAATAAAAGAGGCCAAAGAAGCCCAAATAAAAAAAGAGGCCAAAGAAGCCCACCAAAATAAAAAATAAAAAATGAGAGAAAAAGAGAGAAGGGACAATGTTACTATCCTTTTCCACACTTGTGCTTGAAAGTAGCACTATGATCTTCATGATAGATAGTCTCCTATGTTGTCACTTTCATATAGTAGTGGGAAATTTTCATTATAGAACTTGGCTTGTATATTCCAATGACGGGCTTCCTCAAAATGCCCTATGTCTTTGTGAGCAAGCAAGTTGGATGCACACCCACTTAGTTTCTTTATTGAGCTTTCATACACTTATAGCTCTAGTGCATCTGTTGCATGGCAATCCCTACTCACTCACATTGATATCTATTGATGGGCATCTCCATAGCCCGTTGATACGCCTAGTTGATGTGAGACTATCTTCTCCTTTTTTGTCTTCTCCACAACCACCATTCTATTCCATATATAGTGCTATGTCCATGGCTCACGCTCATGTATTGCGTGAAAATTGAAAAAGTTTGAGAACATCAAAAGTATGAAACAATTGCTTGGCTTGTCATCGGGGTTGTGCATGATTTAAATATTTTGTGTGATGAAGATAGAGCATAGCCAGACTATATGATTTTGTAGGGATAACTTTCTTTGGCCATGTTATTTTGAGAAGACATGATTACTTTGTTAGTATGCTTGAAGTATTGTTACTCTTATGTCAATATGAAATTTTATTTTGAATCATTTGGATCTGAACATTCATGCCACAATAAAGAAAGTTACATTGAGAAATATGCTAGGTAGTGCTACCTCTTGAGCATGCATTGGTTTTTTCCTTGAAGAGGAAAGGGTGATGCAGCAAAGTAGCGTAAGTATTTCCCTCAGTTTTTGAGAACCAAGGTATCAATCCAGTAGGAAGATCCACGCAAGTCCGACGTACCTACACAAACAAACAAGAACCTCGCAACCAATGCGATAAAGGGGTTGTCAATCCCTTCACGGCCACTTGCGAAAGTGAGATCTGATAGAGATAATAAGATAAGATAAATATTTTTGGTATTTTTATGATAGAGATTGAAAAGTAAAGATTGCAAAATAAAGTAGACAGGAAACTTATATGATAGAAAATAGATCTGGGGGCCATAGGTTTCACTAGTGGCTTCTCTCAAGATAGCATAGGTATTACGGTGGGTGAAAAATTACTGTCGAGCAATTGATAGAAAAGTGCATAGTTATGAGAATATCTAGGCATGATCATGTATATAGGCATCACGTCCGCGACAAGTAGATCGAAATGATTCTGCATTTACTACTATTACTCCACACATCGACCGCTATCCAGCATGCATCTAGAGTATTAAGTTCATAAGAACAGAGTAACGCATTAAGCAAGATGACATGATGTAGAGGGATAAACTCAAGCAATATGATATAAAACCCCATCTTTTTATCCTCGATGGCAACAATACAATACGTGCCTTGCTGCCCCTGCTGTCACTGGGAAAGGACACCGCAAGATTGAACCCAAAGCTAAGCACTTCTCCCATTGCAAGAAAGGTCAATCTAGTAGGCCAAACCAAACTGATAATTTGAAGAGACTTGCAAAGATAACCAATCATACATAAAAGAATTCAAAGGAGATTCAAATATTTCTCATAGATAAACTTGATCATAAACCCACAATTCATCGGATCTCGACAAACACACCGCAAAAAGAGTTACATTGAATAGATCTCCAAGAAGATCGAGGAGAACATTGTATTGAGATCCAAAGAGAGAGAAGAAGCCAACTAGCTAATAACTATGGACCCGAAGGTCTATGGTAAACTACTCACAACTCATCAGAGAGGCCTTGCCGATGATGTAGAAGCCTTCCGTGATCGATTCCCCCTCCGGCAGAGCACCGGAAAACGCTCCAATATGGGATCTCACGGGAATAGAAGGTTGCGGTGGTGGAAATAGGGTTTTGTGGCGCTCCTGGATGGATTCGGGGTACGTAGATATATATAGTCGAAAGAGGTCGGTCAGGGGAGCCACGAGGGGCCCACGAGGGTGGGGGGCGCGCCCTCCTGCCTCATTGCCGCCTTGTCTCTTTCTTGACGTCCACTCCAAGTCTCCTGGATTGCGTTTGTTCCAAAAACAACTCTCCTAAAGGTTTCATTCCGTTTGGAATCCATTTGATATTCCTTTTCTGCGAAACACTATAATAGGCAAGAAAACAATAATTTGGGATGGGCCTCCAGTTAGTAGGTTAGTCCCAAAAATGATATAAAAGTGTATAGTAAAGCCCATAAACATCCAAAACGGGTAATATAATAGCATGGAACAATCAAAATTATAGATACGTTGGAGACGTATCAGGTAGCATTCCACATCAAAAATTCTGTTTTTATCATTTACCTACTCGAGGACGAGCAGGAATTAAGCTTGGGGATGCTTGATACGTCTCTAACGTATCTATAATTTTTGATTGTTCCATGCTATTATATTACATGTTTTGGATGTTTATGGGCTTTACTAAACACTTTTATATCATTTTTGGGACTAACCTATTAACCGGAGGCCCAGCCCAAATTGCTGTTTTTTGCCTATTTTAGTGTTTCGCAGAAAAGGAATATGAAACGGAGTCCAAATGGAATGAAACCTTCAGGAGAGTTATTTTTGGAACAAACGCAATCTAGGAGACTTGGAGTGGACGTCAAGAAGCAATCGAGGCGGCGACGAGGGTCCAGGGCACGCCCTAGGGGTGTGGGCGCGCCCCTACCCTCGTGGGCCCCTTGTGGCTCTCCTGACCGACTTCCTTCGCCTATATATATCTATGTACCCCAAAAACATCCAAGAGCACCACAAAACCCTATTTCCACCGCCGCAACCTTCTGTTCCCGTGAGATCCCATCTTGGAGCCTTTTCTGGCGCTCTGCCGGAGGGGGAATCGATCATGGAGGGCTTATACATCAATGCCAAGGCCTCTCCGATGAGTTGTGAGTAGTTTAGCACAGACCTTCGGGTCCATAGTTATTAGCTAGATGGCTTCTTCTCTCTTTTTGAATCTCAATACAATGTTCTCCTCGATCTTCTTGGAGATCTATTCGATGTAACTCTTTTTGCGGTGTGTTTGTCAAGATCAATGAATTGTGGGTTTATGATCAAGTTTATCTATGAGAAATATTTGAATCTCCTCTGAATTATTTTATGTATGATTGGTTATCTTTGCAAGTCTCTTCGAATTGTCAGTTTGGTTTGGCCTACTAGATTGATCTTTCTTGCAATGGGAGAAGTGCTTAGCTTTGGGTTTAATCTTGCAGTGTCCTTTCCCAGTGACAGCCGGGGCAGCAAGGCACGTATTGTATTGTTGCCATCGAGGATAAAAAGATGGGGTTTATATCATATTGCTTGAGTTTATCCCTCTACATCATGTCATCTTGCCTAATGCATTACTCTGTTCTTATGAACTTAATACTCTAGATGCATGCTGGATAGCGGTCGATGTGTGGAGTAATAGTAGTAGATGCAGAATCGTTTTGATCTACTTGTTGCAGATGTGATGCCTATATACATGATCATGCCTAGATATTCTCATAACTATGCAATTTTCTATCAATTGCTCGACAGTAATTTGTTCACCCACCGTAATACTTATGTTATCTTGAGAGAAGCCACTAGTGAAACCTATGGCCCTGGGGTCTATTTTCCATCATATAAGTTTCCGATCTACTTTATTTTGCAATCTTTACTTTCCAATCTATATTATAAAAATACCAAAAATATTTATCTTATCTTATTATCTCTATCAGATCTCACTTTCGCAAGTGGCCATGAAGGGATTGACAACCCCTTTATTGCGTTGGTTGCGAGGTTCTTGTTTGTTTGTGTAGGTACGAGGGACTTGTGTGTAGCCTCCTACTGGATTGATACATTGGTTCTCAAAAACTGAGGGAAATACTGACGCTACTTTGCTGTATCACCCTTTCCTCTTCAAGGGAAAACCAACGCAGTGCTCAAGAGGTAGCAGTACCGCCGGCGGTGGTTTGGGCGGCCGAAGCATGAATGTCCGAGATTGAAGAAGCTCCACAGCCGTTGGATGGACATCCACGGCCACAGCTACTGGAATCGTGTGTTGACTATAAGTTGACAAAGCTTTGCGTATGCGTCAACTTAGTAGGCCAACAAGTGAGTATCACATCTATGGTAGAGAACATATAGCTCATTTGCGATTTGTTATAATGTACAACCCATTTTTGAGTTCTAATGGAATTTACTGCAACCCATTTACTATTTGTTTAAATTATAGCCCATTTTCTAGCCAGGATAATGGTTAATAATTTCAACCAACCGCTCAAAAAGAATTCAACAAAATTTCCCACATTTTGATGGGATCCAAAATATTTTTTATCCCGAAATTTTTAGTCTGGTTTTTTTATATTTACAGCCCAATTTTTTATAATCGTAACCCATTTATTATTTCTTAAAGCCCATTTTCTAGGTAAGCCTAATGCGAGGCGGAAAATAATATAGTAGATATGATCAACATAGTGATGTTCACCATTAAAAACTACTCCATCTTACGTGATGATCGGGCATGGTTTAGTTGATTTGGATCACATGATCACTTAGATGACTAGAGGGTTGTCTATCTAAGTGGGAGTTCTTAAGTAATATGATTAATTGAACTTTAATTTATCATGAACTTAGTCCTGATAGTTATTTTGCATGTCTATGTTATTGTAGATCAATGGCCCGTGCTACCGTTCCTTTGAATTTTAATGCATTCCTAGAGAAAGCTAAGTTGAAAGATGATGGCAGCAACTACACGGACTGGGTTCGTAACTTGAGGATTATCCTCATTGCTGCATAAAAGAATTACGTCATGGAAGCACCGTTAGGTGTACCACCCGCGCCCGCAACTGCAGACATTGTGAATGCAGGTCAGACGCGTGTTGATGACTACTCGATAGTTCGGTGTGTCATGCTTTATGGCTTAGAATCGGGACTTCAAAGACATTTGGAACGTCATGGAGAATATGAGACATTCTAGGAGTTGAAGTTAATATTTCAAGCAAATGCCCGAGTTGAGAGATATGAAGTCTCCAACAAGTTCTACAACTGCAAAATGGAGGAGAATAGGTCTATCAGTTAACACATACTCAGAATGCCTGGCTACCATAAAAACTTGACTCAGTTGGAAGTTAATCTTATTGATGATAGTGTCATTGACAGAGTTCTTAAATCACTGCCACCAAGCTATAAAGGATTCGTGATGAACTATAATATGCAAGGGATGAACAAGACTATTCCCGAGCTCTTCACGATGCTAAAGGCTGCGGAGGTAGAAATCAAAAAGGAGCATCAAGTGTTGATGATCAATAAGACCACTAGTTTCAAGTAAATGGGTAAAGGGAAGAAGGGGAGCTTCAAGAGGAACAGCAAAAAGGTTGCTACTCAAGAGAAGAAACCCAAGTCTGGACCTAAGCCTGAAACTGAGTGCTTCTACTGCAAAGGGAGTGGTCACTGGAAGCGGAACAACCCCAATGTCGGAGTAATGGGCCACGGGTAGGCTAACCCGAGCCCCAGGACATTTCAAGACATCGGGGCAGGCCGCGCCCCTCAGGCCGAGTCCCAGGAGCGACTCCAAAATATGCCGAGTCCTAGACAGTGACTCCCAAATAAGCCGACTCCAAGCTGGCGACTTCCAGAGAGGCCGACTATGGAGAGTCGGCCCAAGACTCCTCCCTTATCCCGAAGTACGACGCGAGGTATGGTCACGGCATGGCTGTTTCCCCCCTGCTTACGAAGGGCCGGCATGGCTACAGTGAGCCGTATCGCTGGAAGATCTCTGGCGAGATGCGGCACTGTTGCCATGCCTGCCCTGATCTCAGCCACAGTGCGCAGTACACTGTGCCCACGATGCCGACCTGTACGACCCAAGGCGGCGGGGCCGCCTGTCAGTGGGTGGGCCGAAGGCGGCCTGGGCAACCCGAAGACGGACCTATGGGAGTCGGCCTCCCAGGAGTCGGCCGACTCCTCCCGGGCCCCACGAGCCATTAATCAGATAAGATGGGGAATGGCGACAGTGATCGCCCGATAGACGGCGGCACTGTTGCCACGACCCGATGACCGAGCCTGCGTCATCAGGAGCACCACTACAGTATCAAGCCTGTCCGCGGGACCCGCCAGTCGGCAGGCCCCAGAAGCCGGCGGGAAGGACGGCGGCCTGAGAAACAGACGGCTGGGACCCGCGCCCAGCCGGATTACTATTGTACCCCCGGGGGGTAGGCCTATATAAACCCCCCCGGGCACCCATGCAAAGGGTTCGGACCTAGAGAGAGGGATAGACCAGATAGCCCAGGGAGGAGAGAGCTAACCTTGCCCTCTCCTACCTCCCGAAACAGCTCCAGGAGCACCATTGTAGTCACTTTGCTTTAGTGATCATGCGGAGACCCCGCTGAGCAGCAGTAGGGGTGTTATCTCCTAGGAGAGCCCTGAAGCTGGGTAAGTTCCGCCGGCGTGCATGTCTTCGCCTCATCCCGCTTCCAGGCACCGGCGACGTTCTACTCGCTCCCACCATGATAAGCCATCCTTTGGCATATGTCGTATCCAACCCCCGACATTTGGCGCCCACCATGGGGCGAGGTGCACCGTTGTCCGGAGATCTGCTCTGGACGGGAACCCTGTTCCTCCCCGGCGAGCACAGCCAGCCCGGCACGCCGAACGGCGTCTGTGCCGACGCGCTACACGGCGCTGAGATCGCCTGTGCAGCCGGCTGCCTCACCGATCTTGTCGGCGAGGTTTGCCTCTCCGACGAGCCTGCGCCCGACGCTGGCACGAGTGGCCCCGAGAGCCTCCTCGCGGGCCTCCTCGACCAACTCCACGTCGCCGGCGAGCCTACCGCGGACCTGGAGTACATAGGATCCACTGACCCGATGCTGGTCGACTCCGACACCGCGTCGCTCGACGCGTTCCCCACCAATGTGGTGGTCTACAACGAACCGCTCTCGTACGCGAGGAGTGGCGGAAGCACCGTCACTGAGGTCCTCGTCCTCGAGCACGGCGAGCGCTCCGGCGAAGGAGCGCATGACCCGTTTGACGCGGCCCTGCGAGACCTTGCAACACCGATTCCGGAAGACGCCGACGCCAGGACGCTGGAGGCGCTCCGCCTTCAGCTCATCGAGGGCGTGAAGAAGCTGGCAAGCATGAGGCGCTTGTCAGAAGCTTACCAACGAGAGATGGATCGCGCCGTAGGCGGCTCGCCGGCTCCAACCGGGCCTAGCCGCCTAGGCGCGGTCCGACATCGCGGCGCGGCAATCGCCAACCTCTTCGGGGCTGATCGCCCTGTGTATGCCACGCCCGCAGAGTATATCCATGCCGCCTAGGCGGTAGCAGACGAGCTCGACAACTTCGAAGGCGAATAGCGCCGCATAATGACGGAGCGAGTTCAGCAGCTCCTCGACGCGGCTGCCGCATGGAATGATGCCGGCTGCCGCACCGAGGCGCCGCAGCGCCAAAACGACGACCCACCGCCTCGCCGAGACCAAGCTGCGACGTCTCGAACGCCGACTGGCGGGGCCCGTGGGAAGAAGGACAAGGAGCCGGCTGCCAGCCGCAGTCGGACTCACATTACCATCGAGCGCGACCAAGAAGGCCGCCCTAGAGCGGTGGAACGGCGGGACGACTACTTGCCTCCCCCTCCTCGCAGAGAAAGACAAGTCTCCCCGCTGCCCGTGGAACATCCGACTCTCGGCGACCGCCTTGGCCGCCGAGAGGGAGTCGGAGAGAATGACGCCCGCCACCGGATCGACCGACTCCACCGATCCCTGGCGCTAGAAGAAGAAGACGAGTTGGGGCCCCCTGCTTTGGACCCTGCATCCGGGACGAGCCCTTTCCCAAAGGGTTCACGCTCCCCCGAGGCACGCCCAAATATACCGGCACCATGAAGCCGGAAGATTGGCTGATCGACTACTCCACAGCCGTCAACATAGCGAACGGCAACAAGCGTGTTGCCGTGAGATACGTCCCGCTGATGCTCCAGGGCTCGGCCCGGACGTGGTTAAATAGTCTGAAGCCTCGCAGCATCAATAGCTGGGTCGACTTCACCGAGGCTTTCGTCCGCAACTTCACGAGCACGTACAAGCGACCTCCCAAGCCACGCCAGCTCTCCTTGTGCGTGCAAGGCCCTGACGAGTCTACTCGCGACTACCTCACGCGATGGGGCGAACTCCGGAACTCCTGCGAGGGCGTGCACGAGGTGCAGGCCATCGAGTACTTTACTGCCGGGTGCAGAGAAGGCACCCTCCTCAAGCACAAGCTCCTCTGCAATGAGCCGGAGACCCTCGATGAGCTGCTGATCACAGCAGACAAGTACGCCACGGCCGACTCCTCCATGAAGGCGGAGATTCGGGTCAGCACAACTGGCAAAGTCACCCCTCAGGCTCCAAGAACTCCAGCTGGAGACACCAGTCGGCGGCAACAGCAGAATGACCAGAAGTGCAAAGCCCCACAACCGACTTCTAGCAGTCGGCAAGTGGCAACGGCAGAGGACCAGCAGTTAGAGGGACCGCCTCCGGCGAAGCGGCAGAAGGGCGGCAAGTCCAACTGGTTGCCGACTTTCTCCTACGAGCAGACTCTAGATGGTCCCTGCAAGTTTCACAGCGGCGCGAAGCCATCAAACCACACCACCAGGAAATGCCACTGGCTGACCAGAATCGCCAAGGGGGACGGCCTGCTCCCTCCCGCTCCTGCTGGGCCGCCTCCTCCACCACCACCCCAGCAGCCGGCCGTCAGGCCAGTCGGTGCGATACAAGACGAGTTCCCAGATGAGCACAGAGCCTATGTGGTGTTCACCAGTGTAGCGGATGACCGGCGCAGCAGGCGCCAACAGCAGCAAGAAGTGAATGCGGTTGCATCAAGCACTCCAGAGTTCATGCATTGGTCCGAGAAGCCTATCAGTTGGAGCAGAGCTGATCACCCAGAAGTGATGCCGAGTCCAGGCTCCTACGCCTTGGTCTTAGGCGCCACACTCGCCACAGATAGGCGGGCCGCTCGCTTCTTGCGAGTATTGATAGACGGAGGCAGCAGTATCAACATCCTGTACAAGGATACAATGGAGAAATTGGGAATCAAGCGAAGATAGCTTCAGAGCAGCCGGACCGTGTTCCACGGAATCGTTCCTGGCCTTTCCTGCTCGCCAATCGGCAAGATCCTGATAGATGTCCTCTTCGGAGACAAGGATCATTTCCGACGAGAGCCAGTTTGGTTTGAGGTGGTGGACCTTGAGAGCCCATATCATGCACTGCTTGGCCGACCTGCCTTGGCCAAGTTCATGGCGGTCCCCCACTACGCCTACCTCAAGATGAAGATGCCGAGTTCCAAGGGAATCCTAACCGTGTCCGGCGACTATAGGAAGTCGTCCGCTTGTGCAGTCGAAAGCAGTCGGCTGGCCGAGTCCTTGGTGATCGCAGCTGAGAAACGGCTCCTTGATCGGGTCGTGGCGATGGCCGGCAAGCAGCCCGAGTTATCGCCCGACCCCAAGGAGTCGGAAGTAGAAGGATCATTCAAGCCGGCCAGAGAAACAAAGAAGATACCGTTGGACCCGGAGCACCCGGAGAGGTACGCTGTCATGGGCACAGGCCTTGACAGCAAATAGGAAGGCGAGCTCGTCGATTTCCTCCATGAGAATCGCGACATCTTCGCATGGTCCCCCAAGGACATGCCTGGTGTCCCGACGGAATTCGCCGAGCACAAATTACACATCCGATCTGATATGAAGCCCATCAGACAGCCCTTGCGCCGCCTGTCAGAAGAAAAAAGAAGAGTTGTTGGAGAAGAAATAGCCCGGCTCCTTGCAGCCGGCTTCATCATGGAAGTATTTTTTCCAGAGTGGCTGGCAAACCCAGTACTGGTGCTGAAGAAGAACAAGCAGTGGCGGATGTGCATTGATTACACGAGCCTCAACAAAGCCTGCCCCAAGGACCCATTTGCTCTGCCAAGAATTGATCAGGTGATAGACTCCACAGCCGGATGCGAGCTGTTGAGTTTCCTAGATGCATATTCAGGATATCATCAGATCAAGCTGAACCTGGCTGACAGACTGAAGACCACCTTCATCATGCCGTTTGGAGCCTTCTGCTACCTGACCATGACGTTCGGCTTAAGAAAAGCCGGCGCCACCTTTCAGCGTTGCATGCAGAAGTGCCTCCTGAAGCAACTCGGCAGAAATGCCCACGTCTATGTGGATGACATGGTGGTGAAGACAGAGAAGCGTGGAACCTTGCTGGAGGACCTCAAGGAGACATTCGAGAATCTGCGCCGATTCCAGATCAAGCTCTACCCGAAGAAGTGCGTTTTCGGAGTACCAGCCGGCCAGCTCCTCGGTTTCCTGGTCTCTGAACGCGGCATAGAGTGCAATCCTGTAAAGATCAAGGCCATTGAAAGGATGGAGGCACCCAGATGACTATTAGATGTGCAGAAGTTCACCGGCTGTTTGGCATCCATCAGCTGATTCATCAGTCGACTGGGCGAGAAGGCTCTCCCCTTGTATCAGCTCATGAAGAAGACGACCTTCTTTGAGTGGACTCCCAAGGCGGACGAGGCTTTTCTCCAACTAAAGAAGATGTTGACTACTCCCCCTGTGCTGGCGGCTCCGACTCCCAAAGAGCCCATGCTCCTATACATTGCCGCCACCAGCCGAGTAGTCAGCACGGTCATTGTAGTCGAGCGCAAGGAGGAAGGCAAGGTGCTACCCGTCCAGAGACCGGTATATTACTTGAGCGAGGTGCTGTCGACCTCCAAGCAGAACTACCCCCATTACCAGAAGATGTGCTACGGCGTGCATTTTGCCGCCAAGAAATTGAAGCCTTACTTCCAGGAGCATCCAATCACCATGGTCTGCACAGCTCCACTGGCCGAGATCATCGGAAGCCGAGATGCTTCTGGCCGGGTGGCCAAATGGGCCATCGACCTGGCTCCCTACACCATCTACTACGAGCCCCGCACTGCCATCAAGTCACAAGCACTGGCCGACTTCCTCATCGACTGGGCCGAGACCTAATATCTGCCGCCAGCGCCCGTCTCCACCCATTGGCGGATGCACTTTGACGGCTCCAAAATGCGCACCGGCTTGGGAGCCGGCGTCGTCCTCACCTCCCCCAAGGGCGACAAACTCAGATATGCGCTGCAGATCCACTTCGCCGCCTCCAACAATGTGGCCGAGTACGAGGCGCTCATCCACGGGCTCTGGCTTGCCAAAGAACTCGGCATTCGCCGGATCCTGTGTTATGGCGACTCTGACTTGGTGGTCCAGCAATCATCTGGCGATTGGGACGCCAAGGCCGCAAATATGGCGATCTACCGTTTCCTCGTCCAGCAACTCAGCGGATACTTCGAGGGGTGCGAGTTCCTCCACGTGCCAAGGAACGACAACGACCAAGCAGACGGCTTGGCACGAATCGGCTCCACCCGCCAGACAATACCATATGGTATCGCCCTCTGGCGCCTCCTCAAGCCTTCTATCAAGCCGTCACCCAAATCAGATTCAATCTATGTGCCGGCTCCGCCTGAGGAGGATGGATCCGACTCCAAGAAACATACAGTCGAAGCCGGCCCGGGGACTTCAGAACCCGGCCCGGGGACTGCAGTAGCAAGAGCGAAGACTCCAGAGCTCGGCCCAGGGACTGCTCCAGTCGGCCCCGGGACTTTGTCAAATCAGCAAGCGGCTACGGACTCCAACCCGCCGCCTCCCAGCCCGGCCGCCCTTATCCAAACCGCGCTAGTGGCAGTTGAAGAAATAGCAGCACCTTCATGGGCCCAGCCCATCCTCAGATTCTTAGTAAACAGAGAGCTACCAACTGATGAAATCTTGGCTCGGCAAGTGCAACGCCGAGCAGCAGCATACACCATAGTCAACAGAGAGCTGGTCAGGCGCAACGTTACCGGCGTCTTCCAACACTGCGTCGAAGCAGAACAAGGTCAGGCAATCCTCAGAGACATCCACGAAGGCGAGTGCGGTCACCACGCGGCCCCAAGGGCACTCGTCGCCAAAGCCTTCCGACACGGTTTTTTCTGGCCAACCGCTCTGGAAGAGGCCAAAGAGTTAGTCCAAAAGTGCAAGGGGTGCCAGATTTTTCGTTCCAAGCCACTTCAGCCGGCTTCCGCACTCAAGACTATCCCCATCACCTGGCCCTTTGCAGTCTAGGGCCTGGACATGGTGGGACCATTCAAGATGGCACGAGGTGGCTTGACTCACCTACTTGTCGCAGTGGACAAGTTCACCAAGTGGGTGGAGGTGAAACCCATCAAGAAATTGAATGGTCCGACTGCAGTGACCTTCATCGCTGACATCACAACTCGGTACGGCATCCACACAGCATCATCACCGACAATGGCATGAATTTTGCCAAAGGCGCCTTGGCCCGTTTCTGCGCGACACAGGGCATCCGACTGGACTTAGCGTCCGTTGCCCATCCGCAGTCAAACGGCCAGGTGGAGCGAGCAAACGGCCTCATCTTATCCGGCATCAAGCCTCGACTCATCGTACCGCTGGAGCGATCTACCGGCTGTTGGCTTGAGGAGCTGCCAGCCGTCCTCTGGAGTCTGCGCACGACTCCAAACAAGTCAACCGGCTTCACACCATTCTTCCTCGTCTATGGCGCCGAAGCCGTCATCCCAACGGACATAGAGTTCAACTCCCCGCGAGTCACCATGTACACCAAGGAAGAAGCAGAAGAAGCACGTCAAGACGGCGTCGATCTGCTGGAAGAGGGCCGGCTGTTGGCACTCAGCCAGTCCAGCATCTACCAGCAGAGTCTGTGTCGATACTACAACAGGAAGGTCAGGCCAAGATCTTTTCAAGAAGGCGACCTTGTGCTCCAGCTGATCCAGCGAACAGCCGGCCAGCACAAGCTGTCGGCACCTTGGGAAGGCCCCTTCATCATCAGAAAGGTGCTAGGGAACGACGCCTACTATTTGATCGACGCCTAGAAGCCCCGAGCGTGCAAGAGGGACAATTCCGGCAAAGAGACAGAGCGCCCGTGGAGTGCAAATCTTCTTCGAAGATTTTACAGTTGATGCAGTATGTATCACACTACCCCTTTGTATTAAAGTACTAAGACTTTGGGCCCCCCCGAGATGAGCTCGGGGACTGCCCTTTTTGTTATCTGTACGATAAGAATTATGCCTCCGAGTACATTACTTTCATTACAAGCCGCTTGGCACCGGGCCTGACTAGTCGGCCCAGGGACTCGCCGCCTTGCGCTATGAGAAGCTTCCCGCAGTCAGACAAGTAGTGTGCGGTGCCCAATCTGCCTCCTGGCAAGGCCATAGCTCGTAGAGCGACTGTGAGGCAGGCAGGAGTGAGGAAGAACGGGCACCCACACGAAAAATGGCTAAGGACCTAAAGCACGAACATAGCATAAGACGGCCTCCAGCATTTCTGAAGCGGAAGGCCGACTCATGAGTTGCCGGCTCGCCCTCTTTATTAGCCTCTATTAAGGACGGTCGACTCTTGGGTAGTCGGCATGTCGCTTTCTATCCGACTTGCTAAAGAAACTCTAAATGGCCAAGTCCTTGCCTTCCCGAAGTAGCCAAGCACTTGACCCAGCGATAGTCCGCAGAGCGGCTGCTCGACTGACAAGGCAGCGATTAAAGGAAGGCGGCAAAGGGAAAAAGCCTAAAGAGCAATAAGCAAGGAAATACGGAAAGCAGATTGATATTTACATAGGCCCTTGGCCGAATCTTCGAATAGAAGTTCAAGATACACCCTACGGGTGGAATTGTTCGATCTAACAAAGTTCTCAAAAGATTACTTAAGACAGACAAGCAGAGGCGGAAAAGGCAGCCTAGGAGACGGCATCTAGGGTCGGAGGATCGGAGGTGACGGCGGCGTCAGGCGCCGGGGCAGTCGGCTGGGCGATCTCGGTTTGACCGCCTCTGGCGGCAGTCGTTTTTTCCCGACGCGGCTCGTTGCTGGAGGCGCGGTCGAGCTGAGGCTGGCCGCCTGCTACGTCTTCTGGCACATCCGCCCCGCCTTCGGCCTCCACCTCGTCCTCCTCCTCGGTGCTGGAGTCGATCACCTCCGCCGAGTCCTCGCCATACTCCGGGTTCATCGCGAACCACTCTGGCAGCACTTCCTCGCCGCCTTCAGCTCGCTCGGGGATGAAGACACTGGTGTCCGTGTACTCGGCGATGGCCGCCGCACGCTCGATAAGGGCGCCCTCCACGGCCTCCAGCTCGGCCCGGGCTTCTGACCGGAACGCGGCCAGACGGTCCAGGTCCAACCCTGGGTACCACGCCTTGACGAACTCCAAGGCCCGGCGCGCTCCGGCCCGGGCCGAGGAGCCCTTCCAGGCTTCAAGACGGCCGACAGCGACCTCCAGCCAGTCAGCAGTTCGGCTGGCGGTGCGCAGAGCCGGCATGCCTGGCCATAGGGCGGAAACCGCCTGGGCGCCGGCACGCTGAAGCCGGCGCACCAGCCGGCAAGCCGGACGAAGACGGGCTTCAATGCTCAGAAGCTGCTCATCAACGGTTCGGGGGGCATTAGCCGCGATCTCCTCCCCGTTCGCCCTTCGCGCTTCACGAGCAGCCTTGATGGCCAGAGGGACTGCCTGCGAGTGACCAGGGAAGAAGTCTGCCAAGACAAAAAAGAAGAAAGTCAAAAAATTAGAAGTCGGCCTGACACATAGTCGGAAGCGCAAAGAAGCAAAAGAAACTTACCATCAACGATATCCTCGATCTCATGGAAGTCGGAGGTCAGCATCGCCTCCCTGTCGGTCCAGGAGGAGCGCTCGCTCTCGAACTTGGCCAGGAGGGCGGTCTCCCTCTTCTCGGCTTCGTCCTGCGCCTTCTTGAGCAGCTCTTTCTGCTCGGCCAGCTGCGCCGCCAGCAGGTCGCGCTCCGTGGCAAGCTTGTCACACTCCTCCTCCTTGGCACGACGGGCGGTATTGGCCTCGCCCAGCTGCTCCTGAAGAGCGGCGTTGGCTCCTGAAGAGCAAAAAAAGAGACAATGGGTCATCAGCAAAGAAGATCGCCGGGGAGATCCGACCCGACTGCTCAGCAGTCGGCCCGAATCTTGGGGACTACAGCCCGCGGGTGCGCCAGCGCGCCCCCACAAAGAAGAAGAACTCACTCCGGCTTTCCGACAAGTCGGCAGCCCGCTTGCTCAACTCCTCAACATTGCGGTTGAAGGCAATGGCACGGAGGTTGTGATACTCTTGCAGATAAGTCATTGAAGACAAAGTTAGTGTATGGAACTCGCCAGAGGGAGTTCCGAACCGCCTGCTCAGCAGCCGGCCCGGAACTCGGGGACTACACCCAGTGGGTGCGCTGGCGCGCCCCCACAGAGAAAAACAAGAATCAAGAAGGAGAAGAAACTTACTTGGACGGCCGTTCGCATGGCCAGGTGCGCTCTGGTGCAGGCTTGAAGGGCATCGCCTTCGGCCCGCAACTTAGCCTGGACTTCTAGGAGCAATTGATTTAGCGGCCCAGTGCCGCCTCCGTGCACCCACCCGGTGGGCGCGGCGCTTGTGGCCTTGGCGTCTAGAGTTGCCGAGCTAGCAGCGCCGATCTCCCGAGGTCGCGGCGCCGAGGTCGCCCTCTCAAGACGGCGACGCACCGGCGAGGCGACTTGGAGAAGCAGCCGCGCTTCGGCCTCGTCCATGGCCGGCAGCTACGACGGATCCACCGGCTGTTTGCCGTGCGGTCTCCCAGACGGCGGTGGAGGCAGCAGCGGCGATACGAGAGCGTCCGACATGGAGGCCTCGCCGCTCTCCTTCTCCGCGACGGGGTTCTCGGTGCCGGCTCCCCCGGTCTGCCCCGTGAACTCCGGAGGTGGCGGTGCAGACGATAGTGGGGGGACGAGCATCGCCGATCGGCGACGCCCGGCCTCCTCGGCGCGCCGTCTCGCCGCAAGGGCGGCTTCGGCATCATCCAGCTTTTTCTGGGCGGAGGCGGCCGCCCTGTCGGCCTCCGCCTTCTCCAAACGGTCGGCCTCCTCCTCCTCGCGCTTCTCCCGCGCATTCCGCTCCGTCGCCTCCCGGAGGTCGGCGGCAGGGTCGGGCCGCCGAGTATTGGCGGACGTCTCTGCCGACCCCATGACGGAGGGGACGGCGACTCTCTCAAGGGAAAGAGGGGCCCTGAAGAACAATGGAGGGAGTATATAAACGAAGACTCGGACAAGATTCAACAAAGAAAATAAAAGAGCGTGAAGACTTACACGGATACTAGCGGTGGCCTTCTCACTTCCCTTCGGAAGCGGTTGGCCTTCGCGGCCGCCTCCTCTCGTCTGGTCGCGCGGCCGCCCCCTTGAACTTCTTCAATTTGCCGCCGGGCGCACTCGGCCTGGCGTGACGCCTCTTCGCGCCGCCTTGGCCGACGGAGGAGCCGGCGCCCGACGGGCCGATCCTCAGCTGGTGGCGCGGAGCGACTTCGCCTTCGGCATCGTCATCAGGCCAGTCGGCGAAGGTGGCCGAGGGCCTGAAGTCGCCTTCTGCTCCTCCTCCCCCGCCTTCGGCATCGGCTTCCATCGCCGCCGCCCCCAAGTCGGGGTCGTCGACGTCGCTCTCCGCGCAGTCGGGAACATACTCGCGGGGCTCTCTCGTGGCGCCGGCGGCAGGCTGCATAAGAGGATTCTAATTCAGAAGAAACCAACGAGAGTTAGAAGCCGGAGTCGGCTGCGAAAAAAGACAAAACAATAGGGAGACGCGACTTACCACCGGTGGAGGGTTGTCGCGTGAGTACGGATCCTTGCCAAACTGCCAGTCCTCCTCGTACTCGCAGTGCGCGATGTAATTCACCATATTTGCCACCTCCTTCCGGGGCATCTCCTTGGTGCTCATCCGACTTGGGTCTCTGAGGCCGCTCATCTGACAGATCAGGTGAGGCCGGCCTTGGAGCGGGAGAACTCGGCGCGCCACGAAGGCGGCCAGCAAGTCGGCCCCGACGAGTCCCTCCGACTGCGTCAAGACTCGGAGTCGCGCTATGGCGGCGGCTCCGGCGGGAGTCAGCGTCTTGACTCGGTGGGACCAGCTGGGAAGCCGCCCAGTCAGGGGAGCGGTGTTGTAAGGCGGCAAGTTGACCCAGTTGCCGTCGGAGGCGAGGTTCTTCACGTAGAAGTACGAGCGCTGCCACATCTTCACCGACTTGATCAGCGTGATGGGAGGAAAGGGGTTGTCGGCCGTCGAGTGCCGCATCGCGGTGAAGGCGCTGCACTGGGCCGGCACGCCGGCGATGTGCGTGATGAGCTTAGAAGAGAAGAATTCTCCCAACAGCTCGATGGTGGGGAGAACGCCGAGGAAACCTTTGCACAGAGTGGCGAAGGCGGAGAGCAGCACTACCGTGTTCGGTGTGAGGTGGTGCGGCTGAAGGCTGTGGAATTCCAAGAACAAGCGGAAGAAGCCGCTCGCCGGCAGCCCCAGGCCGCGCATGAGGTGCGAGCGGAATATGACCCGCTCGCCCTCTTCCGGCGCCGGCCGGATTTCCCCCTCCGGCGCGGCGCGGGCGCGTACGAGGTCCGCGTTGGGGAGGCGGCGTGTCCGGCGGAGGAACTCGATGTGTTCTTCTTCTACCTCCGAACCGTCCCATACGCCGGAGCGCACGGCGGGGGCCGCGGCGGAGGAAGAGCTCATCGCCGCGGTATGGTGTGCTCTAGCTCAACGGCAGAGGCGAGAGAGAGAGAAGGCAAGATTAGGCGGGGGAACGGGGAAGACGGGTGCGCGAGCTGTGCCGCTCCGCTTCCCCCCGCCTACTTATAGCCCTGCGGGCTGAGAAGCCGAGGGGGCGGGCATGGGATTAACTGCGCACGATGCCCCATGCCGCCCCATGATTTACCCACGAAGTTACTGCGCGCAGTAACGACGTGGGAAAACCAACCGTCCTCGGCCGCAACGGATCCGTTCGTATGCCGAGGCACGGTAGTGGCGGGCCCCGCCTGACGGCCTGTCCCGTCCCGCGCGTGGGCAGGCAGACTGTTCTCCCCACGTGGTGCCACGCGATAGGGCCATCCTGATGGCTGCGGGGAAGCGTATCAGGCACGCCGCCTGGCTTCCCGCCGCGACTTTCGAACTGAGGCTCTTCACTGAAGCTCCGACTTTCGACAGTCGGGCCAAGGGAAGACGGCAGCCGAGCCCCAAAGTCTGCACTTTTAAAGATTGAAGCTGTTGAAGCCCCACAATGCAGCGACCGCAGGGCTTCGCCAGCTTCGGGGACTACTGTCGGAGTAATGGGCCACGGGTAGGCTAACCCGAGCCCCAGGACATTTCAAGACATCGGGGCAGGCCGCGCCCCTCAGGCCGAGTCCCAGGAGCGACTCCAAAATATGCCGAGTCCCAGACAGCGACTCCAAGATAAGCCGACTCCAAGCTGGCGACTTCCAGAGAGGCCGACTATGGAGAGTCGGCCCAAGACTCCTCCCTTATCCCAAAGTACGATGCGGGGTACGGTCACGGCATGGCCGTTTCCCCCCTGCTTACGAAGGGCCGACATGGCTATAGTGAGCCGTATCGCTGGAAGATCTCCGGCGAGATGCGACACTGTTGCCATGCCTGCCCTGATCTCAGCCACAATGCGCAGTACACCGTGCCCATGACGCCGGCCTGTACGACCCGAAGGCGGCGGGGCCGCCTGTCAGTGGGTGGGCTGAAGGCGGCCTGGGCAACCCGAAGACGGACCTGTGGGAGTCGGCCGACTCCTCTCGGGCCCCACGAGCCATTAATCAGATAAGATGGGGAATGGCGACAGTGATCGCCCGATAGACGGCGGCACTGTTGCGACGACCCGATGACCAAGCCTGCGTCATCAGGAGCGCCGCTACAGTATCATGCCTGTCCGCGGGACCCGCCAGTCGGCGGGCCCCAGAAGCCGGCGGGAAGGACGGTGGCCTGAGAGACAGACGGCTGGGACCCGCGCCTAGCCGGATTACTATTGTACCCCCAGGGGGTAGGCCTATATAAACCCCCCGGGGCACCCATGCAAAGGGTTCGGACCTAGAGAGAGGGATAGACCAGATAGCCCAGGGAGGAGAGAGCTAACCTTGCCCTCTCCTACCTCCCGAAATAGCTCCAGGAGCACCATTGTAGTCACTTTGCTTTAGTGATCATGAGGAGACCCCGCAGAGCAGCAGTAGGGGTGTTATCTCCTAGGAGAGCCCTGAAGCTGGGTAAGTTCCGCCGGCGTGCATGTCTTCACCTCATCCCGCTTCCAGGCACCGACGACGTTCCACTCGCTCCCACCATGATAAGCCATCCTTTGGCATATGTCGTATCCAACCCCCGACACCCAAGTATTTGGCGGATAAGAAGGATGGCAAAGTGAAAGGTATATTTGATATACATGTTATTGATGTGTACCTTACTAATGCTCGTAGTAGCGCCTGGGTATTTGATACTGGTTCTGTTGCTCATATTTGCAACTCAAAACAAGGGCTACCGATTAAACGAAGATTGGCTAAGGACGAGGTGACGATGCGCGTGGGAAATGTTTCCAAGGTCGATATGATCGTCGTCGGCATGCTACCTCTACATCTACCACCGGGATTAGTTTTAGCCCTGAATAATTGTTATTTGGTGCCAGCATTGAGCATGAACATTATATCTGGATCTTGTTTGATGCGAGACAGTTATTCATTTAAATCAGAGAACAATGGTTGTTCTATTTATATGAGTAATATCTTTTATGATCATGCACCCTTGATGGGTGGTCTATTTTTGTTGAATCCCGATAGTGATGATACACATATTCATAATATTGAAGCCAAAAGATGCAAAGTTAATAATGATAGTGCAACTTATTTGTGGCAATGCCATTTGGGTCATATCGGTATAAAGCGCATGAAGAAACTCCATGCTGATGGACTTTTGGAATCACTTGATTATGAATCACTTTGTGCTTGCGAACCGTGCCTTATGGGCAAGATGACTAAAACTCCATTCTCCGGAACAATGGAACGAGCTACTGACTTGTTGGAAATAACACATACCGATGTATGCGGTCCAATGAGTGTTGAGGCTCGTGGCGGGTATCGTTATTTTCTTACCTTCACAGATGATTTGAGCAGATACGGTTATATCTACTTAATGAAGCATAAGTTTGAAACATTTGAAAAGTTCAAAGAATTTCAGAGTGAAGTGGAAAGTCATCGTAACAAGAAAATAAAGTTTCTACGATCTGATCGTGGAGGAGAATATTTGAGTTACGAGTTTGGTCTTCATTTGAAACAACATGGGATAGTTTCACAACTAACGCCACCTAGAACACCACAGTGAAATGGTGTGTCCGAATGTCGTAACCGCACTTTATTGGATATGGTGCGATCTATGATGTCTCTTACTAATTTACCTCTATTGTTTTGGGGTTATGCTTTAGACATGGCTGCATTCACTTTAAATAGGGCACCATCAAAATCGTTTGAGACGACGCCTTATGAACTGTGGTTTGGCAAGAAACCAAAGTTGTCATTTCTTAAATTTTGGGGCTCTGATGCTTATGTGAAAAAGCTTCAACCTGATAAGCTCGAACCCAAATCGGAGAAGTGCATCTTCATAGGATACCCAAAGGAAACTGTTGGGTACACCTTCTATCACAGATCCGAAGGCAAAATCTCTATTGCTAAGAATGGATCCTTTCTAGAGAAGGAGTTTCTCTCGAAAGAAGTAAGTGGGAGGAAAGTAGAACTTGATGAGGTAATTGTACCTTATCCCTTATTGGAAAGTAGTTCATCACAGAAATCAGTTCCAGTGATTCCTACACCAATGAGTGAGGAAGTTAATGATAATGATCATGAAACTTCAGATCAAGTTACTACCGAACCTCGTAGATCTTCCAGAGTAATATTCGCACCAGAGTGGTACGCTAATTCTATTCTGGAAGTCATGTTACTAGACCATGATGAACCTATGAACTATGAGGAAGCGATGATGAGCCTAGATTCCGCAAAATGGCTTGAGGTCATGAAATCTGAGATGGGATCCATGTATGAGAACAAAGTGTGGACTTTGGTGGACTTGCCCGATGATCGGCAAGCCATAGAAAATAAATGGATCTTTAAGAACAAGACCGACGCATATGGTAATGTTACTATTTACAAAGCTCAACTTGTTGCAAAAGGTTTTTGACAAGTTCAAGGAGTTGACTACGATGAGACTTTGTCACCCGTAGCGATGCTTAAGTCTGTTTGAATCATGTTAGCAATTGCCGCATTTTATGATTAAGAAGAGTTGTATATGATGCAACCAGAAGGTTTTGTCGATCCAAAAGGTGCTAACAAAGTGTGCAAGCTCCAGCGATCCATTTATGGACTGGTGCAAGCCTCTCGGAGTTGGAATAAACGCTTTGATAGTGTGATCAAAGCATATGGTTTTATACAGACTTTGGAGAAGCCTGTATTTACAAGAAAGTGAGTGGGAGCTCTATAGCATTTCTGATATTATATGTGGATGACATATTGGGAAATGATATATAATTTCTGGATAGCATAAAGGTATACCTGAATAAGAGTTTTTCTATGACAGACCTCGATGAAGCTGCTTACATATTGAGCATCAAGATCTATAGAGATAGATCAAGACGCTTAATTGGACTTTCATAAAGCACATACCTTGATAAAGTTTTGAAGAAGTTCAAAATGGATCAGTCAAAGAAAGGGTTCTTTCCTGTGTTAAAAGGTGTGAAATTGAGTCAGACTCAATGCCCGACCACTGCAGAAGATAGAGAGAAAATGAAAGTCATTCCCTATGCTTCAGCCATAGGATCTATCATGTATGCAATGCTGTGTACCAGACCTGATGTGTGCCTTGCTATGAGCATAGCAGGGAGGTACCAAAGTAATCCCGGAGTGGAGCACTGGATAGCGGTAAAAAATATCCTGAAATACCTGAAAAGGACTAAGGACATGTTTCTCGTTTATGGAGGTGAAAAAGAGCTCGTCTTAAATGGTTACGTTGATGCAAGCTTTGACACTAATCCAGATGACTCTAAGTCGCAAACCGGATACGTATTTTTATTGAATGGAGGAGCTGTCAGTTGGTGAAGTTCCAAGCAGAGTGTCGTGGCGGGATCTACGTGTGAAGCGGAGTACATTGCTGCTTCGGAAGCAGCAAATGAAGGAGTTTGGATGAAGGAGTTCATATCTGATCTAGATGTCATACCTAGTGCATCGGGTCCAATGAAAATCTTTTGTGACAATACTTGTGCAATTGCCTTGGCAAAGGAATCCAGATTTCACAAGAGAACTAAGAACATCAAGAGACGCTTCAATTCCATCCGTCATCAAGTGTTAGAAGGGAACATGGATATTTGCAAGATATATACGAATTTGAATGTTGCAGACCCGTTAACTAACCCTCTTCCACGAGCAAAACATGATCAACACCAAAGCTCTATGGGTCTTAGAATCATTACAATGTAATCTAGATTATTAACTCTAGTGCAGGTGGGATACTGAAGGAAATATGCCCTAGAGGCAATAATAAAGTTATTATTTGTTTCCTTATTTCATGATAAATGTTTATTATTCATGCTAGAATTGTATTAACTAGAAACTTAGTACATGTGTGAATACATAGACAAAACATATTGTCCCTAGTATGCCTCTACTTGACTAGCTCGTTAATCAAAGATGGCTAAGTTTCCTAACCATAGACATGTGTTGTGATTTGATGAACAGGATCACATCATTAGGAGAATGATGTGATGGACATGACCCATCTGTTAGCTTAGCATTATGATCGTTACAGTTTCATTGCTACTGCTTTCATCATAACTTATAAAAGTTCCTCACACTATGAGATTATGCAACTATAGAATACCGGAGGACACTTTCTGTGCTACCAAATGTCACAATGTATAAGTGTGATTATAAAGGTGCTCTACAGGTGTCTCCGAAGGTATTTGTTTGGTTGGCATAGATCAAGATTAGGATTTGTCACTTCGTGTTTCGGAGAGGTATCTCTGGGCCCTCTCGGTAATACTCGTCACTATAAGCCTTGCAAGCATTGTGACTAATGAGTTAGTTGCGGGATGAAGTATTACGGAACGAGTAAAGAGACTTGCCGGTAATGATATTGAACTAGGTATGATGATACCGATGATCAAATCTCGGGCAAGTAACATACCGATGACAAAGGGAACAATGTATGTTGTTATGCGGTTTGACCGATAAATATTTTCGTAGAATATGTAGGAACCAATATGAGCATCCAGGTTCCGCTATTTATTATTGACCGGAGATGAGTCTCGGTCATGTCTACATAGTTCTCGAACCCGTAGGGTCCGCACGCTTAATGTTTGACGACGATTGATATTATGAGTTTATGTGATTTGATGTACCAAAGGTTGTTCGGAGTCCCGGATGTGATCACGGACATGACGAGGAGTCTCGAAATGGTCGAGACATAAACATTGATATATTAGACGGCTATGTTCGGACACCGGAAGTGTTCCAGAGAA
>NC_041385.1:588228925-588236113 GCF_002162155.2 Triticum dicoccoides
AGTGGAACAAAGGAGGAGGCGGCCAGGTGGAGGCGGGCGCCCCCCAAGCCCGATCTGAATTGGGGAGGGGGTCGCCCCCTCTTTCCTTCTCTCCCTCTTCCTCTTTCCTTCCCCTCCTAGTTGGACTAGGAAAGGGGGAACCTACTCATAGTAGGAGTAGGATTCTTCCCCTTGGGGCGCGCCCCATGAGGCCGGCCGACCCCCTCCTCTCCTCCTTTATATATGGGGAAGGGGAGCACCCCATAGACACACGAGTTGATCTTTAGCCGTGTGCGGTGCCCCCCTCCACAGTTTTCCACCTCGGTCATATCGCCGTAGTGCTTAGGCGAAGCCCTACACCGATAACTTCATCATCACCGTCACCATGCCATTGTGCTGACGGAACTCTCCCTCGGCCTCAGCTGGATCTAGAGTTTGAGGGACGTCACCGAGCTGAATGTGTGCAGATCGCGGAGGTGCCGTGCGTTTGGTACTTGATCGGTTGGATCGTGAAGATGTTTGACTACATCAACCGCGTTACATAACGCTTCCGCTTTCGGTCTACGAGGGTACGTGGACACACTCTCCCCCTCGTTGCTATGCATCACCTAGATAGATCTCACGTGATCGTAGGAATTTTTTTGAAATTACTGCGTTCCCCAACACCCTAGTGGGTCCCTACTGTCATCCTCTCCAAATAAAGTCATCTCCTGATTTCCTATGTTCGTTGACCATGTTGACAACGCAAGACGGCGGTGCCACGGCGAGCGCAACAACTCAAAGGACGATGGAGAGGGCCTCATGGGCCCTACAGATGGTCTGATACAACGCCTGGTGCTCATTCAGGAAGCCAGGATCATCAGACCCCTATGAGCACCTTCGAGAGACTGAGCCAGCATGAAACGGTAAGATGATGAGTTGGTCGAAAGATCATATGGTTTCACCTCTAGCCTACCCGAGTTGTCGTATAGGCTATGAATGAAACATAAGACAATGAACTTCTTAAGCACAGAAACAACAGAAGAGGATGGTCTTCTTAACATGCAAATCACTGGCATTAGATCAACATGCAAAACAATACAGAGCATTATTCTTAGGAGACGCGGTGAACCGCTCATGATGCCGCGTGCCAGAGCATTCCAAGCTCAACTTTGCAATCAAACTCACAAGGTCTGGCATTTCATGGACAACATTCAGAACAAACTCTTAAAATACCTTACATAAGTCAACATTCATGATTATGCATCTCATCAGAGTCAATATTTACTTCTGAACTAAACACATGAATGGGAAAAATGATCGACGCTGCTCACGACAAAGGGCGTCCCATTCCCAAATATCAAATGCATGTCTTCTAGCTAATAATAATGAGCAAAATTTGTTAAGGTTTTCCAATTCAAAAATATCAATGAATGTCTTCTTGCTAACATCAATGATTAAACTTTGACAAGCTTTTCCCATTCAAAATATGTAATGCTATAATTGTGGAATGGGCAGGGTTTGTCATCAGTTTGCACATTGAAATGGCACATGGAGCTGGATTAACCAGCTTATCTTTTTGTGTAGTTCCACTGAAATCAAACAATGTCTGGCGTAGCATGGTGGATTTTGTATTTATATGTTGCAAGGCCTTGAAGACGTTGGCAGCTCCATTCAAGTAGATAGTCCGGTGGCTCAAGGTGACAATGAATGATTAGAGAACCATTCGATGTATTGTGCATGATGAAGTATTATGGAGGACAAGAACCATCTGAATATTTTGTGCAGTTCCGCTGAAATCAAGCCGAGCATCCCTGTCTGCATAAATACAGAGAAAGTGTGATGAATATAATAGTAGTAAAATTAAACATACACTCACAAATATAATGATCTTCATTATCTTAACAGGAAAATATAGCAATACAATAGCTTTAATTAAATATGTATTCAAAACAATAGAACAATATAAGTAGCACAACATAAGAAAGCACGATCATGTGGATGAAGGCGGATACTGACCTCGTTTGTTACAGCTGCGTCGGCCACTAACTTGGTCATACCTTTCCTTGTGGAGTGAATTTTGCATTGCACGTGCTGTTGAGTTGCCACATGAGCTCTGCAGACTAGTCATGTCTCCAGCGTCTTCTAATACTCTCTAAAGCTTCTCGATCATTCCTTGTGTAATGTAGCGCAAACAATGACTACTTCTTTCTGCAAAGTGGAAAGATCAACTGGGCCCAACAATGCAACAGTTTTCCTTAAACACATTGGCTCCTTTTGTGCAGTTCAACTAAAATCAAAGTCGAAATATAATCGAGCAGAAGTTTTGATATCCCTGTATGCACAAATAGGTATCAAGGAAACAATTACTAAGCAATAACGGTTGATGACTTATACGCCCAGAAGAAAAAACATCTACCTTAATGGGAAACAAAGCAAGACAGTAACAATTCTCAAACAATGTGATTCATTCATATTAACTGAGACATTATCGTAACAATACCTTTGTTCAACATGTATAAAGAATGACAAAGCAGGAAAGTACCATTCCTAAAACAGTGTATCTGATTCATATTAACAGAGACATTATCTTAACAATACCTTGGTTAAACATGTAGAAAGAACTACAAAGCAGGATAGTGCCATTTGTAAAACACTATAACTGATATATAATGACAGAAACATTATCTCAACAATACATTTGTTAAACATGTATACTCCCGCCGATCCCTAACAGAAATGGTACTCCCGTCGATCCCTAACAAGTGTTGCAGTTTTGAACTAAGATTTAGTAGTTAATTTTATGATTGGTGTTGCTTAATTTTACTAGTGGCATTAGATTAACAAAAAGCGTAAACAGTTGCAGGGGAGAGTGCGCGAAACGGCACCATGTGCTTCCATAGACTTATAAAGGGGGCGATGCAGAGTTTGTTGTAACAAAGAAACAAGCATCTTGTCTGAGTTGGTCCCACTTTTGTTCACTTAATGGGAAAAGACATCAATACAATAGCTTCACTTCAACATTTATTTAAAACAGTACCAATACAAGTAGCACAACATCTCAAAGCACAATACACAATCATGTGGATGAAGGTCGGTACTGACCTTTCATGAGGCAGACAAGATCAGATATGAATCTGCCAACACGAATAGGAAATACAATCTCATTTTGTGTAGTTCAACTAAATCAAGCAAAGTTGTCGGTGTGACATTTAAGTTGAACTGCACAAAACATTCTTAAAATGAAAGTGTTTTGCGTAGTGAAGCAAAAGGTCGCAATAGCAACGAGTTGAATATATATCACTGTTTTTAGAGGTAAAAAAAGAAACAATTACTAGGCAATAAAGGAGGATGAATCATATGGCCACAAAAATAAGCATCTACCTTATCTTGATGGAAAACAAAGTAGAACAGTAGCATTTCTAAAATGGTTGCATTGATTCATATTAATAGACATTCTCCAAAAATAAGATTTGTTAAAAATATAATTTACTTTTAACAGTGGCATTGCTTCAATTTTCCAGCGGCATTCTTAGATTAACAACAGCAAAATAGTTGTATGGGACATGGGACATGACAGCACCATGTGCCTCCACACGTATAAATGGGTGATGCAGAGTATGTTGCCAAGTAGCATATCTGTGTTGGTCCCATGTTTGTTCTCTTTGAACTTTTTTCATATGTGAGGGCAGCAAATCTAGTCCTGTACAAACTCCCCGACCCCTCGGTTTCTTTCCCTTTTCAGCAAAGAGATCGGTTCCTTACAGATGTGTGTACTGGGTTACACCATTTTTCCTTTTTGACCAACAGAGCGGCCGGATAGCCAGTCTATACTACTTTTCCTCCTTCCTTTCCTCATTGAACCACGTCCTAGGTTCGTGCTCCACCCCACCCCCTTCTTTCCTCCTTGAATGAAGATCACTACTGGAATCCAATTCTTTGCCGTCCGCCATGGCGGATGGCAAAGGCATGGATCACGGACGGCAAACTCCTTTGCTGTCCGTCAGCAGACGGCAAACCGTCCATCTAAACATGTGCCAGCAAAGGCCTTCTTTGCCGCCCGCTTCCTGGAAATGGACGGCAAAGGGTTGTGTCGTCCGCCATTGGTGGCTAGCAGATGGCAACGATTGTGGACGGCAGTGAGGTGGGGTGAGAGCCGTTAGGGGTTAACAACATGCTTTGCCGTCAGCCAGCAGACAGCAAAGAGGCTACAGTCTTTGTCGTCCGCTAGAGACGACAAAGTGCTCAAACATGCCAGTCCCAGGAATCATAGGTATCTGCCACCTGGCATGTTTGCCATCAGCTAGCTGACGGCAAAGAGCCTGTACAACCCTGTTTTTAATTTAATTCATTCAATTTGACAACAATTCACAGATATACACAAATATACATATATACACAACAAGCATATCCAACACACACGTTTCATCATATATACATACATAACCAACACATATATAGTTCCATGCATCCTTACATATTACAAAAGTTTCACATTATTCATCCAACACGGTTATCCATCCATCCATATATAACAAGTTCCAACCATGCAAGTTCATTGATACAAAATAAAAGAACAAATGGAAAAGAAGGACTCCATCCATGCAAGCTTCCATGAATTAAATCAAATATGCAAAATGATAAACAAGATGTTAGAAGAAGAAGAAGAAAATGAAGAAGAAGAAGAAGAAGACTATAAGAAGTAAGCATACTGAAGTAAAATGGAGCTAACCTAGAAGAAAATGAAGAAGAAGAAGAAGACTAGAAGAATACTAGAAGAATAATAAGAAGAAGACTATAAGCTTATTATGTAAACTTGGTCAGTTTGTGCTAACATAAGTAATTTTGGAGTTAACCTATTGGAAAATAAGTATATTAGAGCTAACTTAGAGCTAACTTATGTCATTTTGGAGAAGAATAAGAAGAATAAGAAGAAGAATAAGAAGAAGAATAAGAATAAGAAGAAGACTATAAGCTTATTATGTAAACTTGGTCATTTTGTGCTAACATAAGTAATTTTGGAGTTAACCTATAGGAAACTAAGTATATTAGAGCTAACTTAGAGCTAACTTATGTCATTTTGGAGAAGAATAATAAGAAGAAGAACAACAACAAGAAGAAGAAGACTATAAGCTTATTATGTAAACTTGGTCATTTTGTGCTAACATAAGTAATTTTGGAGCTAACCTACAGAAAACTAAGCATACTAGAGATAACTTAGCATATTAGAGCCAACTTAGGTAAAATGGAGCCAACCTAGCTAATTATGCCATCTTTGAGTGAACTAAGCATATTAGAGCTAACTTAGAGCTAACTTATGTCATTTTGGAGAAGAAGAAGAAGAAGAAGAAGAAGAAGAAGAAGACTATAAGCTTATTATGTAAACTTGGTCATTTTATGCTAACATAAGTAATTTCGGAGCTAACCTATAGGAAACTAAGCATAGTAGAGATACCTTAGCATATTAGAGCTAACATATGTAACTAAGCATACTAGAGCTAACATAGGTAACTAAGCATATTAGAGCTAACTTAGAGCTAACTTATGTCATTTCAGAGGAAACAAAGCTAAGTATATATAGATCATTTTGGAGATCTGACATACCTGGCATACTTCAGTTCTCATTGTTCTTCTCCTTCTCCTTCCTCAGCCTGATGCGCCAAGAGCGGCAAGGCGGTGGATGTAGCGAGACGTAGTCTTCTACCACAATTGGCGTGGTCATGTCGCCCAGCTGTGGGATCACCGATGCCACCACCGACACGAGGTCATTGTCAGGCATCACCACCATCGCTATGCCATCTTCAGGCAGGGCAGGTACGACCATCGCTAGGTCATCCTCAGCCACCACCAACTCTTGCCCATGGTCAGCCACCACCATCTCTTGCCCTTGGTCAGCCACCACCATCGCTAGGTCATCCTCAGCCTGATGCCCACTCTGCTCCTCTTCTTCCCTGCCACTCCAATCCGGATCATCCTCCTTGCTGTCTTTGCTGCAGCCAGAATCGCTGCTGCTTTGGCTGTAGGTAGTGTTACTGCTGCTTTGGCTGTAGCCAGTGTCGCTATTGCTGCTCCCATTGCATGTCCAAATGCAACAATGACCGCTAACAATTGATGCGAGACAAGGCCAAATGTAGAGGAATAAGAAGAGGCAGAACGTACTGGCATCATCGTCGTCAGCATAGCGCATGCGACACATAGTCGCGTTGAACACCTTCACGATGAGTATGGTCGCATCGTTGTCGTACCTGAAGAGAAGGAAGTACCCCAGCCGCAGGTCGTAGGCATGGTAGAACTTCTCCTAGCCATGACACATGTACATGTGTCCCTCCTTGATCACCAACTCCATGTTCCACAGCCTGTGAAACCCGCTGCGGCCTGTCACAGCTTCACATTATTTGGCGGATCTTCACCCAGCATGTTCGTAAAAGTGTCAGACAGCCTCTGCAGTTTGGGACAATGAGTGATGTAGCAAACAACAGAGTTATAATAATGAGATGGTGAAGGGGACATCTCTCCTTTTATATACCTGCCTCATGGATGATACTAAAGTCCTAAGTATGATACTAAAGAACTCGGAAGCATCCAACTCGTACTACGGTGTGGCAGGGCGGAGTCTGCGGTGGCTGCTTCCCTCCATCTCTGATAAGCAGCAGAAGAGACCAATTAGTACCCTTACAACATTATCATACAACATTATAACATAATAAATTTTGAGCAGAAGATAATCAACTACACCAAGTTATCATTTCTCATTCAAAAAACCAATGCACTTGTGGACATATGATGGCTCTAGTTGAATTTATTAGTAGCACTAGTCGTCAAAAATGTTGACTTTAGTTGAATTTCATATAATAACTAATTTAACTTCTTTCGGTCAGCAAACTAGGCAACTAGCTAGCAGTATAAAAACATTCAACTAAAGAAAAGAAAGAAACTGCAAAACATGGCGGAACCCTAAATAAGGAAGTATAAAAATGTGTCTTTTTCTTCTTCTTCCCCTCTTCTTCTTTTTTCCTCTTTTTCCTTTTCTTCTTCTTCTTCTTCTTCTTCTTCTTCTTCTTCTTCTTCTCCTTCTTCTTCTTTTTCCTCTTCTTTTTCCTCTTCTTTTCTTCTTCTTTTTCTTCCTCTTCTTTTTCCTCTTCTTTTCTTCTTCTTTTTCTTCTTCTTCTTCTTCTTCTTCTTCTTCTTCTTCTTCTTCTTCTTCTTCTTCTTCTTCTTCTTCTTCTTCTT
>NC_041385.1:588237406-588280682 GCF_002162155.2 Triticum dicoccoides
GGGAGGGGCGGGGTGGGGGCAGCCGTTAGTTAGGTTAATCCCTTTGCCATCCGCTAGCAGACGGCAAAGAGCTGGCCGTTAGTTTTTTTAGCTGCTCGTTAGTGGGGCCCACCTCCCTCTTTGCCGTCTGTTTTATGTAAGCGGATGGCAAAGACCTTCGTTGCCGTCAGCCAGCTGACGGCAAAGAACTGGCAGACGGCAAATAACTAGATTCCAGTAGTTAGATTCTACTACATAATCAAAAAAGGTCTGCATACAGCTAGAGCAATGACGGTTTCAAAGGGACTTATACCTTAGGGTCATCGGGATGTGGCTAGGCATGCGACGGGAGGCCGGATCTGCCTACACTACGTACGATAACGAGGAAGAAGGGGCCAGAGGTCCTCCCGCATAGACGTTGGGTGAAAGAGAACAACACAGCCAACAGTCGATTCCCTCCCTCACCGAGGGCGACAGAGTGAACGCTGCTCCTCCTCCCCTTCCCGGTCCGACGGGATCCGGACGGCTCCTTGACCAGTTGTGAGGGGGAGAGAGAGAGGCCAACACAGTCTATATTAGATCTAATGAAGAGGGTGAGAGATTGTGAATAAATAAAACCCTAGCAAAGGAACACTGAGCCTCTAGCGTGTCTATATATATGTAGTGCAGCGAGAGTGTGAAGAGTGCAAACCCTAGTAAACAAGCGCCGAGGCTCCAGCTTATATAGTACTCATATATAGTACTAATATAGTGGAGTGGTTTTCTTTTTCTCTCCATAACAATCATTTTAAATTGTGTATGAGACGAAACTCTTTATCTGAAGTACAAGTGAAGAAAACTATGATTAACTAACGATCCACGCGTCCTGGTCGCACTTCCTGTCGTTCACGTGCGGTATACTACCCTATGTTAAGTGAACAACCACACACGCGCCAAATTATCGGAAAGGTGTGAGAATGTGTAGAAAAAAAGAAATTTAATTTTGATTATTTTGCATGTACAGTTTGCCCTCTCTCAATAATTATGGTTTGTTGTGTTCGACCTAAATCTGTGTTCCACCGTATCTCATACTCCCTCCGATTTTATTTAGTCCGCGTATTAGCTTTGGTCAAACTCAAGCTTTGTAAACTTTGACAAAGTTTCTAAACAAAAAAAATTACTTTCACATCATACAAATTTATTATGGTAAATATTTATACTATTTTATGTAAACTTGGTCAAGCTTTACAAAGTTTGACTTCAGTCAAATCTAATATGCAGAGTAAATAAAAACGAAGGGGTACTACCTCCATCCGGGTTTTTAGTCCACACCATATTTTTAATCAAAGTGTGGCCACATATTTAGTTAAAAGCTGGACAAATAAAATTATAGGGGAGCTGAAGACAAAGTTGTGAGAAGGCTTAGAAATCAATACAAAACTTTTGCTCTTTGTCCCAATGTCGATGCTGCTTCAAGGAAACATTTGGTTCATATCCAATTGTGTGATAAAATTGCACTAACATAAACGACTGCGTCCAAGATGAACTGATGAAGGATATGTCTTTGTTGGTAGCAAGCAAAGAGCATTGATGGAAGATAACCCTTTCTTCGCTGAACGTCGATCAACTTCACCAGCCGATGCAACCATGAGACGCAACCATGAGCATCGATAGGTCTTCGTGGTGATGCATCATCCATTTCGGCATCAAGTTTGGGTCAGGCACCAATGAAGTTTGATAATCCTCACTATGGTTTGTTTCTTTCCAGTATTCAAGCTTGAGAAAGGAAGAACCACTTGGTAGAGGACGGTGAGGCAGAGCAACAGTGGCCATCCAATTTTGTGCAGTTCCACTAAAATTGAGGAAGACATGCCCGAGTACGGAGATATGCATCGCTATTTGAAAAAATATATAAAAATTATTTAGGTAGTTTCGTTACTTTTTTTAGCAGTGGAACAAGATTAACACCAACGTCTTAATTGTCAATAAGAATTAATGAAACGTACAACACAAAATAGAAGCATCATGATTATCTTGATGGGAACTAAAGTAGGTACTCGGAAAAAAAAACTAAAGCAGGACAAAAGCATTTATTGACTCCTCTACATTGACAACAATATTACTTAAAAGGGACATCACTTTAACATGGGCATTGCTTCATTTAACCAGTCATAGTACTAGATTAGCAGTAGCAATAGGAGCATATGGACAATGACCACACAACCACCATATACTTTTGTCGGAAAAAACATGTATACCTCCACCGAGGCATAAACCAGGACAACTTTTGCAGTGGCCTTTCCTCTATAATAAAACTCCATCTATTCCCAGATATAAGTCTTTTTAGAGATTCCAACAAGTGACTACATACAGAGTAAAATGAGTGAATCTACACTCTAAAATATGTCTACATGCATCTTTATGTTGTAGTCCATTTGAAATGTCTAAAAAGACTTATATTTAGGAACAGAGGGAGTAAAAAATAGGTGATGTTGGACCAATCGACGAACCCAAGCTATTATACATGGGGAGCTGGGGAGTAGTCACTAGTACAACGAGTTGCAACACAAATGGTTTTTAACCCCTTTCCGTGACGACATTTTGAACCGTCGCCAAGTGAGTGACTGTGATAGGGGGGGGGTCCTTCCCACACGACCCAAAAACCGTTGGGGATAGGCCCTCCGGTCATACATGGTGGGAAAAATGAGATGATGTGCGACGGGCGAGCATCAAATACGGTTATACAGGACCAATCGGTTCCTGTCATAAGTACATCCCACACAGCCAGTCCCAGGCAAATGTTTCCGTTTGTTATGTACATTCCACACAATCAATCCAAGGAATATGTTTCCATCCTTATGTAAATCCCACATAGTCAATCCAAGAAGTACGTTTCCGTTCGTATGTACATGCCATACAGTCAATCCAGGGGAAACGTTTTCGTTTGTATATACATCCCACACAGTTTTATGTATAGCCTCATATGTGATAGGTGTAACTATTACACACACTCTGCCTCAGTTAACCGTTTGCTTTTATTCAACTACATCACACACGATTTGATGAAGAAAACTATATGGCATTGGGCTATCCATCACAACTGCTTTTACTGCTAGAACCGTTTGCAAAGTTCCATGACCCATTTAGCAGGTTTATTAGTTTAAAATTCATAATTCTAGTATTACACAAATTCACATTTCATACCGAACAACTATTTTCCAATTTCATATCAGGCACATAAATATATTTTAACATTACAATACGATAGCTACCTGAAAATAACACAATACATCATATAGCTAGTTCACCTTCATAAGAACAATATTAGAACAATATATTCATTTCCCTAATCGAGATCATCCATACTCGTCTTATCCATCTCTGCTTTCAGTTCAGTAAGAACCTATTTTGCATTGACCAACTAGGAAAGTGCCTCCTCCTTCACCAACACCATCTTAGCAAAGTCTAACTAAAAAAATCTGAGCTCATTCTCCATCTTCCTCTTTTTTTCCCGCATCTTCAAATAATCTTCAGCATTGACAGCACTTTCTCTAAGCCTACCTCTGTTCTCTTCCTCATACATGCTCTAGAGCTTTGCTAGGCACATCTTTAAAGACTGTGGCCACTCTTGATCAACCCACTCCAGGTAAGAACACTTCCGTTTAACCTATAATATTTAAAACTAGATCAATAACAATTGTAGGGGAAATGGGTTTCTAGCAACATAGAAAATCACCAAATACATATTTTGAAAAACTGAAGAAACAGGTTAATTATGACATATCTTTTGAAAAAGATCGATGTGCAAATGAATTAATTGCTACTGAGACAACAACCAAATTCTGACACATCAGAAGCTATAATTAACCACAACAATGCTATGAGTTATTAGTCATGTACTACAAATAACAAATTGAACATTTTATTCGGAAGCCAAATATAACTATAACAACATAGCGACATTGTTTGGATGACATCAAATTGATACTAACAGGTGTGTACATGCACAAATTTAGTAACATAGAACTAATAGTACTAAGGTCGTTCACTATGCATATCAAAACCGGTGTCAAGACAACTGTTACTACATTTGGCACCGGTGCCCTGCAATGGTGAGCCGATGCAGCGGAAAAAAAATCAAGGAACCGGACTCCGGAGAACCTAGTTACTCTAATACCCAGTTCCTTCATGCCATAAAGATTTAGTATTTTATTGCTTGGCTGCTCGGATGTGTGGACCAAAGTTGGCTGCACAAACTGCTGAAGCGGTGCCAAATAATTTTCTAATGGCACCGCTGATGAGATGGCAACATTTTTAGATACCACGTACAAATTGTGACACTGTCTTAACATGCAAAATAACATAGCACAGTGATAGTGTCTGAATCACATCTAACAAATGATTTTTAATGACAAAAGTGGGGCTAACCTTCTCTGCACATGCAAGAAACTTCCTCCCACTATCCACAAATTCAAACACAACTAACTTCACGCATGGAGATTGATGGTGACAACGAGCAAGCAGATCTTCAGGCACCCCGCTCCATTCGTTGTAACTGATGGTCCTAGGGAGCTACAAGAGGAAGAAATGACTTAAATTGACCACCATTTTAAAATCCTTCATTCCAAGTCATAACCCGAGAGAGAGAAGAGAGGCATACCCGGGTGGTGAAAAATTCATCGTCGGAGGAGGAACCACTGGAGAGGTCATTGAAGAAGACCATGGCAACCCCGACGGTAGGATGCGAGATGACGAGAGCGAGGAAGCAAGCGAGGAAGCGGCTATAGCTTCGGAAGGAAGGAAGGATGAAACGGGGGAAATGTGACTTGTGGCCGGGGAGAAAAGGGGGTGGGGAAGTGGGGGCGGGGTAGATATTTCGGCGGTAGGCCAAAAATTTTGAAATGTGGAGGGAAACTTTGCGCGCGGTGCTGCCGGACACCATTCACTTTGAATGATTGTGTGGATAGCAAACGATTCTTTTGCTTTACGCGCATGGGATGAGTTTGATGATTCAAATTTTGGTGGAAATTTCCCTGGGTACTGTCCCCATCAACGTCATTGCATAATTTAACATCGTTTGCTAATTTGGTCACACAAAGGAGCGTACAACACACAGACCACACTTACTGAATCGAGCAATTTTAGTAATTAAACATAGCAAGTTGACCTAAACATTGCTCTAACAAAAGACCAGTATTAAAAACAAAGCCCAAGTATGCACAATTTTCAAAGTCACCACCGCGGCCTATGCAACGTCTGTGTGAGATGAGACGTCAATGACTTGTCTTGGCGGCATGCCGCCGTTGGTGGACTCCACGTCCCCCCTGCTGAAGTCGACTGCGTCCTCGTCCTCGACGTTGCCCTCAAGGTTGTAGTACTCATAGTAGTGGCTGCGCCAGAGCTCACGTTGGTACTCCACCGCCGATTCCTCGATAGACAGACTCTTCTCTACCTCAACCTCGGCCACGGGCAACTCCTCCTCCCGGCGCTCCTCGATCTCCACCACCTCCTGCATCTCCAACTCCCGCTCAACGGTCTCATGAGGAAGCAGGTGTTCCATGGCCACCGCTGCCTTTTCGGACATGAGTTGCATGCTGGATTCCGAGGTGGACTAGAATATATTGGTGTGTGCATCCTCGATCTTGGCGTGGATGGCCTCGCCCTAGGACAGGGTGACAACAACGGCACAAACGGCAGCTCGAGCACTCTTGGCGTTTGCAGTCGTCGTCGCAACAACTGCTGCAGCCGTCTCGGCTGCTACAGCTGCCTTGTCGGCTGCCACAGACGCCCTCTCAGCGGATGTAGCCGCACTCAACGTGGATACGACGGCACTCTCGGCGTAGGCGGTCGCGCTCTCGGCGCACACAGCGACACTCGGGGAGGATTCAACCATTGTACGGGCCCTCACGAAGCATTTCCACGGTATCATCTTTGCAAGAAGGGGCTGTGGAAATGGGGATGGGGATTTGTGGATTCGAGGGTTGCCGGCACTGGAGCAGACGAAGCCGGCTAAGCTTAAGGAGGAAGACTTAAATAGACCCACACATTTTGATCGCAAACGGTTCCTATAATAAAACTGTGTGTGATGTTGTTGATATTTTTTAGCTGTGAAAGATGGGTTTGGAGTAAAGTAACAACGGATGGTGTTTTAAATGTATGAAAACATTTGTAGTACTAATACATCTGTCATGTTAAAATTTGGAAAATTACAGGGGTCATTTGACCTTTTATGACATTTAAGTGATTTTCTAACCATTTAATGGCTGTAATTCAAATTTGAACTACATGTACATGCAACAGCTAACCATAACGGTTTGAAAAGTCATATTTTTGTAGTTGTGTGCGAGTTAATTCCATGTGCAGTAAATTAGAAGGAATTTTCAAACATATTGGTCTCACGGCTATGACACAAAGCATCAAGTGTCATGGCATTTAAATTCCAAAATAAAATAGAAAAAAGATCAGAAACACATGAAACCTTGCATGATGTAATGTCATGCCACTAAGATGATGTGGTAAAAAGTTTGGAATGTTTGACGAAAGTCTGGACACACACCCCTCACAAAACCGGAGCAACTCAGTAGAAGGCGCGTGGTTCCAAGAGGGAACAATGCATGTTTGATAATGAATCGGCGATAGCTTCCTGATACAACCTTCAATTTTTTTCTACAATTAACATGCACTAATACAACTGTCATTTGAAAATTTGCAAAATTCCAAGGGTCATTTGAATTTTTAAAGACATTTAAGTGATTCTCTAGCCATTTAATGACCACAATTCAAATTTGAACTACATGTACATGCAACAACTAACCATAACGGTTTGAAAAATCATATTTGAGTACTTGTGTGTGAGTTAATTCCATGTGCAATAAATTGGAATGAATTTTCAAACATATCGGTGTCATGGCCTCGACACATGCATGGAGTGACATGGCATTTAAATTCCAAAAAAATTAAAAAAAAGATCAGAAACACATGAAGCCTTGCTTGATGTAATGTCAAGCCACCAATATGATATGGTAAAACATTTGGCATGTTTGACGAAAGTTTGGACACACACCCCTCACAAACCGAAGCAACTCCCTACAAGGCTCGTGGTTCTGAGAGGGAACAATGCATGTTTGATGACGAACGGGCGATAGCTTCCTCTTATAGCCTTCAACAATTTTCTACACTTAACATGCACTAATACAACTATCATGTGAAAATTTGGAAAATTCCAGGGGTCGTTTGACCTTTTAAAGAAATTTAAATTGATTTTCTAGCCATTTAATGACCGTAATTCAAATTTGAACTACATCTACATACAATAGCTAAACATTTCGGTTTGAAAAATCATATTTGTGTACTTGTGTGCGAGTTAATTCCATGTGCAGTAAATTGGAAGGAATTTTCAAACATATTGGTGGTATGACCTGGACACATGCATGGAGTGCCATGGCATTTAAATTCCAAAAAAATAAAAAATGACCAGAAACACATGAAACCTTGCTTGACGTAGTATCAAGCCACCAAGATGTGGTAAAAATTTGGCCTATTTGATGAAAGTTTGGGCACACACCCCTTAGAAAACGAAGCAACTCACTACAAGGCTCATGATTCCGAGAGGGAACAATGAATGTTTTATGACGAATCGACGATAACTTCCTCTTATGGCCTACACAATTTTTCTACAGTTAACGTGTACTAATAAAACTATCATGTGTAAATTTGGAATATTTCAGGGGTCATTTGACCTTTTAAAGACATTTAAGTGATTTTCTAGCCATTTAATGACCATAATCCAAATTTGAACTACATCTATATGTAATGGCTAACCATAACAGTTTGAAAAATCATATTTGTGTACATGTGTGCGAGTTAATTCCATGTGTAGTAAATTGGAACGAATTTTCGAACATATTGGTGTCACGGCTTGGACACAAGCATGGAGTCTTATGGCATTTAAATTCTAAATTTTTTTAAAAATGATCACATAATGTAAAGATCTGGCAAGACAACTGGGACTCACACGATTGGCACTCTATTTTGCCCCTCGAGGTTTGGAAGGTGAGTGGCGCACGTAATTAACCAGACGCGGTTCTGTATTGTAAACCGTCTCACGGCTTTTGCTGTGAGAATCGTGTGTAATTCAAACTACAATACTCGTAAATTCCGGCGAACAACGTGTGTACTGTTCCCATCAATCTAGACTCCGACCGCCAAGAAATACTACCTTGCTCACGCCGTCCTGCCTGCATTCTCATCTACATTCTCACCTCACTGGCCCTCTCTCTCTTTCTCTCTCTTTATCTCTCTCTCTCTCTCTCTCTCTCTCAAATCTCTGCCATGGCACTGCCGATCTGCCCACACACCGACGAGGAGGCGCCGCCCCCGAGGATGCTCAGTCAAAGAGCAGCGACGAGGAGGACCCCTACGCGCCGCCGGACGAGGTTGCGCCGGACCCCCCAACTTTGGAGTGGTTTTGGGGCCAGTACAATCTTTGTCTGTGGAAGTCGTTGCCGCCGGCTGAGAAAGCCAGGCAAGCGACATTCAAGAAGGAGATGGCGGAGGAGGAAGCCAGGTACCAGGCGGCTTGTGAAGACCGTGATGCCGCCTAGAAAAAGGAGGGGTGGAGCTTTGGGGGCGGGCGCGTCGTCGTGCGGAGGAGGTGTACAAAGACGGGTACTTCACGAGGAAGGTCAAAGGCGCTAGGAGCCTCATAGCTGCGTAGAGGTGGACCGATAAGCTCCAGTGTGCCACCGACGAGGAGCTCTGGTGGGCGCCCAACAAAATGGCAAGATCGTTCGCGCTTGTTCGCCAGTAAGAGGCAGATCGGTACATCAAGTGCTGCGAGGTGGAGGAAGCGGAGTACTGCCTCCGTGCTGGGAAGATGCCGCGCACCAGGGAGCTGCTGGCGAGGGGCTATCGGAATACTGCCCCCAGGAGGTAGTATTAGTTTTAGTATGGTTCATTTACAATTTTATGCGTTGTACCTAGTAGTTAAGTATCATCACGTATATGTGATGATATTATATGTATTATGTGATGAACTAATGAACAATTAATATATATTATGAATTCCATTCTCTATCTGTTTTCGTATACTAATTTGTAGCTAGTTGTTATCATCCACATACACAGAATGGAAAGCATATATACACACATTGAAACAGAGCATATAAGAACGGAAAACAAAGCAATATACAATGTTATGATTGTTGCGAATACATAGTGATCCACGTCGACATGACTCAACAAAATAAAAAGCGCCCATGAGACCATGACCAGCATACCTTGCCTACAATAGCTCTTGGCTCTGCCTGAACTCATGTAGGCGTTCGTCCAAGCAGTCGACACGCTCGCAGTACATCTAGAGCGCGAGCTCGAGATCCAAGTTGGCTATTTCATCAGATACCAGCTCGAGGATGCAACGACCATGTTCCTCTACCGCGCCCAGGTGAACACCTGTGCCAAGGAGGCGGTCGAGCCTAGCGACTAGCGCATTGGCATTGGGCTGTCTATGGACAAGGCGAATGGCGCGACCCATGCAAATAGCGCGGCGGGTGTCCGGTGCAAGTATGGCGCAGACAACCTCTACCCACTCCTGGCGAGGAATGGGGGTATGATACGTCTCCAACATATCTATAATCTTTGATTGTTCCATGCTATTATATTACCTGTTTTGGATGTTTATGGGCTTTACTCTACACTTTTATATCATTTATGGGACTAACCTACTAACAGGAGGCCTAGGCCGAATTGCTGTTTTTTTGCCTATTTCAGTGTTTCAAAGAAACGGAATACCAAACATAGTCCAAATGGGATGAAACCTTCAGGAGCGATTGAGGGAATCCTAGATTAGGGGGTATGCGGACAGCCGGACTGTATACATTGTCCGGACTATTGAAGCGTGAAGATACAAGACTCAAGACTTCAGCCCATGTCCGGATGGGACTCTCCTTTGCGTGGAAGACAAGCTTGGCCATCTGGATATTATATTTCCTTCCTTGTAACCGACTCCATGTAAACCCTAGCTCTCTCCGGTGTCTATATAAACCGGAGAGGATGGTCCTTAGAAGGCCGATCACAATTACAATCATACCATCATAGGCTAGCTCTTAGGGTTTAGCCTCTATGATCTCGTGGTAGATCTACTCTTGTACTACACATATCTTCAATATTAATCAAGTAGGAAGTAGGGTTTTACCTCCATCGAGAGGGCCCGAACCTGGGTAAACATTGTGTCCCTTGCTTCCTGTTACCATCAACCTAAGATGCACAGATCGGGACCCCCTACCCGAGATCCGCCGGTTTTGACACCGACATTGGTGCTTTCATTGAGAGTTCCTTTGTGTCATTGCTTTGAGGCTTGATGGCGTCATCAATCACCAACAACACCGTCCAGGGTGAGACTTTTCTCCCCGTACAGATCCTTGTGTTCGGCGGCTTCGCACTGCGGGCCAATTTGCTTGGTCATCTGGAGCAGATCAACAGCTACGCCCCTGGCTACCAGGTCAGGTTCGGAAACTTGAACTACACGGCTGATATTCGCGGAGACTTGATCTTCGATAGATTCGGGTCTGTGCCAGGAGCGCCGGACAGTCACGACGAGCACGGCCTAGACCTGCTGCCGGATAATGCTCGGGATATCACCCCTGCAGCAGCGCCGGATCTAAATCTGGAGTAGGTTGCGTTGCCTAAGGACGGAGGGCTGGACCCCACCCCGCGAGCCGCACGCTCATCGGCGGTGGAGCCGAACATAGGTCTCACCTCTATTGAGGCCTGTAACCTCGGCCCCCTGGACTCATATCCTGTTGTTGGTCCCGGTCCGCATACCCTCGAGCCAGGTTGGGCTCCGGTAATGGAGTTTATCGCTGCGGACGTCTTTCAGCACTCGCCCTTTGGCAACATACTAAACTCATTAAAGTCTCTCTCTTTCTCAGGAGACTCTGGGCCTAACTATGTCCGGCCTGAGTGGGAAGCAGGCGATGAAGGAATTCGTTGCCCACCCACCACCCACTTCATCGCCACGATCGATGATTTAACCAACGTTCTTGACTTCGACTCCGAAGACATCGACGGTATGGACGATGATGCAGGAGAAGCTTCAGAATCTCCGGGGCGCGGGACTACTACCTTGTCACATGATATATACATGGTGGATACGCCCAAGAAGGACGCCAACGATAATCCGGAAGATAAAACACCCGGGAAAAAGCCAAAAAGGCGGCGTAGACGCCGCTCAAAGTCCAGCAATTGCAAAAATAGCGACAAGAGCGCCAGAAGGGTCGATATACCAGTAAACCCCGAAGGCAATAATGACCACATGGACCCAGCGATGGAGCAGGATGAGCCAGGTCATGCCAAACCAATTTCGGAGCGAATACCCGATCACACTGATTCGGCGGGACGAGCTAATGAAACCGCCCCAGGACAGGAACACAGTCCGGACAATGATGCATTCATCAAACCAGAAGAACGCGTGGAACGAGACAACCTCCATCGAAAGCTTATGGCCACAGCAAGAAGCCTAAAGAAGCAGAAGCAACGGCTCAAAGCCGCACAGGAAACACTCAGTCGCAGATGGAATAAAGTGCTAGACACTGAAGAAAGTTATGGCGACGATATACGAAAAGCTATCCGAAGCGCAAACTACTGCCAGAATTCGACAACGCGGCCGTTCCACCAAAGAATAACACGACCAGGAGACCAGACGTATCGCTCCACAACCACAACAGAATGGCTACTGACGCCGCGCACGATCTACGTGAACATCTGGATAAGAAAGCCGATGCAACCAGGTCCATCTATGGATCTAAAGGACACACCCTGGCGAGGGACTATGATCACCCAAACGCTCATACAAGCCAAATACCAGTTCGGAATAAACTCCGAACACAACAACAGCCGACGGCATGCCACGGCGCGTCCGGATACAGAGGGACTGCTCACCCCCTGTGCTTCACCGAAGAAGTACTGGACCATGAATTCACACATGGTTTTAAAGCTGTGAACATAGAGGCATACGACGGAACGACAGACCCAAGGGTCTGGATCGAGGATTTTATCCTTCATATTCACATGGCTCGTGGGGACGACCTCCACACCATCAAATACCTTCCCCTCAAGCTGAAGGGACCAGCTCGACACTGGTTGAAAAGCCTCCCCGAAAACTCAATTGGAAGTTGGGAGGAACTCGAAGACGCTTTCAGGGCCAATTTTCAAGGGACTTATGTCCGGCCTCCGGATGCAGACGATCTAAGTCACATAATCCAACAGCCCGGAGAGTCTGCCCGCAAGCTTTGGAACCGATTCCTCACTAAGAAGAATCAAATTGTCGATTGTCCGGACGCCGAAGCCTTAGTGGCATTCAAACACAGCATCCATGACGAATGGCTTGCCAGACACCTCGGCCAAGAAAAGCCAAGGACAATGGCAGCCTTAACAAGCCTTATGACCCGCTTTTGCGCGGGTGAAGATAGCTGGCTAGCCCGTAAAGGCACCAGCAACCCTAGCACATCCGAAATAAGGGATGGCAATGGGAAGCCACGGCGTAATAAAAACAAACGCCAAAATAAGGAAGATAGCCCGGATAACACAATGGTCAATGCCGGATTCAGGGGCTCTCGACCTGATCAGCAAAAGAAGCCATTTAAAGGCAGTAAAGAGGGACCGTCCGGTCTGAACAAAGTCTTGGACAGACTATGCCAAATTCATGGCACCCCAGAGAAACCTGCGAACCACACTCATAGAGAATGCTGGGTCTTCAAGCAGGCCTACAAATTAAATGCCGAACACAAGGGGAGGGAAACACCAAGTGAAGATGAGGACGAACCTCGCCAGCCAAACAATGGAGGACAGAAAAAATTCCCACTAGAGGTTAAAACAATAAACATGATCCACGTGACTCACACATTCACGAGAAGGCATGAACGCGCGCTCAGAGACACACACAATGTAGAGCCCATCGTACCCACATCTGACTACTGGATGTCTCGTACGATCACTTTAGATCACATGGACGACCGAACTAGTATTCGGCGCGGAGGATCACAAGCCTTGGTGCTTGACCCAATAATCAACGATACCGTCTCGCACGTGTCCTCATGGACGGCGACAGTAGTCTCAGTTTAATATACGAGGACACTGTCCACAGAATGGTGATAAACCCATCCAGAATTAGCCAAAGCAACACCGCCTTTGAAGGGGTGATACCAGGCGTTGAAGCCTACAGCAGGGGCTCCGTCGTGCTGGAAGTAACATTTGGCTCCCCAGGCAACTGCAGAAGCGAAGAACTACTCTTCACCATCGCACCCTTCCAAAGCAGCTATCATGCATTGCTTGGAAGAACGGCCTTCGCCCGCTTCAACGTGTTGCCGCACTATGCCTACCTTACACTCAAGATGCCCGGTCCACGCGGCATCATCACTGTTAGCGGAATCACAGAGCGCTCTTCACACGCAGAGGAACACGCGACGTCCCTGGCGGCCGAACTGTAAGCGACCTCCAAATATCAAAAACATGACTGGTCATTAAGACCACAGACACGGTTAGACGAGTCCGGTAGCCCGGATACAATTCAACCAGGGCACCGTATATGTAACCCCATAGTGGAAACCAGGGGCTATAAATATTTAATACAGACCCACACTTGGTTCAACCTTATTGGCAGCCCAACATCTTACACTTTTACTATCCCTCGTATACTTACGTTGTACTCTCCTATGAGTTTTCCTTTTTCCACAGATAACGTTCGCGCGATACCCTTCCAGGATACGGCACAATGGAGACAAAGGCGCAGACGTGCAGCAGGGCCCCATTCAACAGGTTTCTTTTTAGATTAAGCCCCTTTGTAAACCTTTTCTATTGCCTCTTGTTGTTTAAACCATCCCATGGGTTCCATACCCACAGAGGATACTGTCGTTATTGGCATTTCGCCATGACAGATTACCGCACGTACCTGGAAACACAGGGTTCATAATGAATGGGCATTCTTGAGCCCATCTTCTGTTATAAAGCCCGAACACCTTCGGGAGTGTTCAACGTCACGAGTTTGGCCTTATATGCATCAGCTCCGAGTCATGTCTTTGGTCAAATATTGGGTTTGCCCGGTGAGGGAGTCCTGGATTAAGGGGTATCCGGACAGCCGGACTGTATACGTCGTCCGGACTATTGAAGCGTGAAGATACAAGATTCAAGACTTCGGCTCGTGTCCGGATGGGACTCTCCTTTGCGTGGAAGACAAGCTTGGCGATCCGGATGTTATGTTTCCTTCCTTGTAACCGACTCCATGTAAACCCTAGCTCTTCGGTGTCTATATAAACCGGAGAGGATGGTCCTTAGAAGGCCGATCACAATTACAATCATACCATCATAGGCTAGCTCTTAGGGTTTAGCCTCTACGATCTCGTGGTAGATCTACTCTTGTACTACTCATATCTTCAATATTAATCAAGCAGGAAGTAGGGTTTTACCTCCATCGAGAGGGCCCGAACCTGGGTAAACATTGTGTCCCTTGCTTCCTGTTACCATCATCCTAAGATGCACAGATCGGGACCCCCTACCCGAGATCCACCGGTTTTGACACCGACATTGGTGCTTTCATTGAGAGTTCCTCTGTGTCATCGCTTCGAGGCTTGATGGCGTCTTCAATCATCGACAACACGGTCCAGGGTGAGACTTTTCTCCCAGGACAGATCTTTGTGTTCGGCGGCTTCGCACTCCGGGCCAATTCGCTTGGCCACTTGGACCAGATCGACAGCTACGCCCTTGGCCACCAGATCAGGTTCAGAAACTTGAACTACACGACAGATATTCGCGGAGACTTGATCTTCGACGGATTCGAGCCTGTGCCAGGAGCACCGGACAGTCACGACGAGCACGACCTAGACCTGCTGTCGGACGATGCTTGGGACATCATCCCTGCAGCAGCCCCGGATCTAAATCCGGGGCAGGTTGCGTTGCCTGTGGACGGAGGGCTGGACCCCGCCCCGTAGGCCACACACTCATCGGCGGTGGAGACGAACACACGTCTCACCTCTGTGGAGGCCTGTAGCCCTGAGCCCCCGGACTCATATCCGGTTGTTGGCTCACGTCCGCACACTCTCGAGCCAGCCGAGCCAGGTTGGGCTCCGATAATGGAGTTTACCGCTACAGACATCTTTCAGCACTCGCCTTTTGGCGGCATGCTGAACTCATTAAAGTCTCCCTCTTTGTTAGGAGGCTCTGGGCCGAACTATGTCCGGCTTGAGTGGGAAGCAGGCGACAAAGGAATTCGCTGCCCACCCACCACCCACTTTGTCGCCACGATCGATGATTTAACCGACGTGCTCGACTTCGACTTCGAAGACATCACGGTATGGACGACGATGCAGGAGACGTACAGGAGCCACCGCTCACAGGGCGGTGGACAGCCACCTCTTCATACGATATATACATGGTGGACACTCGGAAAGAAACCAATGGCGATGAGGCAACGGAGGATAACCCCTCCAAGAAGAAAGCAAAGCATGGGAGTCGCCCGCGCCGCTCCAAGCCCCACCAAGGCAATACCGGCAACGGAGACGAAAACAATCCGGACGGTGCCGACGATGAATACAACCCCGAACAGCCCGCCTTCGAGCAGGCCGAATAGGAAGATGGGCATGACAGCCCAAATGAACAGGCGACAGACGGGTATCCGGAGGAGGACAACTACATGCCCCTCTCTGAAGACAAGATTAGCCTCGGCGATGACGAGTTCGGCGTACCCGAAGACCCCGCAGAGCAGGAGCGCTTCAAGCGCCGGCTTATTGCCACTGCGAGAAACCTGAAGAAGAAGCAGCAGCAGCTTCAAGCTGATCAAGATTTGCTCACAGATAGATGGACAGAAGTCCTGGCAGCCGAGGAATATGGACTCGAGCGCCACACGGCTGACCGGCCGCCTCGAGGTCGGGATAAATCGGCATATCAGCCCGAATACCAGCCCCCACCCCTGCCGGTTTACCACGGCCCGAGGCAATACTCAGGACCTGCGCAATAAACTGGATAACGCCGCAGGACAAGCAAGATCGATCTATGGATCACGGGGGTGCGCCGCAACACATGACGATGACCGTCATACCAGATACACTACCAGCAAATCCGGCCGGGCCGAATATAACCAGTCAGACGCAGCCGGACTGCATCGCGACATAGCCCGGCACAGAGGCGCCGCACACCCCCTCTGCTTCACCGATGAAGTGATGGATCATGAATTCCCAGATGGATTCAAACCCGTAAACATCGAATCATATGATGGCACAACAGACCCCGCGGTATGGATCGAAGATTTCCTTCTCCACATTCACATGGACCGCGAAGACGATCTACATGATATCAAGTATCTTCCCCTTAAGCTCAAAGGACCCGCCCGACACTGGCTAAACAGCTTGCCCGCAAATTCCATTGGCAGTTGGGAAAACCTGGAAGACGCATTCCTTGACAACTTCCAAGGCACATATGTGCAACCTCCGGATGCCGATGAGTTGAGCCACATTACCAAACAGCCCGGAGAATCAGCCAGGAAATTCTGGACTTGGTTCCTAACTAAAAAGAACCAAATAGTCGACTGTCCGGACACCGAAGCCCTGACGGCCTTCAAGCATACTATCCGTGACGAGTGGCTCGCCCGTCACCTCGACCAGGAGAAACCCAAGTCTATGGCAGCTCTCACGACACTAATGACCCGCTTTTGCGCGGGCGAGGATAGTTGGTTGTCTCGCAGTAGCACTACACCACATTCTAGCACGTTAGATGTCCGTGACAATAACGGCAAGCTACGGCGTAACAGACACAAGTGACGGAACAACGGCGACAACACCAAAGACACGACGGTCAATGCCGGATTCAGCGGATCTAAATCCGGTCAACAGAAGAAGCCATTCAAAAGAAACAATCAGGGACCATCTAGTCTAGACCGTATACTAGAGCTCTTGTGCCAAATTCATGGCACCCCGGACAAGCCAGCCAACCACACCAATAGAGACTGCTGGGTATTTAAACAGGCTAGCAAAATAAACGCCGAAAACAAGGACAAGGGGCTGCACAGCGATGATGACGAGGAGCCCCGACGTCCGAACATGAGGGGACAAAAGAAATCCCCCCTCCCCAGGTGAAAACGGTCAACATGATCTACGCCACTCACATCCCAAAGCGGGAACGAAAGCGAGCACTACGGGACGTCTACGTGATGGAGCCAGTCGTCCCCAAATTCAACCCATGGTCAGCTTGTCCGATCACCTTTGATCGTAGGGATCATCCTACTAGCATCCATCACGGCGGCTCAGTCGCATTGGTTCTAGACCCAATCATAGACAGATTTCACCTCACAAGAGTCCTTATGGACGGAGGCAGCAGCCAGAACCTGCTTTATCAGGACACAATGTGCAAAATGGGCATCGATCCTTCAAGGATTAAGCCCACCAAAACCACCTTTAAAGGTGTCATTCCTGGAGTAGAGGCCCATTGTACAGGCTCTATAACATTGGAAGTGGTCTTCGGATCTCCGGATAACTTTCGAAGCGAAGAGCTAATCTTCGATATCATCCCTTTCCGCAGTGGTTACCACGCACTGCTCGGACGAACCGCATTCGCTAGATTCAATGCGGTACCACACTATGCATACCTCAAGATCAAGATGCTAGGCCCGTGTGGGGTCATAACAGTCAACGGAAATATGGACCGCTCTCTCCGTACAGAAGAGCACACTGCAGCCCTTGCGGCCGAAGTACAATGCGGCCTCCTCCGGCAAACCACCAATCCGGCGATGACAACCTCAAGCTCCGTCAAGCGAGGGCGGAACACCCCGCAACAGGATCAGCAGGCACGCCAAGAGCATGACTAGCAGTCCGGCCTCCGCTCAAATCCGATCAAAGCAGCATTCGTGCCATGCGTACACAATTACGCACTCAAAATACCATGGGCACAGGCGGAGGCGTAGCAGTAGGTCAGTCAACAGTACGGTATCGCTTCGTAACCTTTCCATTTACCCTTAAGGACATTGCTTTAGTGCAGCTTCTCTAGAAGAGCCGGATTATCGGACTTACATAGGAGAGGAAACCCAGGAGGCAACAGGCTTTGGGCACATCAGGAAACACCCAGGTGGAATCTATTTACGATCGTTGTTCCTGCTTTATCTATCTGTACGTAGCCTGCCCCTGGATAGGATATGTTAAATAATCCTATTTATCTCCGCTTAATGCATTCATTGTAAACATACGCTTAAACGTATTATTCATCAATGGGAGACCATATATAGCGTCAACTTATTATTCTTATTTGAGCATTTTTTTTACAAATGTCTATTTGATTTTGCATCCCTACACTTTGGTACGCTTAGTTTGCCAGGGGCTTCTTATGACGCCCCATAATACGGCAAGACAAGTCCGGACACTTTCATTAGTGCGACACCCCGAACTTATAGCATTATATGCATCAGCTCTGAATCATGTCTTGGGTCTACAGTTGGGATAACCCGGCTCCCTTGTTTTGGTGCCTTACGTTCCGTTAATTCGGCTAAGGTAGCGCAAGGAGAATTACTGCGATTGTGCCCTGGTTCTTCCGGGCGAGCACCTCAATAGAGAAAGCACAAAACTGACCGGCATGATGTGGCCAGAGCTGGTCGCTGTTCGAGAGGTCTTAAAATCCTTAAAGATTTTTCCGCTTTAGGCGATAATTCGGCTTTGTCCGATATAGGCATGTATAGCGCCCCAATTCGGCCTTCCGGATTCTAAGGGCTTCGCTGAAATTTATAATTGTAGACTTCAATGGCTAAGTGAAGGTTACAAAGCCGTATAGTCCGATTGCCTTGTTCGCTACACTGGACACCTCCTTAAGGGACCAAACATTTGGATAAAGAGTGTCCGGGTTTTCCACGAACACCCCAGTACTAGTTACACGGGGGCGGAAGCCGACGACTGGCCTACCTTCAAAATTTGATAAACAGCCGCACAGAAGGTAATATTTTAAATAACACAAGCGCTACATAGCGCAAGTAACTTCGTCTTTAAATTACAAACATGACAGAGGTGAATTCATTCAAAAATTATGTCCTTGGTACATTCACCGGCCATGAGGCAAGCACCCTTCATAACGCCATCATAATACTTCTCAGGAATACGATGCGGCTTGCCTTCTGGCGGCCCGTCCTTCACCAGCTTCTCCGCATCCAGCTTGCCCCAATGCACCTTTGCACGGGCAAGGGCCCGGCGGGCACCCTCAAAGCAAACGGATCGCTTGATGACTTCCAGGCGCGGACATGCATTCACTATCCGCTTGATCAGGCCGAAGCAGCTGATGGGCAGGGTCTCACCAGGCCGCATCCGGACTATGACATCCTTCATAGCCACTTCGGCCGCCTTGTGGAGTTCGACCAATTGCTTTAGTTGGTCACTCAGAGGCGTTGAATATTCGGCCCCAGCATACTGGGACCAGAACAACTTCTCCGTTGAGCTCCCCTCCTGGGCACGGTAGAACTCCGCGGCATCTGATATGCTGCATGGCAGATCTGCGAATGCCCCTGGAGAGCTCCGGACTCGGGTAAGTAAAAGAAACGCCTCCTCCACATGTTTGCTTTGCATAAAAAATTTCTTACCCGCCGCTATCTTTTTGGCCTCCTGGATTTCCTGCTGTGCCTTCTCGGCTTTAGCCTTGGCGTCTTTTATACTTGTAAGGGCCTTCGCAAGCTCGGCCTCTTTTGCTTTAAGCTCATGCTCCACGGACTCAAACTTGTTGCCGAGATCCTGGAGCTCTTCTTGTACCTCGCCCACTCGGGCTTCTTGCCTTTTGTGCTCCTTGCGTTCCAAGGCCGCTTTGTGTTCGGCCTCGGACAGCGCCTTCTTGAGAGATGCCACTTCGGTGGTGGCCTCTGCTACCAAATCACGATGCTTCATCGTCAGCATAATCAAATTTTATTTATACTTTACTATATGAGAGAGGGGAATCATTCACCTTTGCTCTCCTTGAGCTGCCTGCTCGTGAGGCCGAGCTCTCCCTGCACCCGCTCCAAGTCCTGCTTTAGGCCGGCGATTTCGGCCGTACGGGCGGCAGCGGCCAGCAGCATAGCCTGTTTATTCACATTCAAACTTACTATTAGACTCCTACGGATTATAATTGACCCTCCGTTTGGTTTTTCCTTCCGAACACCAAACAGAGTATTAGGGGCTACTACCTATCGGGTGGTAATTTCACACATTTTTACTACTTACCTCAAAGCCTGTTAGTAGGCTGGTGCAGGCTTCGGTTAGTCCGCTCTTGGCGGACGAAACCTTCTGAATCACCACACTCATGAGAGTACGGTGATCTTCATCTATGGAAGCTCCACGAAGCGCTTCCAGCAGACAATCCGGCGCCTCGGGCGCAACAGAAGTCCTCAATACAGATGGCCCTTCCTCCCTAACGAGGGGCTGCCCGCCTGAATCCGGAACCACTGAAGGCTCCGGGGTAGTGTTCAGTTGAGAGTCTGGCTTGCTTCGGCTCTCACCAACACGATCTGCGGGGATCTTGAACCCCGCTAGTCCGACGTCTGGAACGCCGCCTTAAGGCGCCTCCAGGGCCACCTCCCCTATCTCTGGGAGCCTTTGGGACAACACCTCCGTGTCATCCGCAGGCCGAGGAGAAGTGGCCATCGGGAGTGAATTCATTGCTAACTCACTCAAGGACCCGTCCGAAGACGACACCTCGGGATGGGCCCTGGCCGGACTACATACAAGTTCGGTGTTATAACAAAACTATGAAGCAAAATTACGATGGAGTGCGGATACTTATGATCGCACTAGGGGCTTCTTCCGGGGCAGCCACCCTTCCTCGTTATCAGCGGCGGTGGCAGAGTAGTACGGAAGGGACACTTTTCCCTTCTTGGGCATCCCAGTCTCTCCCACCGGGGCAGCCTTCCTCTTCTTCCCCCCCCCACCAACACGGGGAGGTGGAGTTTCTTCTTGTTCCTCCCCGCCTCCGCGGGAGGAATCTGTCTCGTCATCATCAGACGACAAGGGTATGACGGCCTTGCGCCGGGGGCCTCTCCTGTTCCCCTGGTCCGCTGTCTCAGGCCCCCCATCCTGTCCGGATAGGGCGGCCTCTTCTTCTTCTCCTTCTTCCCCTTCGGGGGAGGAGTCTTCCTCGTCCTCTTCGGACGAGGCTTTGGGCGCAGCCTTACGCCGGAGACCCTTTCGGGTCCCTGGGGCCTTCTTATCGGCCTTCTTCTCCGGCCCCTTGTAGGGCACCGGGACCAGCATCTTCGTCAAGAGATCAGTAGCTGGGCTTTCCGGCAGAGGAGCCAGACAGTCTATCTGCTCCGCTGTCTCCACATACTCCTGAACAAATATACACAATCACTTAAGGATTCCCCATGAATATATTGGGAAGAACCAAACTTGGTGGCAGCCTGAGAACTCACCTGGATAGGGTGCCACGCGGCGTGCAGCCCACGGTCCTCAGATATGAGAGGAGGTACTTCGGAGGCCTTGAACAACGCCTTCCACGCGTTTTTGTGCTTCATGCCGTAGATCCTCTGGAGCGTCTCGTGTTCGGATGGAACGAATTCCCACAGATTAAATGCCCGCCTTTGGCACGGCAGAATCCGGCGAATGAGCATGAATCGGATCACATTAACAAGCTTGATGTTCTTGTCCTTCATGCCCTTGATGTAGTTTATGAGTCCGGTCAGCTCTATAGATTCGCCCCATAATAGGCCCTTCTGTTCCCAGGAGGTGAGCCGCATAGGGGTTCCGGATCGGAACTCGGGGGCGGCCACCCAGTCGGCGTCGCATGGCTCGGTGATATAGAACCACCCCGATTGCCACCCCTTCACGGTTTCCGCAAAGGAGCCGTCGAGCTAGGTGACGTTTGGCATTTTGCCCACCATGGCTCCTCCGCACTCCGCTTGCTGGCCGCTCACGATCTTCGGCTTTACGCAGAAGGTTTGTAGCCACAAGCCGAAGTGAGGCTTGATGCGGAGGAAAGCCTCACATACGATGATGAACGCTGAGATGTTGGGGACGAAGTTCGGGGCTAGATCATGGAAATCTAGCCTGTAGTAGAACATGAGCCCGCGGACGAAGGGGTGGAGTGGAAACCCCAGTCCACAGACGAAGTGGGCAAGGAACACGACCCTCTCGTGGGGTCGTGGAGTTGGAATGACCTGCCCCTTTTCTGGTAGCCGGTGCGCTATGTCTGCGGCCAGGTATCCGGCCGCCCGGAGACTTGCGATGTTCTTCTCCTTCATGGTGGAAGCCACCCATTTGCCTCCTACTCCAGACATGTTTAGCTGTGCGGAGAAGACTTGGACTAGGTCACTAGAGCTCGAGGAGGCACGAGTGGGCAGAGGAGGAAGAAGGCGTGGGTACAAATGGGGAACTCTTATCCCTTTATAGAGGCGACGAAAGCGATGCACCTCCCCACTTGCCTGTTGAGAATCACTTACTTCCCAAGCGCCATGATTGATGGCATGGGAGGATTACCCATACCCGTATTGATGAGAATCCCGTGATAAGGGGACATGATCTCTGCTTTGACAAGACGTGTCAAGGAAACCGCCTCGCAGTATGCGCTCTGGCTGGTTGTGACAAGAAAAACGGTTCGAATAATGACCCAACCATAAGAACATGTCACATCGTTTAAAAGTTGTCAGCTGAAGTATCATTCTCTCTATGGTGGTATGTGAGGATCATTTTGCAGATCCGGACACAGCCTACGTGTTCGATAATAACCTTGGAGTATTCGGAAGGAGGAACCCGCCTTGCAATGCCGAAAACAAGAGTGCCTGCCGGACTCATCGTCATTGAAGCCTGGTTCAGGGGCTACTGAGGGAGTCCTAGGTTAAGGGGTATCCGGACAGCCAGACTGTATACATCGTCCGGACTATTGAAGTGTGAAGATACAAGACTCAAGACTTCGGCTCGTGTCCGGATGGGACTCTCCTTTGCGTGGAAGACAAGCTTGGCGATCCGGATACTATGTTTCCTTCCTTGTAACCAACTCCATGTAAACCCTAGCTCTCTGGTGTCTATATAAACCGGAGAGGATGGTCCTTAGAAGGCCGATCACAATTACAATCATATCATCATATGCTAGCTCTTAGGGTTTAGCCTCTACGATCTCGTGGTAGATCTACTCTTGTACTACTCATATCTTCAATATTAATCAAGCAGGAAGTAGGGTTTTACCTCCATCGAGAGGGCCCGAACCTGGGTAAACATTGTGTCCCTTGCTTCCTGTTACCATCAACCTAAGACGCACAGATCGGGCCACCCTACCCGAGATCCGCCGGTTTTGACACCGACACCCGGCTCCTGGGTTTGCCGCCTTACGTTCCGTTATTATCGGCTAAGGCAGGCCAAAGGAGAACTAATGCGATTGCGCCCTAGTTATTCCGGATGAGTACCTCAGTAGAGAAAGCCGAAAACTGACTATCATGATACAGCGAGAGACTGTTCAACCACTCGAAGACTCATCGGAATCTTTAAGGATTCCTCCGTATTAACGAAGGGCCGTTTCCCGGCCATGTACATACGCGCCCGTATTCGGATGCACGCGAATGTACCAGGGGCTACATAGTAGCCCCACCTTTAGAACCCCATGGCTAAGCGAAAGTGTTACAGCTACATAGTCTGGTTTCCTAGTTCGACGTGCGATCACCTCCTTCACGGAGCAAGACGTTGGATCAAGTGTGATTAAGCATATTTCTCGCGAACACCCCCGCATTGTATGTGTGGGGGCTGAAGCCAACGACTGCTAACTTTCGGACTACTCATATCTATATAAAAACGGCCGCAAAGGGGACACAATCATACTTCCGGGCAAAAAGTATTAGTACAACCTCATAATCAAAATCAACATTGTTTTTTATAATGATTCGACTTATCATTTGAACAATATATTCTTCGAGCACTGCGCTTCTATGAGGCGGGCACCTTCTGTGACCTGCGCCAAGTAGTGCTCGGCCGGATATTGGCTTCCCACCGGATCCTGGGTCGCTACAATAGTGGCCTCCATATCCATCCAATAGGCTTTTACACGGGCAAGAGCCATCTGCGCACCCTCTATGCATGCTGACCTCCTCATGGCGTCAATCCGAGACACGGCCCCAAGGAATTGCTGCACCAAACCAAAGTAACTGTCCGGCTTAGGCCCCTTCGGCCAAAGATGGTCTATTACAGACCGCATTGCAAGCCCGGACAACCTATGGAGCTCCGCCATAGCAGCCACCTTCTCATTTAGCGACAGCGGGTGAGTGGGAGCATTTAACTGCGACCAGAAAAGCTTCTCCACTTCTTTATCACCTTGACCCTCAAAGAACTTGCAGCGTTAGCTATACTATTCGCCAAGTCCGCATATGCGTCTGCAGGACTCACGCGCCCAGCCAGGGGAGCATACTTCGGATCCAAGAACTTCGTCCGCAGTAAGTAGGAGCCCCCAGCCACGATTTTGTTGGCCTGTTGGAGCTCCTCCCGCATACCCCAGATCTCGGTCCGCATCTCCTTGGCGGCATTAAGTGCCTTGTCCAGCTCGGCCGAACTTGCCTTATTCTCCTATTCCAGGAGTACATACCGGTCGGCGGCATTTTTCAAATCCTCAGCCATTTTGGCTATCTTCTCCTCGCTTCGGCGATGAGCAGCCTGTTCGGCTCTCAATTCTTCGGCCGCCTTTAGGGCAGCCACATTGCTAGCCCGAGCTTGTTCCTTGGCTTGAGCAAGTTCCGCTCTCAGGGCCTCCACGGTAGCAGCACCATCTACAGTACAAACACATTGCATTAATATTATACCCCTCTCGCATTTTCCTATATATCATAATAAGGGAAGCAGAGCACATACCCTGTGACTCCTCCAGCTGTTTGTTCACCAGCGTGATATCGGCGTCAATAGATCCGATCTGCCTCCGTAGTTCGGCAACTTCAACAGACTGGTCGGCTGCCGGATCCTTATATACCTGTGCACATGTACAGCGCAGCCATTAGTATATGATCCGCCGTTTGCCGCCTATGGCGGGCAACCAGAGTCTCAGGGGATGCTATCCACAGGGAGCACACCTAGCGTGTACTTCACAACCAAAAAAATAGTGTATTTTTCACTACATACCTCAAAGCCTTTGAGCAGGCTTGTAAATGCCTCATTCAAACAACTGGTAGCGGATGAAATCTTCGTGAGCACCATGCTCATTAAAGAGCGGTGCTCCTCCGAGAGCGCGGCTCGCTCCAGAAGGCCCGTCAGTACGTCCGGCCGGACATCAAACTATGCCGAACCCTTCTCATCGCCCCCCGTGGGAGCCAAACGCTCCGGGCTCAGGGCGACTGACGTGTCAGCCTCCGGCTTCGGCAGATTCGGACTCCTCCGTGACGACACCTCAGTGTCGCCCGCTTCATGAGGCGGAGAGGTGGGTGGGGTCTCACTCTCTATCATCTCCCGGAAGAAGATCCCCCGAGACGAACTCTGTTGAGAAGAGCTGCTCGCCGGACTGCAAAAGACGAAGTCCCGGTTATGGATCTCGGAGAAACACCATACCTTCGAATTAACGATCAACTTACAGCTCGGTGGAGGGCTGGCCCGTTGGTGGGCACGATGCGGTGAGGGCGCCCGTCGCGGCAGAGCCCCCTGGTGATACCTTCTTCCCTTTCTTGGGCATCTCCGCCTCCAAGTCTTCGGAGGCGACCCTCTTCTTCCCGCGTGGGGATGAGGCTTTAACCTCCCCTTCTCGACTATCCTCCATAGGAGAGGTAGCGTGTCACGCCCAAGATGCGACCCTATCCTAAAGGAACTCGAAGGTCCCACCAAGGATAGAAGCGCATCTTGAAGACGCTTTTGCAAGGTGGATATCATTACATCAACATTACATAATAGATGGGGATAGACACAAAAGGCATACAATGCCACACGAATACAACATCGTCTTACATAAGAGCACCATCCGACTACGGATGAAACAAAAACAGAAACTCAAACGACATCCACCCTGCTAGCCCAGGTTGCCGACCTGGAACCTATCCCCTGATCGAAGAGGAAGCAGAAGAAGAACTCCAAAACAAGCAAACATCACTCTCACGTCATGATCATCGCAAAACCTGTACCTGCAGCTGTTGTTGTAGTAATCTGTGAGCCATGAGGACTCAGCAATCCCATTACCATGGGTATCAAGACTGGCAAAGCTTAATGGGAAAGGAAGGGTTAAAGTGGTGAGGTTGCAGCAGCGACTAAGCATATATGGTGGCTAACATACGCAAATAAGAGCTAGAAGAGAACAAACAGAACGGTCGTGAAGCTAGCAATGATCAAGAGGTGATCCTGAACTCCTACTTACGTCAAACATAACCCAAAAACCGTGTTCACTTCCCGGACTCCGCCGAAAAGTGACCATCATGGCTACATACGCGGTTGATGTGTTTTAATTCGAATCTGGTGTCAAGTTATCTACAACCGGACATTAACAAATTCCCATCTGCCACATAGCCATGGGCACGACTCTCGAAAGTTTATACCCTGCAGGATTGTCCCAACTTAGCCCATGATAAGCTCTCGCTATCAACGAAGGATATTCCTTCTCCCAGGAAGACCCGATCAGTCTCGGAATCCCGGTTACAAGACATTTCAACAATGGTAAAATAAGACCAGCAAAGCCGCCCGATGTGTCGACAATCCCGATAGGAGTCGCACGTATCTCGTTCTCAGGACACACCGGATAAGCGAAGCGTACATGTACCGACGTAACCCAAGTTGCCAAGGGATGGTTCCGCACGGTGCTCTAGTTTGGACCAACACTTAGACAAGCATTGGCCCAGGGGGGCTAAAATAAAGATGACCCTCGGGTTAATTACTCCCAAGGGAAATGTATAGGTGGTAGGAAAATGGTAAAACCAATGTTGGGCCTTGCTGGAGGAGTTTTATTAAAGGCGAACTATCAAGGGGGTCCCATAAATCACCCAACCGCGTTAGGGACGCAAAATCCGGGAACATAATACCGATATGACGGAAACCAAGGCGGCAAGAGTGGAACAAAACACCAGGCATAAGGCCTAGCCTTCCACCCTTTACCAAGTATATAGATGCATTAATTAAATAAGAGATATTGTGATATCCCAACATAATCCTGTCCACCATGGAGCAATCTTCAACTTCACCTGCAACTAACAACTCTATAAGAGGGCCTGAGCAAAAGCGATAACATAGCCAAGCAACGGTTTGCTAGGAAGGGTGAAAATGTTAGAGGCTGACATGGCAATTTGGGAGGCTTGAAGAGCAATTGATAGGTAGCGCAGCAAAGCGATAGAATGAAGCAACTAGCATAGCAATGATAGTAGTGAGATCCAGGGTAGCGTTCATCTTGCCTGAAATCCTGCTAGGAATAAGAACGAGTCCATGGAGAAGATGAAGCCACGAAGACGAATCAAGCGTAGACGAACGAATCCTCACGATCGGAACGAAACAGGAACTATCGAGAAGAAGCACACAACATACTAAACACACCACACATGAACAAGGCATGATGCTCAACCAAGTATGATGCATGACAAAGGCTAGATGAGGCTACTCATGGCAAGAGATGATGCATACAAGAGCAACACATCAAGGCAAGTTTAAATGAGGCTGGAAACAACATATAATACATCCGGTAAGTCCTCATATGCAAATTTCGGAAATTGGTCCAGATCTGAAAAACCTTATGTTCAAGTTGTTAAACAGTAAGTTAAAATGCACCAATATGATCTACATGAAATTCTAGTCAAGTTACATATAAAGTTCATTTAATTCGGAGCTACGGCCTAGAAGATATGAGCAAAACAAGTTAAACATGACATTGATACAAAATGCATACAAACATCAAGCAAACACCTCAAAACAAGGATCCTACATGATAATATGAAACTTCATGCAAAATCAAGCAAGTTTCATATAGAGCACACTCAAAACGGAGCAACGGTTCAACACATACACATGAAACAAGTTTAAAGGACAAGTTGTCCAAAATAGCAACTAGGCATCTAGCAAGCATCAAAACAATATGCTACAGCACCTCACCATAAGAACAAAAGGCATGGGCATGAAGTATAGGTAAAGCATGACAAAACATGAACACTGAGCTATCTCCATAAATCACTAGAACATGCTCAATAGATTGCAAATAATTACAGTTTACAGACTTAGCAGAAATAACATCAGGTTGCAATGTTTAGAGCTATCAAATAACATGGTACAAGAGCTTAACATGGCAAACAAAGGCATGACATGCTAATGCCAAAGACAAAGAACAAAACTCCCTTACTGAACTTATTCCAAAGATCAACAGAAAAGATGGTAGCATCCATGCAAACATGGCAATTGATATGACAGATTCAGACATGGCAGGAACAACAATAAGTAGGCATGTTGGTGAGCTTGTACCACTCACCAAAGATCAATACATGGCATTACAAGGTGACCAACAGCAAGATGACATGTTTATGAAGATAAACACGGCAAGAGCAAGTCCATAGGGTGCATGGATCACTAGTAAAACACATGGCAAAACTGAACTTAAAGTTAACAGGCTGACAACAACATTATTTAGCAATTTGAGAGCAAGATTACAACAAGCTACAACAGTCTATAAATGCAACCAGGGGCATGGATGGATAAAGAATGACATGTATAACAAAACATCCTTAGTGAACATCTCCAGATTAGGCATAGAATGACTTGTAGCAGCAGGTTTACATAGCATCATGATATATCAAATTCAGCCTAGCAAAACAGCAACAGCAAGTATTCTACTTAACAAGCTTGATGCACTCACTACAAGACTCACAAAAATACATGGATTGCACCCCTGTAAATATGGCATGATGTAGTTCAAAACTCATGTAGGCATCAAGCTCATAGGATGCACACACAAAATGCAATGAAAAAGACAAATCACCAAGTTCTGTTAACAGACAACAGTTAACATCATATAGCACTCTTGCAACGATGATTAGAGCATGAAGATGAACTCAAACAAGATTGGCATGAGGTAAAAAAATGAATAGCACCTCATCATGAACATTTTGATATATCACACGCACGAAACGGAGCAGTATGCAAAGAGATATGGCATGTCGAACAGGGCATGAAAATATCACAGATCCGGGGACTTGGAGAAAAATCAACCTCCGAAAGTCAACGGGATGGAGTGGTTCCGGGACGGAGAGATCCGGGGCGTGGGCGACGCTTTTGGTTGAGATCCCGGTGGATCTCATCCAGGCGAAACTCCGGCGAGGGCGCGGTGGAGATCCGGCGGAGGGGCGGCTCGCCGATGAGAGGGACGGGGCGACGGACGGCGGTGATGGCGCGGTGGAGATCCGGCGGAGCCGAGGCGACGACGGTGAAGAGGGGGCCGACGACGCGGTGCGGTGGGCGGTAGAGGTTGGCGGCGAGCGGGGCGGCCGGAGATCTTGGCGGCGGCGGCACGCGGGTCCGGGCGTCGAGGCGGGGAGCCGGCGGGACGGCGAGGAGGCGGCGGCGGGCGCACCGGCGGCCGGGCCGGCGACGCACGACGGAGGCGACCGAAGGAGCGATGCTCCAGCGGATGTCGGCGGAGCGCGGGGAACCCGAGCGGCGGCAGCGGGGCGCTCGGGCCCGCGGTGCGCGGCGGCGGGCTCGACCGGGCTCGCGTGGGCCCGCGATCGGCTCGGCGGGCCACGACCACGGGGACGATGTCGGTGGATATGTGGCGGCTCCGGATTGGGCAGGGGTAGTGGCGGACATGTCCGGGCGTGAGGGTGGACGTGTCCGTCAGCGGGAGGAGGAAGAAGCTAGGGTTACATCCGGGAATTTCGGGGGAGGGGTGTTTATATAGGTAGAGGGAGCTGGGAGACTCCAAATGAGGAGCGGTTTTCGCCCACACGATCGTGGTCGAACGACCGAGAGCATGGAGGGGGTTTGGATGGGTTATTGTGCCACTTTGGAGGGGGGATGGGCTGCAAAGAGAGAGGGGTTCCGGGCTACGCGGTTAACCGTTGGGGCGTCAAATGACCTCCAAATGGAACGAAATTTGACGGGCGGTCTACCGGTGCTATACCAAGGCCACTCGGCAAATCTAGATCCATTACGAGAACATTTTGAACCCGCTCATGAAAACAAGGTCTGAGAGGGGCGACGGGCGTGCGCGTGAGGTCTGGACTCCGAACGGACAACAGAGAGAACCGGCGGAACCCGAATGGATGCAAGTTTTGAAAAACATGCAGATGAAATGCAGATGATGACATGGCAAAATGCAACACGCAAGCAAAAGGCATGACAACGACAACGAATAACTGGAAGACACCTGGCGCATCGAATCCGGGGCATTACATAGCGATTCCCCTGGTCTAGATGCGTAGTGCGCGAAGTTCGGCTTCACTGCCCTTTCCTTCGCCTTTCCCTGAGGGGATTTTGCCGAGTGCCCGGTTGAGCATCTTTGCAATGGTTGGACCAGGCGAGCCTTCAGGAAGTGGAACCGGACACCTGATTCTCTCCGCTTTGTTGAGCCATTCCTGGCCACAGAGGGATTTTCAGAATAATAGTTATGATAAATATAAATGAAGTGTCCGGCTTTAAGGTCACTTACTTGGGCATCTAGGCGATTGCAGCTTAGGCCCGCATCCTCGGTGGTGTCCGGAGACTTTACTTGTGGTCCGAAGAATAATTTACACATCCATTCAAGCTTCAGGCCAAAGAAGTGCTTAATAGTCCGTGGACCCTCCGGATTAAACTCCCACATCCGGAGAGGCCGACGTTTGCACGGCAACGTTCGTCGGGTTAGCATCACTTGCATTATGCTGACAAGATTTATGTCCCACTCAATAAGCTCCCGGATGCGATTCTGCAGTTCTGGTACATCGCCAGCAGGCCCATAATTCCGTCCTACGTCGGTCCAAGAAGCCAACTGTGATGGAGGGCCCGAGCGGAACACGGGGGCGGCTACCCTCTTTGTGCCTCTGGGAGCTGTAGCATAAAACCACCTCCGTTGCCACACATCAGATACTTCCGGGAAAGAACCCTCTGGCCATGGGGCATCAGCGTTCCGGCTTATTATAGCACCTCCGCACTCCGCATGTCGCCCCTCGATCATCTTCGGCTTCGCATTGAAGGTCTTGAGCCATAAGCCGAAGTGTGGGGAGACGTGGAGAAAAGCCTCGCACACGATAATGAACGACCAGATATGGAGGATGGCGTCTGGAGCCAGATCATGAAAATCCAACCCACAGTAGAACATGAGCCCCCTCACAAAGGGATCGAGGGTGAGGCCCAGGCCTCGGAGGAAGTGAGGAACGAACACAACACTCTCATGGGCTCCGGCGTAGGGATGACTTGCCCCGGAGCAGGAAGCCTGTGCTGGATATCGGCAGTCAGTTATCCGACCTCCCTAAGCTTCATAATGTCCTCCTCTTGAATCGAGGAGGCCGCCCACCGGCCTTTTGCGTCGGATCCGGACATGTTGGAGGATCTGGGGTGTTGGAGCTTGGGTCTTGGGTGTTAGAACTCGAGGTGCAAGAAGGAGCAGGGGAGGTGGAAAAGAGGCGTAGGCCTTAACCCCTTTATAAAAGGGATGAACATCAAGAGTCCTCAGCGTGACCGCTTGAGACTTATCTAAAAATACACGGAGTCATACCAACGGTCGCCGTAGGGTCACACACGCCCATATTGATGAAAGATCCCGTAATAAGAGGAACACGATCTCTGCTTTGGCAGGACATGCCAATAAAAACCGCCTCGCAACTCGAGTCGAGGTGGGGCAGGAAACGCCGGTTCGTGTTGGACCAGGCCACGATGCAAGAGCATGACGTACAAGGATTGCCAGCAGAATGGATTTATGCTATGTTCCCTACAATGGTGTGTGAAGATCATCTTGCAGAACCGAACACTATTCGTCGTAGCGGATCCGGACACGATCTACGTGTTCGATAATAAACTTGGAGTATTCGGAGAAGGAACCCGCCTTGCAATGCCAAAGACAAGACTGCACGCCGGACTCGTCGTCATTGAAGCCTGGTTCAGGGGCTACTGAGGGAGTCCTGGATTAGGGGGTATCCGGACAACCGGACTGTATACATTGTCCGGACTATTAAAGCGTGAAGATACAAGACTCAAGACTTCGACCCATGTCTGGATGGGACTCTCCTTTGCGTGGAAGACAAGCTTGGCGATCTGGATATTATATTTCCTTCCTTGTAACCGACTCCATGTAAACCCTAGCTCTCTCCTGTGTCTATATAAACCGGAAAGGATGGTCCTTAGAAGGCCGATCACAATTACAATCATACCATCATAGGCTAGCTCTTAGGGTTTAGCCTCTACGATCTCATGGTAGATCTACTCTTGTACTACACATATCTTCAATATTAATCAAGCAGGAAGTAGGGTTTTACCTCCATCGAGAGGGCCCGAACCTGGGTAAACATTGTGTCCCTTGCTTCCTGTTACCATCAGCCTAAGACGCATAGATCGGGATGCCCTACCCAAGATCCGCTGGTTTTGACACCGACAACGATCTTTTTGGAACAAATGCCAACCAAGAGACTTGGAGTGGACGTCAAGCAACAAACGAGGGTGCCTGGTGTAACACCCATGATGTGGCTATATCTCTCACGTGTCGAAGCACGACTTAGAGGCATAACCGCATGGTGGTTTTGTCGCAAGAAGGGTCATCTTCACACAATCCCATGTAATGAACAAGAATGGGATAAAGAGAGTTGGCTTACAATCGCCACTTCACACAATACATAATTAAGATCATACATCGTTAAAAATACACTCAAGACCGGCTATGGTCAAATTCAAAAGAAAAGAAGACAACCCCAAATGCTAGATCCTCGATCGTCCCGACTGGGCTCCACTACTGATCATCTGGAAACGATACATAGTAACGACCAAGGGCCTCATCAAATTCCCACTTCAGCTCAGTTGCGCCATCTGCGCTGGTATCCTCGGCACCTGCATCTGTTTTGGTAGAATCTGTGAGCCACGGGGACTCAGCAATCTCACACCCGCGAGATGAAGACTATTTAAGCTCATGGGTAGGAAAAGGGGAACTATGGTTGATCTGCAGCAAGCACTAAGCATATATGGTGGCTCGAGAAGAGAAGCAACACAATGGTCGAGAAGCTAGAAGCGATCAAGAAGTGATCCTGAAACTACTTACGTCAAGCATAACTCAAACCGTGTTCACTTCCCGGACTCCGCCGAGAAGAGACCATCACGGCTACACACACGGTTGATGCATTTTAATGAAGTCAAGTGTCAAGTTATCTACAACCGGACAATAACAAATTCCCATCTGCCTCATAACCGCGGGCACGGCTTTTGAAAGATAATATACCCTGCAACGGTGTCCCAACTTAGCCCATCACAAGCTCTCACGGTCAACGAAGGATATACCTTCTCCCGGGAAGACCCGATCAGCCTCGGAATCCCGGTTCGCAAAACATTTCGACAATGGTAAAACAAGACCAGCAAGACCACTCGACTGTGCCGACAAATCCCAATAGGAGCTGCACATATCTCGTTCTCAGGGCACAACAGATGAGCAGTCCGTACAACTAAAACCAGAGTTCGAGTTTCCCCGAGGTGGCGCTGCAAAGGGCTCTAGTTTGGACCAATACTCGGAGGAGCACTGGCCCGGGGGGTAAATAAAGATGACCCCCGGGCTCGCGAAAACCCAAGGGAAAAAGGCTTAGGTGGCAAATGGTAAAACCAAGTTTGGGCCTTGCTAGAGGAGTTTTATTCAAAGCGAACTGTCAAGGGGGTCCCATAAATCACCCAACCGTGTAAGGAACGCAAAATCAAGGAACATAACACCGGTATGACGGAAACTAGGGCGGCAAGAGTGGAACAAGTCACCAGGCATAAGGCCGAGCCTTCCACCCTTTACCAAGTATATAAGGTGCATTAATTAAATAGGAGATATTGTGATATCCCAAAATCCATGTTCCGACCATGAACAAACTTCATCTTCACCTGCAACTAGCAATGCTATAAGAGGGGCTGAGCAAAAGTGGTGACATAGCCAAACAACGGTTTGCTAGGACAGGATGGTTAGAGGTTTGACATGGCAATAGGGAGGCATGATAAACAGTGGCAGGTAGAGCTAACATAGCGATAGAGCGAGTACTAGCAAGCAAAGATAGAAGTGATATCGAAGGTATGGTCATCTTGCCTGCAAGGTTCTCAGAGTTGTCGAAGGCTTGATCCTCGTTAGCGTACTCAACAGGTTCCTCGTGCACGTACTCGTCTCCCGGCTCTACCCAAGGCAAGAACACAAGCAAAGGAACCACAATAAATCACGGTGCAATGCACAAGCAACATGATGCAACACATGTCATGATATGCGAGATGTGATATGCAATGCATATGCGTGATTCGGGAGGAAAAAGGATGAACAAGGCATCAACTTGGCAAACCAAGTATGCCGTTGGAAAGATGAGATGATTATGGTTGAAATCGATATAAAGATCACCGGATTCGGATGCACGGTTTGCAAATGACAAGCAAGACAAGATATGATGCAAACTGCTTAAAACAGCAACATGGCCACTTGGATGCAAAGTATAAATAAGCTATAGCACCCAAACATATGAACAAAATGCATAGCAGTGATGTACAGGAGATGCTCTATGAAACATGAACACTAAGCTCAATCTATAAACTACTAGAGCATGACTAAAACAGCATGGCAATAATGCAAAAGATAACAGTTTCTACAGACTTAGTGAAAATACTAGATATAGCAGAAACAGATTCAACATGGTATCTTTACAAGCTTGATTAACTCACTACCAGGAATGTCATGGCATGGAACAAGTACTAGCATGAAGTATACATGAAAATGAAGCTATCCATGTGCAAAACAGCCACGTAGCATGTTTGAAATAAATCACATGAAAAAGACAAAACAGCATCATGATGTAAAATGAGAAGTTCATGAACTTGCTCAAATGCAGAAACTAATGCCACCACTGGATTGATGGGATTTTTCTACCCCAAAAACATATATAATATTTTGGGGTTGCTGTAGAAAAATATTCACAAGTGCATTAAGTTAAAACCTGCCTAAAATGGCTATTGACAGAATTGGCAGTATTCCAGAAATGAAATTTCCAGATTTGGACTTGCCTGAAATGGAAAGAGAGGGCTATCCAGAAATGGAAAGCGTGGGGATAAGGGAAAAAAATAGAAGGAGGAGGGCGCTGAGAGGCTGACTGGTGGGACCCTTCTGTCATAGAGACTACTGCTAAATATCAACAGAGGAAATAAAAAGGGGCGCGCCTGGGATTCGAACCCAGGTCGGTGCAGTGGGCGCGTGGGGTACAAACCAGCTCGGCTAGGATAGGCTGTTGGTTGGGAAGGGGCTCTGACCTACTTGACCGAGCCACATAGCCCTGACTTCCTCTTCTCCAAGATAGAGAAGAAAACGACGACGACGTCGGCGGCAGCAACGGCGACGGCGGGGCCTGGGTTGCGACGGCGGGCATGCGGGATGTGCAAGGGAGTGCGGGTGTGGGGGTGCACGAGCAAATGCTCGAGCACGAGCTCGCGGAACGCAAGCGGCGTGTGCACGTGCAGCAGCAAAACATGCGCAACTAAAACTACAAAGATCGACAGAGCACCGAGAGCACGGGAAAGATTGAATCTAAGCAGCGCCTACGGTGATCTATTGACGACAGGAAGGAGCAGGGAGGAAGTTTGGTATACCTCCTTACCCAAGGACAAGTATATGGCGACGGAGTCGAGCCTGTGGTGACGCAGACGAGCTCTGAGCCTGGCGAGGCTGCTGTCCGGGAAGAAGAGGAAGAAGACCGGTCAGAGAAGTCGTTCCAGAGGCTGTGGAGGTACGTGCGATGAGGTGGGATGAGAAGGGGAACTTGACAGTCTTCTCCGCGGTGTCCGAGGTGGTGGGAGGCACGTCGAGCATCTATCCCGAGCCGAAGCTCGAGCTCAACCAGAGCATGGTGGGCAGGGCGACGGCATGGGCGCGTAGAGACTTACCTGGCGGCGGCGAGGGAAGGAGAGGAGGGGGATCGGTTGAAGGGAGACCCTAGGGCACCGGGGACAACTTTATAGGGGTCTAGGGACGAGCTCCGGCCGTCAAATCATCTGGCGTGCCGACGTGTCTCCTCTGGATGTCCTGCCGTACAGGAGGACGATGCAACTATCGCTTGCAGGCTAAAGGGCCGCGCGAGGGCTGCTGTGCCGCGGATGGACTGCTTGCTACTGGGATGCGCTGCTGCTGGTGCTCTCTCTCTCCGTCTGACTCTTTCCCATTCCTTCGAACAGTAATAAAAGAGCGAAAAGCACAGAAGGATTGGGGGGGGGGTTCTGAGAGATATGAAAATATCCTCAGGATTCTGGAATTATTCTCAATTTGATAAAATTGAGTTGGGTATTTTTTTAGAGGTAGAAAAATACAACAAGTTTGAATATAGTTCAAACTTGGAGCATTTTTTAACCTAACCAACACAACTTCAAATGAGTTGTAATTTTGCAGAGAGGCTAGGTACATAGTGTTAGAATATTGGGGAAAAGATGAACATTTATGGTGGAGGCAAAATGGCACTCGCAAAGACTGGAAGGAAAGGGAAGGAAGGAGAAGTGATGGTGCAATGGTTTGAAAGGGGTACAAGGGTCATGCCCATGATGCTCATGGCAACAACATGAATGACAAAATGCAACATGGCAAGCACAAAGCTATGCTTGATATGACCAAGATGCAACATGAGATGGCATGATATGATATGCACGACATGAATAAAATGCAAAACAAAAGACAAAACCCAACCACGGAGGGAATAACATATCACATAGCCGAAAATGGCAAGAGTTGGAGATACAAAGATGGAAAGTTACATCCGGGGTGTTACAACACTCCACCACTACAAGAGGATCTCGTCCCGAGATCTAGGACTGAAAGAACTCCAGATATTCGGAACGGAGGTGATCCTCGCGCTCCCAGGTGGCTTCACGATCGGAATGGTGTGACCACTTTACTTTCAGGAATCTGATTGACTTGTTGCGAGTCTTGCGCTCGGTTTCTTCAAGATAGCAACGGGTTGCTCATGATAAGAGAGATCTTCTTGGAGGTCGATTTCTTTGAAGGTGATAGTGCACTCAGGAGTCTTGAAGCACTTGTGAAGCTGTGACACATGAAACACATCGTGCACGTTCGCAAAGTTGGATGGAAGCTCAAGTTGATAGGCGAGGTCGCCTCTTTTTCCAATGATCTTGAAAGGACCCACGTATCTAGGGGCAAGCTTCCCTTTGATACCGAAGCGACGAGTGCCTTTCATTGGAGAGACGCGGAGGTAGACATGGTCTTCGATTTCAAAAGCCAAGTCACGGTGCTTGCTATCATAATAGCTCTTCTGTCGCGATTGCGCGACTTTGAGATTCTCATGAATGACTTTGCACATTTCTTCGGCTTCTGTGATCAAGTCATTGCCAAGAAGTTGGCGTTCACCTGTCTCGGACCAATTGATAGGAGTACGGCACTTTCTGCCATAGAGAATTTCGAATGGGGCCTTGCCCGAACTCGCTTGGAAGCTGTTATTGTAGGAAAACTCGGCATATGAAGACAATCTTCCCACTTCATATCGAAAGAGATGACACAAGCCCTGAGCATATCTTCAAGGATTTGATTGACTCGCTCGACTTGGCCACTTGTTTGAGGATGGAAAGCTGTGCTGAAAGGAATGTTGGTGCCCATGGCCTTCTAAAAGGATTCCCAGAACTAAGAAGTGAAGATGCTTCCGCAATCTGAAGATATCAATTGTGGAATATCGTGCAAGGAGACAATTCTGGGGGTGTATAGCTCTGCCAGCTGAGCTGCTGTGATAGATTCTTTGATAGGAAGAAAATGAGCCACTTTGGTAAGCTTGTCAATGACAACGAAGATAGCATCATTTCCATGCTTGGACTTAGGAAAACCAGTCACGAAGTCCATCTTGATATGGTCAAACTTCCATTCCGGAATAGCAAGAGGTTGGAGGAGACTAGCTGGTCTTTGGTGTTCTGCTTTCACCCTTCTGCAGACATCACATTCATTCACGAATTGAGCAATCTCTCGCTTCATTCGAGTCCACCAATACGACTGCTTGAGGTCATGGTACATCTTTGTACTTCCAGGATGAATGGATAGGAGGGAATTGTGTGCCTCGTTCATGATGACTTTTCTTAGATCGCCTTTAGGAACCACAATTTGGTCCTCGAAGAAAAGGGTATCTTTGTCATCCAAGCGGTAGCACTTGTATTTGGGAATGCCCTTGCCAATACCACGTTTCACCTTCTTCACCATGGTATCCAGGAGTTGTGCCTCACGGATTTGATCTTCCAAAGTAGGAGAGACTATGAGGTTGCCAAGAAAGCCTTGAGGAACAACTTGAAGATTCAGCTTGCGGAAAGCTTCACAAAGATTCGGTTGAAAAGGCTTGAGAATTAGACTGTTGCAATAAGCCTTTCTGCTCAGAGCATCTGCAATCACATTCGCCTTGCCAGGAGTATATTCAATACTCGGATTGTACTCTTGAATCATTTCAACCCATCGAGTTTGCCTGAGGTTGATGTTGGGTTGAGTGAAGATATACTTGAGACTCTTGTGATCGGTGAAAATGTTCACTTGCCTTCCCAATAAGAGATGTCTCCATGTTATCAATGCATGGACAACTGCCGCCAACTCAAGATCGTGAGTGGGGTAGTTCTTTTCGTTGGGCTTCAACTGACGAGAGGTATAGGCCACAACTTTTTTCTCTTGCATCAACACAGCACCGAGACCTTGAAGGGAAGCATCACAGAAACCTTCGAATGGCTTGGGTTCATCAGGAGGAGTCAAGACAGGAGCTGTGACTAGCTTCTCTTTGAGGGTGTTGAAAGCGATGCCACACTCAGGCATCCAGACATACATGACATGCTTCTGGAGGAGGTTGGAAAGAGGCTTTGCAATCTTAGAGAAGTTCTCAACAAATCTTTGGCGATAGCTTGCAAGACCAAGAAAACTACGGAGCTGCTTGACATTCTGAGGAGGTTCCCAATTCAAAACTATAGAAACCTTCGCGGGATTAACTGCAATGCCCTTGGCAGAGATAATATGACCAAGGTAAAGAACTTCATCAAGCCAGAACTCACATTTGGAAAACTTTGCATAGAATTGATGCTCTCTGAGCTTGTCGAGCACCAATCACAAATGTTTGGCATGATCCGACTTATTCTTGGAGAAGACCAAGATATCATCGAGATACACCAGGACGAATTCATTGGTGTAGGGGTTGAAGATAAAGTTCATCATGCGAGAGAACGTTGGAGGAGCATTGACAAGGCCGAAAGACATGACAGTATATTCATAAGAACCATAGCTTGTTCTGAATGTTGTCTTGGGAATATCTTGTTCACGAATGCGAATCTAATGATACCCCATACGAAGGTCAAGCTTGGAGAATACTTTAGCACCTTTGAGTTACTCAAAAAGCTCATTGATGTTGGGAAGTGGATACTTGTTCTTGATTGTCTTCTTGTTCAATGGACGGTAATCGACGCAAAGTCGGTCCGTGCCATCCTTCTTCTGGACGAACTCCACAACCCCATGAGGATGAACTCGGTCTGATCAAACCCAGATGCTCTTGTTCATCGAGCTGTTTCTTCAATTCCTTCAGCTCCTTGGGTCCAAGCTTGTAAGGACGCCTGCAAACGGGTTCTGTTCCAGGCTCAAGATCAATAACGAACTCGACTGGCCGATGAGGAGGCATACCCGGAAGCTCTTCTGGAAAGACATCTTGGTACTCACAAACGACTGGAATTTAAGAAATAGCATCCAACTCGCCCTTCTCATTGAGAGAAAACAACCGAATGGTTTCATCGCGAGCGGCATAGATGATAACATCCTCAGAAGGGTGTGTCAATTGAATTTGCCTGGCAGCACAATCAAGCTGAGCCTTGTGCTTAGAAAGCTAGTCCATCCCGAGAATTAGATCAATATCAGAGTCGCCAAGAACAACTGGAGAAGACAGAAATTTATAGTCGCCCATCTTGATACCGACATTTGGAACCAAACCTCGAGAAGTCATTTGCCGAGCTGGGGAAACAATAGACAAAGGACTCGGCAATACTTGAGTAACCAAATCATGCATAGCCACAAAAGGTCTTGAAATGAAAGAATGCCATGCACCAGTATCAAATAAGACTTTTGTAGGAATACCATTAACTGGAAGATTACCCAATATCATGTCAGAAGAATCCTCTGCCTGAGCTGCATTCATCATGTTCACCTTTGCATGCTTTGGATTATGCTTGACCACTGCATTGCTTGAAGATCTCACAGGAGGAGGAGGAGGTAGGCGCCTTTGATTGAAGCATTTGTTCGCATAGTGACCTTTCTGCTGGCACTTGTTGCAAGTCACTTCTAAGGACGGACGATGATAAGGAGCATTTGACCTTGGAGCTTGAGACTGAGACTTGTTCTGATAGCCTGGGTTGGGTGGGTGGGAAGATCCACGACCACCTGAGTTCTTCTACTGGTAAGGCTGACGAAATGGAGGAGGAGGAAGGTAGAACTTCTGCTGCTTAGCTGCCACTTGTGAGGAAGAAGAAGACTGCACTGCATCCCTGATTCTCTTCTTAGAAGCCTCACACTTGAGCTGAGCACCTTCTTGCTTGAGTGCCATATTGTAGAATTGATCAAATTGAGTAGGCTCAACAAGAACGAGAGCTAACTGCAGATCCTCTCTAAGGCCACCTCTGAATTGATAGATCATACTCTTCTCATCAGGAACATCTTGCTTAGCAAAGCGAGCAAGTTTCTGAAACTGCTTGTTGTATTCGTACACTGACATGTTGCCTTGCTTGAGATTGCGGAACTCCTCACACTTCCTCTCAACAACACTGGTAGGAATGTGGTGAGCTTTAAAGTCCCGACAGAAATCAGTCCAAGTAATCACTCGACCTCCTCTGGAATCCTTGTATTGCTGGAACCAATCAGCTGCTTGATCCTTGAGCTGAAAAGAAGCGAACTTGACGTAGTCCTCATGCCTGACATTGCTGCATCCAAAATGCTTGTTGATATCCACAAGCCAATCATCGACGTCTGTGGCCTCGACACAGTAGCTGAAAGACTTCAGCTGATTTGCAAGGAATTGGTTAAGGGTAGGAAATAGAGGCTGATGATTGAACTGCCCTTGACCTTGATTCCCTTGGTTGCCTTGGCCTTGGTTGCGCTCTTGCATGAGCTGGATCATCATCTGGGCATTGGCGTTTGTGGCTGCCATCAAAGCTTGCCATGCCTCCGGAGGCGGAGGTGGAGGTGGAGGGTTCGCCTGACTCCCATCATTGCGTTCCGGATTCTGACGCGTTGGCGGAGCCATCCTGAAGAGGGTGACATCCGTTAGCCTCTTGATAGACAGATAGACAAGTTGAATCAACGGATAAAAATTGCAACATATAGTCTTCACAATAAACATTCGAACAAGGATGAACGAATGAATTCCAAAGCAAACATCACACGTCCATTAAGGTGAGAAGCCACTTCATAAGAGATTGATGAATGAAATAAACAAGGTACAACTGGAACAAATAAGTGGTAAGGATTACCCAATCACAAACCAAATATCTGCGGGAAGAAAAGCTAGAGCTACTTGAATCCCACCTATAAACTCCCAAAACTTTTTGGTTATGCAATCAGGTGTTGGGGATACAGGGGAAGCAACATATCTCACCCAAACTAACAATCCCTACATCCAGCTATATCCATCCGTCAACACATAAGCAAGAAACCTTCGGAAATCGTGTACTTCAACCTTCGAAAAGCATCCGTTATACGAGTTATGGCAATACTCCCAAACTCCCGCCCCAGTACTGGGTGGCGTCGAGGTTATCTCACCAACAACTGCATAAAAGAGATTTTTGATGTCGGCAAAACTCAGGTATTCCAGAACTGCAACGATAAAATTGTGACGACACCACCTCGGAGCTCAACTCCCCGGGTCAAAGCCACATAATAGACAGGAGGCACCAAGAACAATGTTCTCGTCACAAAACCATCGAAACGATTCCAAGATACCCGCGTGATCCTAAATTTTTTTTAGTGAAATTTGAGGAGAGGAAAGTCAAAACATCTACGTCAGGAGACCTCACCAGAGCGACGAAGGGACTGAGGAGTAACAAGAATCCTACTCTCCGATATATATAATCCTAAGACTCAAAACATTTTTGTTCTAGACTCAACATCGCCAGCAAACAATAAAGCAGGGGGCTCCTAAGTCGGGGATGGCTCTGATACCAACTTGTAACACCCACGATGCGGCTATATCTCCCACGTGTCGAAGCACGACTTAGAGGCATAACCGCATGGTGGTTTTGTCGCAAGAAGGGTCATCTTCACACAATCCCATGTAATGAACAAGAATGGGATAAAGAGAGTTGGCTTACAATCGCCACTTCACACAATACATAATTAAGATCATACATCATTCAAAATACACTCATAGACCGGCTACGGTCAAATTCAAAAGAAAAGAAGACAACCCCAAATGCTAGATCCTCGATCGTCCCGACTGGGCTCCACTACTGATCATCTGGAAATGATACATAGTAACGACCAAGGGCCTCATCAAATTCCCACTTCAGCTCAGTTGCACCATCTGCGCTGGTATCCTCGGCACCTGCATCTGTTTTGGTAGAATCTGTGAACCATGGGGACTCAGCAATCTCACACCCGCGAGATCAAGACTATTTAAGCTCATGGGTAGGAAAAGGGGAACTATGGTGGATCTGCAGCAAGCACTAAGCATATATGGTGGCTAACATACACAAGTGAGAGCGAGAAGAGTAGCAACACAACGGTCGAGAAGCTAGAAGCGATCAAGAAGTGATCCTGAAACTACTTACGTCAAGCATAACTCAAACCGTGTTCACTTCCCAGACTCCGCCGAGAAGAGGCCATCATGGCTACACACACGGTTGATGCATTTTAATGAACTCAAGTGTCAAGTTATCTACAACCGGACATTAACAAATTCCCATCTGCCTCATAACCGCGGGCACGGCTTTCGAAAGATAATATACCCTGCAGGGTTGTCCCAACTTAGCCCATCACAAGCTCTCACGGTCAACGGAGGATATACCTTCTCCCGGGAAGACCCGATCAGCCTCGGAATCCCGGTTCGCAAAACATTTTGATAATGGTAAAACAAGACCAGCAAGACCACCCGACTGTGCCGACAAATCCCAATAGGAGCTGCACATATCTCGTTCTCAGGGCACAACGGATGAGCAGTCCGTACAACTAAAACCATACTTCGAGTTTCCCCGAGGTGGCGCTGCAAAGGGCTCTAGTTTGGACCAACACTCGGAGGAGC
>NC_041385.1:588280991-588315875 GCF_002162155.2 Triticum dicoccoides
GGGTAAATAAAGATGACCCTCGGGCTCGCGAAAACCCAAGGGAAAAAGGCTTAGGTGGCAAATGGTAAAACCAAGTTTGGGCCTTGCTGGAGGAGTTTTATTCAAAGCAAACTGTCAAGGGGGTCCCATAAATCACCCAGCCGTGTAAGGAACGCAAAATCAAGGAACATAACACCGGTATGATGGAAACTAGGGCGGCAAGAGTGGAACAAGTCACCAGGCATAAGGCCGGGCCTTCCACCCTTTACCAAATATATAAGGTGCATTAATTAAACAGGAGATATTGTGATATCCCAAAATCCATGTTCCGACCAGGAACAAACTTCATCTTCACCTGCAACTAGCAACGCTATAAGAGGGGCTGAGCAAAAGCGGTGACATAGCCAAACAATGGTTTGCTAGGACAGGATGGTTAGAGGTTTTACATGGCAATAGGGAGGCATGATAAACAGTGGCAGGTAGAGCTAACATAGCGATAGAGCGAGTACTAGCAAGCAAAGATAGAAGTGATATCGAAGGTATGGTCATCTTGCCTGCAAGGTTCTCAGAGTTGTCGAAGGCTTGATCCTTGTTAGCGTACTCAACAGGTTCCTCGTGCACGTACTCGTCTCCCGGCGCTACCCAAGGCAAGAACACAAGCAAAGGAACCACAATAAATCAGGGTGCAATGCACAAGCAACATGATGCAATACATGTCATGATATGCGAGATGTGATATGCAATGTATATACGTGCTTCGGGAGGAAAAAGGATGAACAAGGCATCAACTTGGCAAACCAAGTATGCCGCTGGAAAGATCAGATGATTTCGGTTGAAATCGATATAAACATCACCGGATTCGGATGCACGGTTTGCAAATGACAAGCAAGACAAGATATGATGCAAACTGCTTAAAGCAGCAACATGGCCACTTGGATGCAAAGTATAAATAAGCTATAGCGCCCAAACATATGAACAAAATGCATAGCAGTGATGTACAGGAGATGCTCTACGAAACATGAACACTAAGCTCAATCTATAAACTACTAGAGCATGACTAAAACAGCATGGCAATAATGCAAAAGATAACAGTTTCTACAGACTTAGTGAAAATACTAGATATAGCAGAAACAGATTCAACATGGTATCTTTACAAGCTTGATTAACTCACTACCAGGCATGTCATGACATGGAACAAGTACTAGCATGAAGTATACATGAAAATGAAGCTATCCATGTGCAAAACAGCCACGTAGCATGTTTGAAATAAATCACATGAAAAAGACAAAACAGCATCATGATGTAAAATGACAAGTTCATGAACTTGCTCAAATGCAGAAACTAATGCCACCACTGGATTGATGGGATTTTTCTACCCCAAAAACATATATAATATGTTGGGGTTGCTGTAGAAAAATATTCACAAGTGCATTAAGTTAAAACCTGCCTAAAATGGCTATTGACAGAATTGGCAGTATTCCAGAAATGAAATGTCTAGATTTGGACTTGCCTGAAATGGAAAGAGAGGGCTATCCAGAAATGGAAAGCGTGGGGATAAGGGAAAAAAATAGAAGGAGGAGGGCGCTGAGAGGCTGACTGGTGGGACCCTTCTGTCATAGAGACTACTGCTAAATATCAACAGAGGAAATAAAAAGGGGCGCGCCTGGGATTCGAACCCAGGTCGGTGCAGTGGGCGCGTGGGGTGCAAACCAGCTCGGCTAGGATAGGCTGTTGGTTGGGAAGGGGCTCTGACCTACTTGACCGAGCCACATAGCCCTGACTTCCTCTTCTCCAAGACAGAGAAGAAAACGACGACGACGTCGGCGGCAGCAACGGCGACGGCGGGGCCTGGGTTGCGACGGCGGGCATGTGGGATGTGCAAGGGAGTGCGGGTGTGGGGGTGCGCGAGCAAACGCTCGAGCACGAGATCGCGGAACGCAAGCGGCGTGTGCACGTGCAGCAGCAAAACATGTGCAACTAAAACTACAGAGATCGACAGAGCACCGAGAGCGCGGGAAAGATTGAATCGAAGTAGCGCCTACGGTGATCTATTGACGACAGGAAGGAGCAGGGAGGAAGTTGGGTATACCTCCTTACCCAAGGACAAGAATACGGCGACGGAGTCGAGCCTGTGGCGACGCAGACGAGCTCTGAGCCTGGCAAGGCTGCTGTCCGGGAAGAAGAGGAAGAAGACCAGTCGGAGAAGTCATTCCAGAGGCTGTGGAGGTACGTGCGATGAGGTAGGATGAGAAGGGGAACTTGACGGTCTTCTCCGCGGCGTCCGAGGTGGTGGGAGGCGCGGCGAGCATCTATCCCGAGCTGAAGCTCGAGCTCAACCAGAGCATGGTTGGCAGGGCGACGACGTGGGCGCGTAGAGACTTACCTGGCGGCGGCGAGGGAAGGAGAGGAGGGGGATCGGTTGAAGGGAGACCCTAGGGCACCGGGGACAACTTTATAGGGGTCTAGGGACGAGCTCCGGCCGTCAAATCATCTGGCGTGCCGACGTGTCTCCTCTGGATGTCCTGCCATACAGGAGGACGGTGCAACTGTCGCTTGCAGGCTAAAGGGCTGCGGGAGGGCTGCTGGGCCGCGGATGGACTGCTTGCTACTGGGCTGCGCTGCTGCTAGTGCTCTCTCTCTCCCTCTGACTCTTTCCCATTCCTTTGAATAGTAATAGAAGAGCGAAAAGCACAGAAGGATTGGGGGGGGGGGGGTTTGTGAGAGATATGAAAATATCCTCAGGATTCTGGAATTATTCTCAATTTGATAAAATTGAGTTGGGTATTATTTTAGAGGTAGAAAAATACAACAAGTTTGAATATAGTTCAAACTTGGAGCATTTTTGAACCTAACCAACACAACTTCAAATGAGCTGTAATTTGGCAGAGAGGCTAGGTACATAGTGTTAGAATATTGGGGAAAAGATGAACATTTATGGTGGAGGCAAAATGGCACTCGCAAAGACTGGAAGGAAAGGGAAGGAAGGAGAAGTGATTGTGCAATGGTTTGAAAGGGGTACAAGGGTCATGCCCATGATGCTCATGGCAACAACATGAATGACAAAATGCAACATGGCAAGCAGAAAGCTATGCTTGATATGACCAAGATGCAACATGAGATGGCATGATATGATATGCACGATATGAATAAAATGGAAAACAAAAGACAAAACCCAACCATGGAGGGAATAACATATCACATAGCCGAAAATGGCAAGAGTTGGAGATACAAAGATGGAAAGTTACATCCGGGGTGTTACACCTGGGGGTGGGCACGCCCCCACCCTCGTGGGCCCCTCGAGCGTCAACCGACCTACCTCCTTCGCCTATATATACTCCCGTACCCTGAAAACATCAAAAGTGACCACGAAAACCTAATTCCATCGCCGCAACCTTCTGTATCCACGAGATCCCATCTTGGAGCCTTCGTGGACACTCTTCCAGAAGAGGGAATCGACCACGGAGGGCCTCTACATCATCTCCAAGGCCTCTCCGATGAGTTGTGAGTAGTTTACCATAGACCTTCGGGTCCATAGCTATTAGCTAGATGGCTTCTTCTCTCTCTTTGAATCTCAATACAAAGTTCTCCTGAATCTTCTTGGAGATCCTTTCGATGTAACTCTTTTGGCGGTGTGTTTGTCGAGATCCGATGAATTGTGGGTTTATGATCAATTTTATTTATGAGAAATATTTGAATCTCCTCTGAATTCTTTTATGTGTGATTAAGTTATCTTTGTAAGTCTCTTTGAATTATCCGTTTGGTTTGGCCTACTAGATTGATTTTTCTTGCAATGGGAGAAGTGCTTAGCTTTGGGTTCAATCTTGCGGTGCCCTTTCCCAATGACAGCAGGGGCAGCAAGGCACGTATTGTATTGTTGCCATCGAGGATAAAAAGATGGGGTTTATATCATATTGCATGAGTTTGTACCTCTACATCATGTCATCTTTCTTAATGCGTTACTCTGTTCTTCATGAACTTAATACTCTAGATGCAGTGATAGAGGCAAATGTGTCCTGATGTTTCGATGAGATGGTGGCTATCGTTTTCTATGGGAGTTGACCTTGACATTCCGACTATGAACGTGCGAGATGTCGCGCCTTAGCAATCGCTAAACCAACTTCCGACGGTTATTGACCACGCCGGAGCACGATCAACCTGACCACGAGGGTTTGTTTCCTACGAGCAAACGAAGAACAAGGAAGAAACTGAGATTGCAATCTGGATATTTCGAATATAAGAGGAAATCTTTATTAATTAAGGTGGGGTTCTGTGACGTCTTGGTCTGGTCGTTGAACACAAACGAAGTACGCGAAGTTGCAGCTATGGCGAACTTTTAATCTAAACAAAACCCAAAGTCTAAACGGTGCCCTAAGGGCTGTATATATGGAGGAAGAGGGGGGAATTTCGTGGCCCTTAGTGGAAGGGTCTGAAACCAACCCTATCTCTTGTTTCCCCACACATACAGACTCTAAAAATAGCAGCACCTAGAATAGCCTCTTGACGAAATTTATAAAGTGGCATCTTGTATATTTCGTCCAAGGCTTCATGCACTCATTATGGTGGCTTCAAAGTCCTGAAATCATCACTTGTAACCCCGTTCTTGTTCCCCATGCGCATGCCATCATCTCCATGCTTGGTCTTGCTCCAATGTTCATCCTTCTCCAAGCTAGGCCCTTCATTTGTAAGCAAAACAAATGTATCCAATTTAGGCAGCATCATATTCTCATGAACATTAGAATCATTACCAAGGAATGAAAGTACCTAGAAATTTAATTGGCGTGCACGAGCTCTAGTAATTGGTCCAGTATGTATAGCAGCAGGGCTGTGGGTTTAACAATGTATTGATGTCCTCATCATCCTCCCCTTCTTGGAATGAAGTCGTCCTCAATGGAAGTTCATCTTCCTCTCCAAAATAAGGCTTCAAATCTGCAATGTTAAAAGTGGGACTAACTCAAAATCTGCAGGCAGCTCAAGTTTATATGCATTATCATTTATTTTCTCTAACACCTTAAAAGGCCCGTCAGCACATGGCATTAGCTTTGATTTGCGCAAATCAGGAAATCTATCCTTACGCAAATGTAACCAAACAAGATCTCCAGGTGCAAACACAACATGTTTTCTACCCTTATCTCCAGCAAGTTTATATTTAGCATTCATACGCTCAATGTTTTCCTTAGTTAACTCATGCATTTTTAAAATCAATTCAGCATGTTGTTTAGCATCAAAATTAACCTTCTCCGAAGATGGAAGAGGCATCAAATCAATAGGTGCACGAGGTAGGAAACCATACACAACTTCAAAAGGGCACATCTTAGTAGTAGAATGCAATGAACGATTATAAGCAAATTCAATATGAGGCAAGCATTCCTCCCACATTTTCTTATTATTCTTCAAAACAGCCCTAAGCACAGTAGACAATGTTCTATTGACTACTTCAGTTTGTCCATCAGTTTGGGGGTGACAAGTAGTACTAGAAAGCATTTTAGTCCCCAGCTTAGCCCATAAACATCTCCAAAAGTGGCTAAGAAATTTAGTATCACGATCTGAAACAATAGTATTTGGCACACCATTCAAGCGAATAATTTCATGAAAGAACAAATCAGCAACATTAACAACATCATCACTTTTATGACATGGTATAAAGTGTGCCATTTTCGAGAATCTATCCACGACAACAAATATGCTATCCCTCCCCTTCTTTGTTCGAGGTAAACCTAAAACAAAGTCCATAGATATATCCTCCCAAGGAACACTAGGTACATGCAAAGGCATATATAAACCATAAGGATTGAGTCGTGACTTAGCTTTTTGACATGTAGTGCAGCGAGCAATAAAACGCTCAACATCCCGTCTCATCTTTGGCCAAAAGAAATGTGTAGCAAGTACGTCCTCCGTCTTCTTCACGCCAAAGTGTCTCGTTAATCCTCCTCCATGCGCCTCCTGCAACAACAAAAGACGAATAGAGCTAGCTGCAATGCATATCTTGTTAGTACGGAACACAAATCCATCATTAGCGACGAACTTGTTCCATGTTCTCCCTTCTTTACAATTCTGCTATACATCTTTAAAATCAGCATCATGCACATATTGATCTTTGATGGTCTCCAAACCAAATATTTTGAAGTCAAGTTGTGAAAGCATAGTATAGCGACGAGACAATGCATCAGCAATAACATTTTCTTTACCCTTCTTGTGTTTAGTGACATAAGGGAAAGTCTCAATGAATTCAACCCATTTAGCATGTCTATGATTCAGTTTAGCTTGACTTTTAATATGTTTCAAAGATTCATGATCAGAATGTATAACAAATTCTTTGGGCCATAAATAATGTTGCCATGTTTCTAAAGTCTGAATAAGAGCATATACTTCTTTATCATAAGTAGAATAATTCAGACTAGGCCCACTCTATTTTTCAAAAAACTATGCAACAGGTTTTCCATCTTGTAATAACACACCTCCTAATCCAATTCCACTAGCATCACATTCAAGCTCAAAAGGCTTATTAAAATCAGGAAGTTGGAGTAAAGGAGCATGTGTCAACTTATCTTTCAATACCGTGAAGGCTTCTTCCTATGCGTTACCCCAAACAAAAGGCACATCCTTCTTTGTAAGCTCATTGAGAGGTGCAGCAATGGTGCTGAAATCTCTCACAAAACGCCTATAGAATCCAGTGAGGCCAAGAAAACACCTCACTTGTGTGACCGTTTTGGGCTGCGGCCAACTCTCAATAGCTTCAATCTTGGCTTTATCAACTTCAATTCCCTGTGGAGTAACAACATAGCCAAGAAAAGATACTCAGTCGGTGCAAAAGGTGCAGTTCCCAAGGTTACCAAACAAACATGCATCACAGAGAGCAATAAAAACATCACGTAAATGTTCCAAATGTTCCTCCAAAGATCTGCTATAAATCAGTACATCATCAAAATAGACTACCACAAATCGTCCAATGTAAGCACGTAAAACTTCGTTCATTAATCTCATGAAAGTACTAGGTGCATTAGTTAACCCAAAAGGCATGACTAACCACTCATATAATCCAAACTTAGTTTTAAATGCTGTTTTCCATTCATCCCCCAATTTCATACGAATTTGATGGTATCCACTACGCAAATCAACTTTGGAAAATATTGTAGAGCCACTCAATTCATCAAGCATATCATCTAGCCTAGGAATAGGATGACGACAACGAATAGTAATATTATTAATGCCTCTACAATCAACACACATACGCGATGTACCATCCTTTTTCGGCACTAGAATAATAGGAACGGCAAAAGGACTAAGGGATTAGCGTATATAACCTTTGTCGAGAAGCTCCTGTACTTGATGCATAATCTCCTTCGTCTCTGCTGGATTGGTACGGTATCGCGCACGGTTTGGCAGTGAAGCACTGGGAATTAAGTCAATCTGATGCTCAATCCCTCGAATAGGCGGTAATCCTGGTGGCATGTCTTGTGGAAAGACGTTAGCGAACTCCTGCAAAATGTTACTGACAGCAGGAGGCAAAGAGGAAGGCACGTCCTCGAATGAAAATAATGCCTCTTTGCACACAAAAGCATAGCAAACAGATTTGCTGAAATCTAGCTCATGAATATCATATTTGGTGGCAAATAAACATGCACTTTTCAATTTAATTTCAAAAGAAACACTAAATGGTTTATTATTAGGCTTCATTTGTTGCTCAAATTCTTTTGCCACAATCTGATTTTCACTCTTATTCTTCTCCTGTTTTGCTTTATTAGCTCTATTAATATCATCTTTCAAAATGGAATCGGGAGTCATAGGAAGCAAAGTAATATTTTTATCCTTATGAACAAGAGTATACTGATTGTTTCTACCATGGTGTACAGAATTTTTATCAAATTGCCATGGTCGACCAAGTAATAAGGAACATGCTTGCATAGGTACCACATCACAATCAACATAATCAGCATATGTAGAGATACTAAAATGCACACGAACAATACGTGTTACCTTAACCTTGCCGCTATTGTTGAACCATTGGATGTAGTAAGGATGTGGATGTGGTCTTGTGGTGAGAGATAGCTTCTCCACCATCTCCATGCTAGCCAAGTTGTTGCAGCTCCCTCCATCTATGATGACACGCACAGAACGTTCGTTCACAACTCCCTTTGTATGGAACAAATTATGCCTCTGATTTTGCTCAGCTTGTGTGACCTGCACACTCAAAACACATTGAGCAACTAAACATTCATACCTGTCAGCGTCTTCATGAGCCATGTATTGCGTCTCATGATCAGAATCATCTCCACCGTGTTCTTCACTTGTAATAAGAGCTAAAGTCTCCTCATCATAGTCACTAGCGGACTCATACCCACCATCCTCAGTAGCAATCATCACATGCTGAGATTTGCATTCTCACACATAATGTCCTCTTCCCTTACAACGATGACAAATAATATCACTTGTGTGCCCTATTGATGCCATGGAAGAAGAAGAGCTTTGTGCAGGCCCGGTAGATGTGCTCTTGGCAGATAGTGGTGGTTGTGCCTGCTTTCTTGTATCACGGCTGGAGATGGCACCTGATGGGGGTGCTGGTGCAGTGGAAGTAGAGGACGCACGCGATGTCCATGATGAAGGTCGACCTACAGAAAAGTTAGTTCACGCTAATGCCTGTCGATACTGCACTTCACGTTCAGCTTTACAAGCAAGATGGAATAAACGAGTGATATTAGTATACTCCTTATACTCTAGAATGGTCTGAATCTCTCTATTTAATCCACCCATAAAACATGCAAGCATAGCTTCATTCTCCTCAACAATACCACATCTAATCATGCCAGTTTGTAATTCCTGATAATATTCTTCTACGGAATTTTTTCCTTATCTTAAACGCTGCAATTTTTTGAGCAATTCACGTTGATAATATGGTGGAACCCAATGAGTATGCATAGCAGTTTTCAAAGCAGACCAAGTAGCTGGAATAGGATATAATCTACAATGTTCAGACCACCATACACATGCAAAACTAGTGAAAGCACAAACAGGAGCAACAACCCGTCTCTCCTCGGGATATTGTAAACATGTAAAACGTTGTTCAGTTTCTAACTCCCTAGTAAGATATATATCAGGAACATATCTACCCTCAAATGGTGGAATATTAAATTTCAGTTTAGGAATATGGTCATTCTCTCATACTTGAGGTGGTGGTGTAGGCCTACCATTGAGAATATATACCTGAGGTCGACCTGCTGGTGGTGGTGCTGGTGGCTGCACGTAGTTATGATTCTGATCAACATCATCCTCATAATCGCCCGCATAATCATCATCCTCCTGGGTACCAGCAGCAGTTGTAGCAGGAGCCAAAGAAGCATCAACAATAGGTACAGCAACACCAGAAGTTTGGCCATCCTCAAGAGGAACATGCTTCGCTCGTCCAAACTAATTCGGAAGGGGGCGTTGTTGTTGTCGTTGTAGAGGTGCGACAAGTGCAGCCTGCGTGGTTGTTGAAGACGCGCAAGCAATTCTTTAAACTTGTTATCGAGCTTTGTTTTGAATGTCTTCTCAATGCCATCTATCTTCTTCATGGACTCTTCAAATCTGTTTAGCACATCTTGCACCTGTCCACTCATCATTTGCTGAAATTTATCATGCAGTTGTTTGTTCATCATGTTCTCCTAATCAGTCTCATCGTCTTGTGATCCTGTCATGGTTAGCAACAATAGAAACACACAATAATATGATCCTATAGACTACTAGGAAGTGGTGGTGGTGTGTCAAAAACCCATCAAGCGAATCTCAAATTCTTACCAGTTCTTACCCAGCAACAGGTGGTGATCGGCAACCGTTGTAGTCAAAACTCTCAAAGCTTGGATAGAGCGATGGCCAGGTGGTGTAAAACGCACGACGTAGATGTATGTGGAGTTGGGAAGGCTTATAATATGGTAGGAAAAAGGGTCAGCAACAATCAGTTCAGATATGCAAAGTTGAATAAACGCTCAACGACGGTACTGTGCTGGTCCTAGGCTAGACAGTGCCAGAGACGCGAGCCTAGGACACTAACAAAATCACGGCGTGGCACGTAATCAAGGGAGGGGCACGCTCTGAATTTTTTTCTCTTTTTTTTGCTCCGCAACATTTTTTTCCGAAAAAGTCTACAAATGGTCTAAAAACTACCTAGCCAGAATTTTCCAGACTTAGTTTTTTAAACTGGAACTATTTTTCTATTGCGGATAACACAAAAGTTGGGGAGTCCGACTTGCTCACGTCTCGTAGTATCGCGTGATAAGGAACTTGGAAATAAAGGAACAAATAGTGGACTCGGACTAGGACTGGTGGCGGAGATGAATCTGGTGGAACTCGGACTGGTGATGATGGTATATGGTGGGCGGTGAAGCACGGACTGGTGGCGAATATATGATGGAAAAATATGGCAGCGGTGGTGGTATATGGATACAGACTGGTGGTGGTATATGGATACAGATTGGTGATGGTATATGGATACGGGTCAGTGGCGGATAAGCGGTGGTGGTAGATGGCAGGGGCGATGATGATAGTGCGGCGGCAGCATGACAACTTATCACCAGAACTCGAAACTCTAAAATACTAGACGCTAAGACCAGCAACTTGACATGACGATGCAACCGCAAGTTCAACAAAGCAAATACAGAAAAGATTATGCAAAGGCTCATATTTGTTTAGATAGGATGAACTAACCCTAATTTTTTTGGCTTTTTCGTGGACTATAGGTATGAAGAAACAGACTCGATCTAAACTACGAAAAACTGTAAAATCTCATCGAGCAACCTGAAAATATGATACCATTTGATAGAGGCAAAGGTGTCCTGATGTTTCGATGAGATGGTGGCTATAGTTTTCTGTGGGAGTCGACCTTGACGTTCCGACTACGAACGTGCGAGGCGTCGCGCCTTAGCAATCGCTGAACCAACTTCCGAGGGTTATTGACCACGCCGGAGCACGATCAACCTGACCATGAGGGTCTGTTTCCTGCGAGCAAATGAAGAACAAGCAAGAAACTGATATTGCAATCTGGATATTGCGAATATAAGAGGAAAGCTTTATTAATGAAGGTGGGGTTCTGTGACGTCTTGGTCTGGTCGTTGAACACAAACGAAGTACGCGAAGTTGCAGCTATGGTGAACTTTTAATCTAAACAAAACCTAAAGTCTAAACGGTGCCCTAAGGGCTGTACATATGGAGGAAGAGGGGGGAATTTCGTGGCCCTTAGTGGAAGGGTCCGAAACCAACCCAATCTCTTGTTTCCCCAAACATACGGACTCTAAAAATAGCCTATACTTATGTATTTCGAAATTGCATGGGCCTGGCCCAATAAGAAGATGACGCATCACCTAGAATAGCCTCTAGACGAAATTTATAAAGTGGCATCTTGTATATTTCGTCCAAGGCTTCATGCACTCATTATGGTGGCTTCAAAGTCCTGAAATCATCACTTGTAACTCTGTTCTTGTTCCCCTTGCGCATGCCATCATCTCCATGCTTGGTCTTGCTCCAATGTTCATCCTTCTCCAAGCTAGGCCCTTCATTTGTAAGCAAAACAAATGTATCCAATTTAGGCAACATCATATTCTCATGAACATGAGAATCATTACCAAGGAACGAAAGTACCTCGTAATTTAATTGGCGTGCGTGATCTCTAGTAATTGGTCCAGTATGTATAGCAGCAGGGGGTGTGGGTATAACAATGGTATTAATGTCCTCATCATGCAAGCAGGAGTCGGTCGAGGTGTGCAGTAGTAGTAGTAGATGCAGAATCGTTTCGATCTACTTGTCACAGACATGATGCCTATATACATGATCATGCTTGGATAATCTCATAACTATGTACTTTTCTATCAATTGCTCGACAATAATTTGTTCAGCCACCATAATACTTATGCTATCTTGAGAGAAGCCACTAGTGTAATTATGGTCTCAGGGTCTATCTTTTATCATATAAGTTTTCAATCTACTTTTATTTGCATCTTTTACTTTCCAATCTATATCATAAAAATACCAAAAATATTTATCTTATCATATTATCTCTATGAGATCTCACTTTCACATGTGGCCGTGAAGGGATTGACAACCCCTTTATTACGTTGGTTGTGAGGTTCTTGTTTGTTTGTGTAGGTACGAGGGACTTGTGTGTAGCCTCCTACTGGATTGATACCTTGGTTCTCAAAAACCGAGGGAAATACTTACGCTACTTTGTTGCATCACCCTTTCCCCTTCAAGGGAAAACCAATGTAGTGCTCAAGAGGTAGCAAGAAGGATATCTGGCGCCGTTGCCGGGGAGGTCTTCGCTCAAGTCAAGACATACCAAGTACCCATAACAAACTCATCTCTTGTTTTCCTCTCCCCCACTTCACCCTTGCCATTTTATTCGCCCTCTCTTTCCCAATCTCCTCTCTCTTTCGCTTGCCTTCTTGTGTGATTTTGTGTTGGATTGCTTGTCACGATGGTGCAAGATAATACCAAATTGTGTGACTTTTCCAATACCAATAATAATGATTTTCTTAGCACTCCGATTGCTCCTCTTAATGATGTTGAATCTTGTGAAATCAATGCTGCTTTGTTGAATCTTATTATGAAAGATCAATTCTTTGGCCTTCCTAGTGAACATGTCGCTACTAATCTAAACAACTTTGTTGATTTGTGTGATATGCAAAAGAAGAAAAATACGGATAATGATATTGTTAAATTGAAGTTATTTCCGTTTTCACTTAGAGATCGTGCTAAAACGTGGTTTTCGTCTTTGCCTAAGAATAGTATCGATTCATGGAATAGGTGCAAAGATGCTTTTATCTCTAAGTATTTTCCTCCCTCTAAGATCATCTCTCTTAGGAACGATATTATGAACTTTAACCAACTTGATCATGAGCATGTTACCCAATCTTGGGAAAGAATCAAATTAATGATTCGCAATTGCCCTACTCAGTGTCTGAACTTATGGATGATCATACAAATTTTTTATGCCGGATTGGATTTTGCTTCTAGAAATCTTTTAGATTCGGCCGCAGGAGGCACTTTTATGGAAATCACCTTAAGAGAAGCTACTAAACTCCTTGATAACATTATGGCTAATTATTCTCAATGGCACACCAAAAGATCTACTAGTAAAAAAGTGCATGCTATAGAAGAAATTAATGTTTTGAGTGGAAAGATGGATGAACTTATGAAATTGTTTGATACTAAGATTGCTCCTATTGATCCTAATGATATGCCTTTATCTACTTTGATTGAGAATAATAATGAATCTATGGATGTGAATTTTGTTGGTAGGAATAATTTTGGTAACAATGCTTATAGAGGAAACTTTAATCCCTGACCGTTTCCTAGTAATTCCTCTAATAATTATGGTAATTCCTACAACAACTCTTATGGAAATTTTAATAAGATGCCCTCTGATTTTGAGAATAGTGTTAAAGAATTTATGATCTCTCAAAAGAATTTTAATGCTTTGCTTGAAGAAAAATTGCTTAAAGTTGATGAATTGGCTAGGAACGTTGATAGACTTTCACTTGATGTTGATTCTTTGAAACTTAGATCTATTCCACCTAAGCATTATATCAATGAGTCTCTCAAAGCCATGAGAATTTCCATTGATGAGTGCAAAGAAAGAACTGCTAGAGTGCGTGCTAAGAAAGATTGCTTTGTAAAAGCGTGTTCTTCTAGTCTCCATGAAAATAATGACGAAGATCTAAAAGTTATTGATGTATCCCCTATTAAATCCTTGTTTTGCAATATGAATCTTGATAATGATGGGACTGGAGATGAGTCAACTTTAGTTAAAAGGCGCCCCAATGATTCAGAGTTTTTAGATCTTGATGCTAAATTTGGTAAAAGTGGGGTTGGAGAGGTCAAGACTTTAAATAGCATTGAACCCACTATTATGGATTTCAAGGAATTTAATTATGATAAATTTTCTTTAATAGATTGTATTTCCTTGTTGCAATCCGTGTTGAATTATCCTCATGCTTATAGTCAAAATAAAGCTTTTACCAAACATATTGTTGATGCCTTGATGCAATCTTTTGAGAAAAAACTTAATTTGGAAGTTTCTATACCTAGAAAACTTTATGATGAGTGGGAACCTACTTAAAGATTAAAATTAAAAATCATGAGTGCTATGCTTTGTGTGATTTGGGTGCTAGTGTTTCCACGATTCCAAAAACTTTATGTGATGTGCTAGGTTTCCATGATTTTGATGATTGCTCTTTAAACTTGCACCTTGAGGATTCCACTATTAAGAAACCTATGGGAAGGATCAATGATGTTATTATTGTTGGAAATAGGAACTATGTTCCCCTAGATTTTATCGTTCTTGATATAGATTGCAATCTTTCATGTCCTATTATTCTTGGTAGACCTTTCCTTAGCACGATTGGTGTAATTATTGATATGAAGGAAGGGAATATTAGATTCCAATTTCCATTAAGGAAAGGCATGGAACACTTTCCAAGAAAGAAATTTAAATTACCTTATGAATCTATCATGCGAGCTACTTATGAATTGAATGCCAAATATGGTATTACTTAGATCTATCCTCGCTTTTATGCCTAGCTAGGGGCGTTAAAACGATAGCGCTTGTTGGGAGGCAACCCAATTTTATTTTTGTTTGTTGATTTTTTGCTTCTATTTAGTAATAAATATTTGATCTAGCCTCTGTTTAGATGTGTTTTCATGTTTTAATTAGTGTTTGTGCCTAGTAGAACCTATAGGATAACCTACGGTGATAGTTAATTTGATTTTGCTGAAAAACAGAAACTTTGCACTCACGAGAAAAAATTCAATAAATCACAGAAACGTGCTTTTGCTTTTATTATTTTTTCTGTAGATCAATAGAAAAATTTCCTAGGACTTACTATTTTGGTAGGATTTTTAGAGTTCCATAAGTATTCGAAAGTTACAGATTTCTACAGACTGTTCTGTTTTTGACAGATTCTGTTTTTCGTGTGTTGTTTGCTTATTTTGATGCATCTAAGGCTAGTATCGGGGGGTATGAACCATAGAGAAGTTGGAATACATTAGGTTTAACACCAATATAAATAAAGTATGAGTTCATTACAGTTCCTTATGTGGTGGTTTTTCTTTCTTGCACTAACGGAGCTTATGAGATTTCCTATTGAGTTTTGTGTTGTCAAGTTTTCAAGTTTTGGGTAAAGATTTGATGGACTATGGAATAAGGAGTGGCAAGAGCCTAAGATTTGGGATTCCCATGGCACCCCAAGATATTCAAGGATAACCAAAAGCATAAGCTTGGGGATTCCCCGGAAGGCATCCCCTCTTTCGTCTTCGTCTATCGGTAACTTTACTTGGAGCTATATTTTTATTCGCCACATGATATGTGTTTTGCTTGGAGCGTCTTGTATGATATTAGTCTTTGATTTTTAGATTACCACAGTCATCCTTTCTGTACACACCTTTTGGGAGAAACCCACATGATTTGGAATTTATTAGAATACTCTATGTGCTTCACTTATATCTTTTGAGCTAGATAGTTTTGCTCTAGTGCTTCACTTATATCTTTTAGAGCACGGTGGTGGTTTAATTTTGTAGAAATTGTTGATCTCTCATGCTTCACTTATATTATTTTGAGAGTATTTTAGAACAGCATGGTATTTTCTATGGTTGTAAAATTGGTCCTAGAATGATGGGCATCCAAGTTGGGTATAACAAAAACTATCATAGGAAGTGAATTGGATGCTATGATCAATTTGATACTTGATAATTGTTTTGAGATATAGAGGTGCTGATATTAGAGTCATGTTAGTTGGGTAAGTGTGAATTTAAAGAATACTTGTGTTGAAGTTGGCAAGTCCCGTAGCATGCACGTATGGTAACCATTGTGTAACAAATTTGAAACATGGGGTGTTCTTAGATTGTCATCCTTATGAGTGGCGGTCAGGGACGAGCGATGGTCTTTTCCTACCAATCTATCCCCCCTAGGAGCATGCGCGTAGTGCTTGGTTTTTGATGACCTGTAGATTTTTGCAATAAGTATATGAGTTCTTTATGACTAATGTTGAGTCCATGTATTATACACACTCTTACCTTTCCATCATTGGTAGCCTCTTTGGTATCGTGCATTGCCCTTTCTCACCTTGAGAGTTGGTGCAAACTTCGCCCGTGCATCCAAACCACGTGATATGATACGCTCTATCACACATAAACCTCCTTATATCTTCCTCAAAACAGCCACCATACCTACCTATTATGGCATTTCCATAGCCATTCCGAGATGTATTGCCATGCAACTTTCCACTATTCTGTTCATCATGACACGCATCATCATTTTCATATTGCCTTGCATGATCATGTAGTTGACATCGTATTGTGGCATAGCCACCTTCATAATTTTTCATACATGTCACTTTTGATTCATTGCCCAGCCCGGTACACCGCCGGAGGCATTCATATAGAGTCATATCTTGTTCTAGTTTTGAGTTGTAATTCATGAGTTGTAAATAAATAGAAGTGTGATGATCATCATTATTAGAGCATTATCCCTTATAAAAAAACAAAGGCCAAATAAAAAAGAGAGAGAAAGGCCAAAAAAAAGAAAGGCCCAAAAAGGTGGGACAATGCTACTATCTTTTTCCACACTTGTGCTTCAAAGTAGCACCATGTTCTTCATATAGAGTCTCATTTGTTGTCACTTTCATATACTAGTGGGAATTTTGCACTATAGAACTTGGCTTGCATATTCCAACGACGGGCTTCCTCAAAATTCCCTAGGTCTTCGTGAGCAAGCAAGTTGGATGCACACCCACTAGTTTCTTTTGTTGAGATTTCATACATTTATAGCTCTAGTGCATCCATTGCATGGCATCCCTACTCCTCATGTTGACATCAATTGATGGGCATCTCCATAGCCCGTTGATTATCCTCGTCAATATGAGACTTTCTTCTTTTTTTGTCTTCTCCACACAACCTCCATCATCATATTCTATTCCACCCATAGTGCTATATTCATGCTCACGCTCATGTATTGCATGAAAGTTGAAAAAAGTTTGAGATTACTAAAGTATGAAACAATTGCTTGGCTTGTCATCGGGATGTGCAAGATGAGAGCACTTTTGTGTGACGAAAATGGAGCATGACCAAACTATATGATTTTGTAGGGATGAACTTTCTTTAGCCATGTTATTTTGAGAAGACATGATTGCTTTGTTAGTATGCTTGAAGTACTATTTCTTATGTCAATATGAACTTTTATTTTGAATCATTTGGATCTGAACACTCATGCCACAATAAATAAAATTACATTAAGGATTATGCTAGGTAGCATTCCACATCAAAAATTATGTTGTTATCATTTACCTACTCGAGGACGAGCAGGAATAAGCTTGGGGATGCTTGATACGTCTCCAACGTATCTATAATTTTTTATTGTTCCATGCTATTATATTACCTGTTTTGGATGTTTATGGGCTTTACTCTACACTTTTATATCATTTTTGGGACTAACCTACTAACCGGAGGCCCAGCCCGAATTGCTGTTTTTTTTTGCCTATTTCAGTGTTTTGAAGAAAAGGAATATCAAACGGAGTCCAAACGGGATGAAACCTTCGGCACCAATCTTTTTGGAACAAATGCCAACCAGGAGACTTGGAGTGGACGTCAAGCAGCAAACGAGGCGGCCACGAGGGTGCCCGGCGCGCCCCCTGGGGGTGGGCGCGCCCCCACCCTCGTGGGCCCCTCGAGCGTCAACCGACCTACCTCCTTCAACTATATATACTCCAATACCCTGAAAACATCAGAAGCGACCACGAAAACCTAATTCCACCGCCGCAACCTTCTGTATCCACTAGATCCCATCTTGGAGCCTTTGTTGGTGCTCCGCCAAAGGGGGAATCGACCACGGAGGGCCTCTACATCATCTCCAAGGCCTCTCCTATGAGTTGTGAGTAGTTTACCACAGACCTTCGGGTCCATAGTTATTAGCTAGATGGCTTCTTCTCTCTCTTTGAATCTCAATACAAGTTCTCCTCGATCTTCTTGGAGATCTATTCGATGTAATGCTTTTTGCGATGTGTTTGTCGAGATCCAATGAATTGTGGGTTTATGATCAAGTTTATCTATGATAAATATTTTAATCTCCTCTGAATTCTTTTATGTGTGATTAAGTTATCTTTGCAAGTCTCTTCGAATTATCATTTTGGTTTGGCCTACTAGATTGATCTTTCTTGCAATGGGACAAGTGCTTAGCTTTGGGTTCAATCTTGCAGTGTCCTTTTCCAGTGACAGCATGGGCACCAAGGCACGTATTGTATTGTTGCCATCGAGGATAAAAAGATGGGGTTTATATCATATTGCATGAGTTTATCCCTCTACATCATGTCATCTTTCTTAATGCGTTACTCTATTCTTCATGAACTTAATACTCTAGATGCAGGCAGGAGTTGGTCGATGTGTGGAGTAGTAGTAGTAGATGCAGAATCATTTCGATCTACTTGTCACAGACGTGATGCCTATATACATGATCATGCCTAGATAATCTCATAACTATGCACTTTTCTATAAATTGCTCGACAGTAATTTGTTCACCCACCGTAATACTTATGTTATCTTGAGAGAAGCCACTTGTGAAATCTATGGTCCCCGGGTCTATCTTTTATCATAGAAGTTTTCAATCTACTTTTATTTGCATCTTTTACTTTCCAACCTATATCATAAAAATACCTAAAATATTTATCTTATCATATTATCTCTATCAGATCTCACTTTCGCAAGTGGCCGTGAAGGGATTGACAACCCCTTTATTGTGTTGGTTGCGAGGTTCTTGTTTGTTTGTGTAGGTGCGTGGGACTTTTGAGGAGCCTCCTACTGGATTGATACCTTGGTTCTCAAAAACTAAGGGAAATACTTACGCTACTTTGCAGCATAACCCTTTCCTCTTCAAGGAAAACCAAAGTAGTGCTCAAGAGGTAGCAGGGTACTGACGGGACGTGTACCCAGCTGCGACGCTGTGACAGCCTGATTTTTGGCCCTTTCTTTTTCTTTTGTTTTTCCGAGGTTTTTGCCTGAGTTTTCTTTTTCCGTGGCTTTGTGGTCTGGAAACTAAATAAGATGCCCTCTTATTTGCTTCCAGAGTGGCTTGTCATTCCCAAATCTTTCCCTAGACCCTGTCATTTCCATCCTAGCCCAACTCCTAATATTCTTTTTATTGGGAATATTCCTTTTCTATTAAAGGAATAACTCCAATAGCCCTAGGTTGTGAAGCAAACCTATATTTCCCTCACTCCAAAAATTCCCAAATAATTCTCATAAATTGTTTGGGTCATATCTTGATAAAATATGGGAAAACTTTTCATTGCCATGTTCAAAAATAATTCCCCAATAATTCCTTTTCTATTTTGTAATGTGTGGCAGGTTGTTAAGGAAGTGTTATTTTCCTTTGCCCAATTGACCTCAACCTTTTCGGACATCTTTTCATGTTCAAATAATTGCCCTGTGCCAAAGCTCAACTTTATTTTCCTAGCCAATCTTCCTCAGTGATTTTTTCAAAGTTCCTGTCTGAGGGAATGCATTGTGAAGGAAGTACTAGCTAGGAATATCCAAATGAGTTGAACTTTTCACACTCCTTAATGTGCTCATATTAAACCCTTCCACCCATTTGCAGCCCCATCCAATTATCTATGTGAGCACAGGAGCCAATCTTTGATTCTGGCAATATTTTCAGGTTGTGAAGCAAGTATATTTTATATTGCTTCAAAAATCCTGTAAAATTTCCAGATCATTCTTATACCCATAAAACATCCCTCCACCCATTTTGGCATCATTTCAATGAGCCATTTGATCACCATAATTATTCCAAGTTTCTGTCCAGAGGAGATGCTTGTGAAGGAAGTACCATTTTGATTTACCCAAATGGTATGAAACCTTTTGCATCATCTTCATATGATCAAATAACCCAGCCTTGCTCAAACTCAACTCAATCCAATCAACCATGTGAGTGTATCATCATGATCTTCATTTCTGGACCAAGTATACAGTTGTGAAGCAACTGTAGTAAATCTTGATCCTTTTCCCCTCAAACTCTCCAGGATCATAGTCCTTCCTAGCCTAAACACACCAGGCAACTTCTTTGGCTTCAAGTAAGTCCCTGGTGATCACATTGAGCTGGTAAAGTTTACTGCAGTAAACTTCAGAGCTCACTAACTATTTAACCAGAGCCTCTTTCACCAAGTTACCACCTCAGTTGAAACCATCCTTTGACGGACATGCCAGCACTGGTGGTGACCATCGTTTTGGCATGCCATGAGCGCGCCCAGTGGCTGTTTGTGCTGGACCCCCTCCCCCTCTCGTCGGCTTCGCGCTTGTGAGCATGTCTAGTGGATTCCTCTCCTCTTCGCCGTCCCCCTGGACCCCTCTCCCCCTCCGGCAGCTTCCTCGCCGACGAACGCCCACGGGAGCATTGTGGCCGACAACGCTTTAATGGCGCTCGGCTTCTTCCTCTGCTTCCCCTCGGCCCCTCCTGCCCTGTGCACCACTGTCGCTCGTTCGCACCTCCCTCGTCGTGATCCCGCGCCCTCCCGTGATCGCTGCCGTCGCCAGAGTGTGGCCGGACGCGAGCGGCGGCACCTGAGCCAGGACCACACGTCTATGGCCTCCCCTCCTCGCCCCGCCTATAAATGGCTACCCCCGAGGCCGTCCGAGCACTCCACTAGCCCTCCCCAACCACTCACTCAAGCTCTAGAGCCCCTCCCTGCCCGCCATCGCCGCCATGGTCGCCGTCTCTGTCAAGCTTGATTCCGGCGAGCTGCACCACCTCTCCCTATTCCACCACCACCAGAGGAGTTCCCTCGACCCCCTTATCCCCTCCTAAACCCCTCCGGTGCCTAGCCCCCTTCTATCCCCCACCGCAATGCCGTGCCCGATCCAGCCGAAGCTCCCCTCCGCCACGGCCGACGCCCCGCTCCTTCCTGTGGTCTCCGGCGTCCGTGGCATGGCCCATCCGATGCAGCTCCATCTCCCGAACATGCCGGTGGTCTGAGCGCTGCGGATGGTGGCCCGTAGCACCGGTAGTCATCGCCGGAGTGCTCGGCCTCGGGCCTCCTCTGCGCGGCATTAAGAGGAAAGGAGGAAGAAGGTGGGAGGAGAGAGAGAGAGCGCTGCGGGGCCCACCTGTCAGCCCCTCAGCCGTTGACCAGCCCTGGCCCCACCACTGCCACGTCATTTAAGTGGAAGCGTATTCCCCAGAATATGCTATCCATTTTTTTGTTTTGGCTCAGTCTGTAAAATAAAGTTTTACAAATAGGTCCCCGGCGGTAAAACCCTTATATCTTTTTATCCGTAACTCCGTTTGAGGTGAATCCAACGCCCACTTCTTCGTTTCATCGAGCCGTTCTGCTGGTCATGTTTTCACTATGGTTTGACACTGTAAAAATGACATTTATGCCCTTGCCCTTATTCAACCCCCTCCGAGAGAGAACGTTTTCCGGCGATTCATTCCGCGAGCTTCTCGCACTTCTCCTTGGTGCCTTCTTCATCCCCAGGCAAGCCACAGTGACATTTTCATAGTGCCACTACAATATTTGTGATTTTCTACTTGAACCTATGAATATCTACGCATTTAAATTAGTTATATAATTATTATGTTCTGTAAAATGCTTGTCATGTTAAAAATACTTGAACTACAGAATGTTTGAGGTAAATATTGTTGGTAAGCTAAAGAGAACTTAGTTGCAAGTGATAATGATATGGTCATAGAGTTTGATAAGTAGTTCTATTATTATTTTTTGCATGATGAAAAGTAATGATATTGCTAGAAATGAATCTGGTATAAGTGAGGTGTGATCTTAACCAGAGTAGAAGCATGAGTTGATAATGGCTCCGTAGGAGCGTGGTTGGTTCAGTTGTTTGCACGGTTATGTGATGCATATGTTAAGTGATGCATAGTATGGCATTATGACACCGCTTATTTTATTCACATTAAGTTGAACCTAAATAATAATTCAACTTGCGTATGTTGTTGACTGGGTCATGGTGCCGCTGAAACGAGTCTTTCCCAGTGCAACCACATTAGCCGGTATGGGACGACCTCAATGCATTTCATTGTCGTGCCTCTGGTCGGTGCCTCCATTTAGGGAAGGTTATGGGCGTGCTGTACCCTGGCCCGGTAGGCAAGCATAACCTTGTGAGCCCGTTGTAAGTTAGTTTTTGGATCCATGTGCCAGAGTGGGACGGGCCACGATGGTGGTCGAGGTGTCTGGAGGTAGACACGGGGCCACCCAGGACTAGCCCGTTGGGGTCTGAGTCGGGAGGGCCGGGAGAGTGTCATGACAATGAAATGGTTTCGTCGGAATGCCGTTGGTCCACCCGAATGGGAGGGCGAGGCCATGGGTTCCGTAGTGTGGGTAAAGTGTACTAACCTCTACAGAGTGTTTTTAATCTATCGATAGCCGAGTCCACGGTTATGGACACGCTCGAAAGTAAGGTACACCATGGGTCAACACTTAATAAATATGCACACTAAATTGCACTAAGGATGGCAGCGAGGTCATCGTGTTGTGTTGGACAGGAGTTGTCGGGTTGTGATCGCCGTAAGGATCACGGGCCACGAGTTGGTCGGGTTGTGATCGCTGTAAGGATCACGGGCCACGAGTTGGTCGGGTTGTGATCGTCGTAAGGATCACGAGTGTGTTTTGGTATTATCATGTTTATCGGTCACATATGGTAAGCCAGTCAGGAGAATGAGTACTTGTTGAGCATGGTCACCGCATGTTGGATATATGGTTGCATTGTTGCTTAAATGGTTAAATATCCTAATATTTTTTTTCATTATGTTTATGTTTATTGTGAGCTTGCAAGTACATTCAATGTACTGACCTGGCGTGTCATGCCAACTTGCAGGTCATTCTGGATTTGATTGCTTGTTTGCTGTGGAGTCCTTGTTTGCGAGCTAGGATAAGTGTTCCAGCCAGAGTTCCTGCGAAGTGGAGTTTCACCACCGTCGTCGTTGTTCCGCTGCTAGAGTTCTTCCGTTGCATCATGTTGTTCTGCTGCTTGCATAGAGCAACTGAGGATGGCATAGTGTCACCGTGCCGATGTTATTCATTGTAATATGGGAGACATTGTATTCATATTCGTGTAATAATAGAAAGCTGGTTTGTTCTATGCTAAGTAGTGCCGTATTCCAGAAGACTTCTCCTCAATCTCTGGGCTGGAATACGGGGCGTTCTTGTTTCTCTGAGCCGGGGTGCCACAGGCTTGGTATCAGAGCAGGTCTGGCTGTAGGATGCCCTAGACCGCGCGAACGTTAGAAAGCGGTAGTATAGACCCCAGTTGGTTTGTTGCACTTGATTGCTGCATTTGTTTGTTGCATAGCATGCATATAGCCTTAGTATTTGTACTCGGTTCCACTACAACTCAACCTTTGCATTTCCCCAGTCTCTTTCTTTCGGTGTTTGGTGTCATTTCTGTCCCAGCAGAGTGATACCAAGTGATCTCGACAATGTTTGCAAAAATGGTGCTCAGGTATCGCACCGAAGTCTTTCCTTCAGTCCCGCCTATCATTTCGGTGATGGAGATGTTTCTATCCTGGATCGTTCTTTTGTAGTGTTGGCAACCCTTAATGATCTTAGTTATCAAGAAAGGGCAATGTCAGCAGCCTTAGTTTTTCCCCGCTATCCTATTTCTTGGACGAGTATGGATCTTCTTCCGTCCGCTTGATAATAATGTGGTTGCGACTTTCGTGTCCCACTGCATGATTACCAAGTATGTCCTTGCCTCTGAGCTAGTTCAGGTTGCTACCTGGCTAAGCTAGCACTTGGTGTAGCGCTGTTTACACCAATTCTTCCACACATTTATTCATTCTCGTGCACATCGTCACAGCATGCTAGATCGTAGTACCGAAGATTCCGCGGAATTTGTGTGCTTAACTAGGATGCATATTATTGTGTGAATAGCAGTAATATGTGATGATTGCTTTATTAATTATATTAGTAGAATGCTTGTGTGCTCTTGTTTTAGTCGTTTATTTTGTTCCTTTCTTTGGGCCTTCAGTGTTACAAATTTTCCCCCTATTAAAGTTGCTTGTCAGCTGACACTGGACCCGAAGAGTCAGCAAGAAATGCTTATATTTGGAAACTCAGCTAAAAAGAATGGAATTATCAACAAACTACAGTGAAATTGGGAATATCTTGTCTGAGTACAAAAGAAATCCTGGATGGACCGTCAGTATCAAATTTGCATTAGTGTGCACTCATCACAATAAAATGATTAAATCAACAAGAAGATAAATTGTGTGCAAGGCTAACAAAATATTATCAAAGGTATGGCTCAGATACAAGTTTAATTTTTTATTGAGGATGATTTTGGAACCCAATGTACCTGGAAGCAAGCAAAAATACGGCATATACTCAGAAAGGAGGATAGTCCAGTAAAACGATGTTTCATACAAGAAATCAATATCAGAAATATTAAGATGGTATGTATATGTGGGAATCGGTCCGCATATCACAATAAGAAGCTTCTGGTGGAAGCAACCCAATCTTCCCTCGCAAGATACCAGAGAAGCTTTCAAGGCAAGATTCATCTATGTTCCTCAGTATGATACATGGATGATTTTCCGCGCAAGGTACTCTGCCTTCTTCAATAAGCAACCGCAAAAGCTTCCATCATAAGGTGCTGAGTCTTTCCCCAGCAAGGTCTTTAAGGGGGTAAGCATCTGAAGCACGATATTCAGTCTTCTTCAGCAACCTGTCATATGAAAGTTTCGAGCACAAGCCAGCAGATATTCCTCAGTAAGACATTGGTACAAGGTAGTACGCTGTGAATTGACCGCATATGGCAGTGAATCTCAAAAATCAGTCAGAGTACACGTCTTTCTCGGAATCAGGTCCTCATATATATGCAAGGAGCATACCCCCAAAAATCTTACAAGTCACTCGGATGAGGATCTGACAACCACGTGAAGATGGTTAATAGAAGAAAGCCAGTGTACACCGCAGTGTGACAAATGATTATAAGGATTGATGACATTAATGAGCTCAATACAAGTACCCGTGAACCTGGAAAATGATCCTGATGAGCCCTTGTCCCCTTTAACTCCAATGACGACACCACGCCTGTGATCTGAGCTATTTCTAGCTATCTGGGGTGGATGCCTATTTTTGTTTCTCTCTTCAACGACTGTCACGAGTCTGAGCTGCTTTTCGGCCGTCTCGTATAGCTATTGAGTTTCTTTTTGTGACAGTAGCCCTATAGCTGCTTTTTGGCTATTTTAGGGAGCTGTTACCTTCTTCTTATCGACCCGGTCTCATGCTCTAAGCTATTTTTCAGCCATCCTGAGCCGTGGTTGAGTTATTTCAGTAATGTCCCGGATCTGAGTTGTAAAGACCGTTCTGGTGGCTACTGATTTATTTGTCGATTTCTTGCAAGGGTTTTGGATGATCATTTCCCAACGATCAAAACTTGAGAGGTGTTGAACCTGCCATTTAATGGGTTACCCTATTAGAAAAATGAGGAATAACAGTCTGGAAGCCTGAGTCCTCACTGATATGAATCATCACGGATAGCCTGTCGTGAACAATATTTTTTCGTCAAGTCTGCAGATATTATCATACAGGCCAAACCCTTTATGCTGGCCGCGTTAAGAGATAATCAAATATTTGGTACGGATCCGATACTCACGACAGTGGAACTAGTTAAGATGAGTCAGAAACTTCTACGATGCGTCAGAATCTGTCAGGAAATGATTATGTTTTAACTCACTGTTTGGAACCCAAAGGACTTGCATTTAGTGGAGAAACCCAATGCAATGAGTCAGAGTTTGAGTTTTCATCAGAAAATTCTGATCATCATTACATGAAAGGTTGTTAGTGCCGGGTGGCACACCCAGCGGAAATCACTTTTGGATTTGTGAGACGGACATATATTTCAGTCGTGATAATCAAATTACACTCAGCTAGTCAGCAGATCTAAAAAGAAATTGGAGCCTATATAAGCATGAACAAGCAAGGTAAGATCTGTCAGAAGGAGGATACAGTGAATCAAACCACCCCAGGGCCAGTCAGATAAAAAGTTAGTGGGAACAACAATAAAGGAAAAAGAATACCCGAGTTGGAAACGGTTTCCTTAAGTCAGAATATTCATACTTGTTCCCTGAGCAACCAAATCTCGAGAATGAGATTTCTTTAAGGGGGTAAGGTTTGTGACAACCTGATTTTTGGCCCTTTCTTTTTCTTTTGTTTTTCTGTGGTTTTTGCCTGAGTTTTCTTTTTCCGTGGCTTTGTGGTCTGTTAACTAAAGAAGATGCCCTCTTCTTTGCTTCCAGAGTGGCTTGTCATTCCCAAATCTTTCCCTAGACCCTGTCATTTCCATCCTAGCCCAACTCCTAATATTCTTTTTATTGGGAATATTCCTTTTATATTAAAGGAATAACTCCAATAGCCCTAGGTTGTGAAGCAACCTATATTTCCCTCACTCCAAAAATTCCCAAATAATTCTAATAAATTTTTTGGGTCATATCTTGATCAAATATGGCAAAACTTTTCATTGCCATGTTCAAAAATAATTCCCCAATAATTCCTTTTCTATTCTGTCATGTGTGGCAGGTTGTGAAGGAAGTGTTATTTTACTTTGCCCGATTGACCTCAACTTTTTTGGACATATTTTCATGTTCAAATAATTTCCCTGTGCCAAAGCTCAACTTTATTTGCCTAGTCAATCTTCCTCAGTGATTTTTTCAAAGTTCCTGTCTGAGGGAATGCATTGTGAAGGAAGTACTAGCTAGAAATATCCAAATGAGTTGAACTTTTGCACACTCCTTAATGTCCTCATATTAAACCCTTACACCCATTTGCAGCCCCATCCAGTTATTTATGTGAGCATAGGAGCCAATCTTTGATTCTGGCAATATTTTTAGGTTGTGAAGCAAGTATATTTTATATTGCTTAAAAAATCCTGTAAAATTTCTAGATCATTCTTATACCCATAAAACATCCCTCCACCCCATTTTGGCATCATTTCAATGAGCCATTTGATCACCATAATTATTCCAAGTTTCTGTCCAGAGGAGATGCTTGTGAAGGAAGTACCATTTTGGTTTACCCAAATGGTATGAAACCTTTTGCATCATCTTCATATGATCAAATAACCCAACCTTGCTCAAACTAAACTCAATCCAATCAACCATGTGAGTGTATCATCATGATCTTCATTTCTGGACCAAGTATACAGTTGTGAAGCAACTGCAGTAAATCTTGATCCTTTTCCCCTCAAACTCTACAGGATCATAGTCCTTCCTAGCCTAAACACCCCAGACAACTTCTTTGGCTTCAAGTAACTCCCTGGTGATCACATTGAGCTGGTAAAGTTTACTGCAGTAAACTTCAGAGCCCACTAACTATTTAAACAGAGCCTCTTTCACCAAGTTACCACCTCAGTTGAAACCATCCTTCGACGGACTTACCACTAGACATCGTTTGCCAGCTGTTTGCCTCCCGGACATGCCAGCACTGGCGGTGGCCACCGTTTTGGCATGCCATGAGCGCGCCCAGTGGCTGTTTGTGCTGGACCCCCTCCTCCTCTCGTCGTCTTCGGTCTTGTGAGCATGTCCAGTGCATTCCTCTCCTCGTCGCCGTCCCACTGGACCCCTCTCCCCCTCAGGCAGCTTCCTCGCCAACATGCACCGACGAACGCCCACGGGAGCACTGTGGCCGACAACGCTTTAATGGCGCTCGGCTTCTTCCTCTGCTTCCCCTCGGCCCCTCCTGCCTTGTGCACCACTGTCGCTCGTCCGCACCTCCCTCGTCGTGATCCCGCGCCCTCCCGTGATCACTGCCGTCGCCAGAGTGCGGTCGGATGCGAGCGGCAGCACATGAGCCATGGCCACGCGTCCATGGCCTCCCCTCCTCGCCCTGCCTATAAATGGCTACCCCCGAGGCCGTCCGAGTACTCCACTAGCCCTCCCCAACAACTCACTCAAGCTCTAGAGCCCCTCCCTACCCGCCATCGCCGCCATGGTCACCGTCTCTGTCAAGCTTGATTCCGGCGAGCCGCGCCTCCTCTCCCTGTTCCAGCACCACCAGAGGAATTCCCTCGACCCCATTGTCCCCTCCTAAACCCCTCTGGTGCCTAGCCCCCTTCTCTCCCCCACCGCAGTGCCGTACCCGATCCAGCCGAAGCTCCCCTCCACCGCGGCTAATGCCCCGCTCCTTCCTGTGGTCTCCGGCGTCCGTGGCATGGCCCATCCGACGCGGCTCCGTCTCCCGAACACGCCGGTGGTCAGAGCGCCGTGGATGGTGGCCCGTAGCGCCGGCAGTCATCGCCGGAGCACTCGGCCTCGGTCCTCCTCTGCGCGGCGTCGAGAGGAAAGGAGGAAGAAGGAGAGGCGAATCCTGTACGACCCATTTGTGAGAGAGCTCGTCATGGGTGTGGCCCACCTGACAGCATCCCCTTGCGGCCGGGTCGCACGTATGACCCGGTCGTACAGGATTATTTTGCGGAAGAAGGTGGGAGGAGAGAGAGAGAGCGCTGCAGGGCCCACCTGTTAGCCCCTCAGCCGTTAACCAGCCCCGGCCCCGCCACTGCCACGTCATTTAAGTGGAAGCGTATTCCCCATAATACGCTTTCCATTTTTCTGTTTTGGCCCAGTCTGTAAAATAAAGTTTTATAGATAGGTCCCTGGCAGTAAAACCCTTATATCTTTTTATCCGTAACTCCATTTGAGGTGAATCCAATGCCCACTTCTTCGTTTCGTCGAGCCCGTTCTGTTGGTCATGCTTTCACTATTGTTTGACACTATGAAAATGACCTTTATGCCCTTGCCCTTATTTAGCCCCCTCCGAGAGAGAACGTTTTCCAGCGATTCGTTCTGCGAGCTTCTCGCACTTCTCCCCGATGCCATCTGTAAGTGCATATTTATCCCCAAGATGTTTCGGTGATTGATGACAATGCTTGTGCGGACTAATTGTGTGCGTTTAGTTCTATCAGAGATTCATCCATTGGCACGAGACGATTTCCTCCCCTCGGTGTTGTATTCAAGATGGTGTAGCTCCTTCGTTTCGTTGTTGGTGGACTAAGTTTCGTAGGAGTCATAGTACTATCAAGAGGGGATCCGCTTTGGTAAGACTTGGGTGGAATCACACATACACATCCTTATCACACCCGTCATCTTCCCTTCCGCATCTCTGGAGCTGCCGTTTTCCCCTTGCTATCCTTTGCTCCGCCCCAGCGGTAGTACCGCGACCACAGCGGTAGTACCGCCGAAGTTCCCAGCGGTAGTACCGCTCTCAGAGCGGTAGTACCGCTCCAAGCGGTAGTACCGCTCTCCGAACGGTAGTACCGCTTGGGATTTTCGGCCGTAGTACCGCTGTGCGTCTGGACTACTTCCGCCTCGATTCTCGAACGAAGTTTTTCGTGTCGGGTTTTGCGGCACTAAGGGAGGTAGTAGGAGCGGTAGTACCGCCTAAGCGGTAGTACCGCTCTTCCCTAGCGGTAGTACCACCCTGGGGTCAGGGCCCTGGCAGCGCGGTAGTACCGCCCTTCCCTAGCGGTAGTGCCGCTCTGTGCGGGGCTGGTGAGTGGGATAACGGTTGGTTTGTTCCCCCCACTATATAAAGGGGTCTTCTTCCCCAAAGTTGACCTACCTCTTTCCCCCAAAGCTCCATTGTTGCTCCAAGCTCCATTTTCGCCCGATCTCTCTCCCTAGCCAATCAAACTTGTTGATTTGCTCGGGATTGGCTGAGAAGGCCCAGATCTACACTTCCACCAAGAGAAATTTGATTCCCCCCACTTATCCCTAGCAGATCTTGTTACTCTTGGGTGTTGAGCACCCTAGACGGTTGAGGTCACCTCGAAGCCATACTCCATTGTGGTTAAGCTTCGTGGTGTTGTTGGGAGCCTCCAAGTGTTGTGGAGATAGCCCCAATCTTGTTTGTAAAGGTCCGGTTGCCGCCTTCAAGGGCTCCAATAGTGGAATCACGGCATCTCGCATTGTGTGAGGGCGTGAGGAGATTACGGTGGCCCTAGTGGCTTCTTGGGGAGCATTGTGCCTCCACACCGCTGTAACGGAGACGTACTTCCCCTTAAAAGGAAGGAACTTCGGTAACACATCCTCGTCTCCACCGGCTCCACTCTTGGTTATCTTGTCCCTTTACTTTTGCAAGCTTACTTAAGTTATATCCATAGCTTGCTTGTGTGCTTATTGTCTTTGCATCATATAGGTTGTCCACGTAGTTGCACATCTAGACAACCTATTTCATTGCAAGGTTTAAATTGTTAAAGAAAAGTCTAAAAATTATTAGTTGCCTATTCACCCCCTCCCTCTAGTTAACCATATCGATCCTTTCAATTGGTATCAGAGCCTCGTCTCTTTATTAAGGACTTTGCCGTCCGAAGAGTATGGTTGACACCCACGACGGTGCGGAGGAGCACTCCGGTGTGAATCCCATCTCGTCCACGGCCGAAGGGGGAGCCTCGGTCTCTCGTGAGGAATTGAATGTGGCTTTAGACACATTGAAAACCTCCATGACGGCCGAGGTTAAAACCATGTTTTCTGATTTCTTAGACGGACTTAAACTATCAACCTCGCCGATGAAAGTGGGTGATCCCACTAACAAGGTGACGGATGCTACCTCCGACAAGGGGGAAGCTAACAATGAAAAGAGTCCGTCTACTAGTGGTAGAAATGGCACCGGCATCTTTGCCAATGTGGAACCCCCAGTGTATAGAGGACCGATCCCCTCTACTCATTTGAATCATGCCGGTCCTCCTCCTAAATATGTGAAAAATGAAGATTTTGATTCTTGGGTTTATCGCTTCAAGCGTCATTTAAAACATGTGAATACTAACCTTTGGAGAATCATTGAAGAAGGCTTCTATCCTCATGACCCAAGCAACTTCACCCCTCGAGAAGAAGTGGACAATCAATTCAATGAGAGTGATCTCTTCATCATCCAAGATGCTATCCTTCTCGAAGATCTCCCTCATCTTCGACCTCATGTCATGGCTAAAGAAGCATGGAAATGTGTCGAGCGTCTCTATCGAGGAAGTGCTAGCATTCAACGCTCCAACTATGAAGTGGTGCAAGATGAAGCCGATGAGTTTGCAATGAAAGAAGATGAAGAACCTCGTGAGCTCTTTCGAAGAGTGACCAAACTCGCGGTCGCACTCCGAGATCATGGAAGCAATGACACGGATGACAATTGGATCAAGCGAAAGTTCCTCAAGGCCATGATGCCCTACAACAAGGCCATGTCCTCCGTCATCCGTCAAAGACTGGACTTCCACTCCATGACCTCAAGTGAAGTGTTGGATGAGTTCGTTGCAATGAGCATTTTGGACAAGACCGCCGACAATGCGGTGCTCTGTTCTCAAAGGGCAAAGAAGCCCAACCTTGCTCTGAAGGCCAAGGTTATCATGGAAGAAGAGGAAGAAGTGTAAGATGAGGAAAGCAACTCCGAAGACACCAAATTTGATTACCATGAGCACATGGACCTTGCTTCAAGAAAATTTTGGAGCAAGAAGAATTCAAGATCCAACTTCAACAACAACAACTCAAGTGGCGTAAAGGGCAAGCAACGAGTTAGAACTTGCTTCAACTGTGGCAATGTGAGACATTTCGTTGTGGATTGTCCTTACGAGAAGCGGGAAGACAATGGTGGCAAGTTCATCCGAAAAGACAAAGCCAAGTCCTTCCCCAAAAGAACAACTTCGCCAAGAAGACTCCCACTCGTGGGTTGGTGGTTCAAGAAGAATACCAAGAGGATGACGATGATGATGAAAATGAAGAAGCAATGGCCATGTGTGACACTCCAAAAATTTTGTGGTTTTTGTTTTCAGTTAGAGCCTTGCTTGGTTTGAAGAAGGTCATTTAAACCCTTCTTAAAAACCCTCTTCTAAGTTTGCTCTCTCAAAAATCTTTGCTTGGATTTAGTTTCTTTGAAAAAAAAGAAAACCTTTTGTTTTTGGGCTTTCTTTTGATTTTGGATCCATTCTTGTTTACCATGCCTCCTATGGTAAAATTTCCCCAAAACCCCTCCTCCCACTTTGATACAACCCAAACATTCTGTCCAAACTAATAAAATCCATTTTTGGTTTTTATTCCAATTATTTCTCTTTCCAAAATAATTCTGTCTTTTCTTTTGAGCCTAGGTGATTTGCAAAGCAAGTACCCTCATGCATTTGATTTTTGACCTCAACTCAACACCTCTGGATAGTTCTTTGTACCCACAACCTAGAACCATCTTGATCCACTCTTCTTCTTTTCAAATATTTCAAATTTCATTCTCTGCAAGTTTGGACCAGATTTGCCAAATTTGGTGAAATTCATATCTGCACTTCTCCAAAAATTCCACCAAAATTCAGGCAACCTCTAGTTGCAATGAGAGACCTCTCCACCAAAAATCAACTCAAGGAAAAATCCCTAGAAGCCAGAATCATTCTGTCAAACACTTGGCATGCACTGTTTTGTTCATATTCAGTAAATTCAGAAAGTTCAGTGTCGTTTCGCCGACAGAACTTCAGTCACATGCCCACTGTGCGTTTGGCTCGATGCTCGCAGCCCCTCCCTCTTGTCCGGAGCTCCACACGCGCGCTTGGCGCCTTCCTGGCGTTGGTGGCGCCCTGGCCCGCCTGCGCCGGCGTGCTTTGCGGCGGCCGAACCACCATAATGGCCGACAGGGGACAACACCGCGGCAGAATGCCGTTCGGCGCCGCCCAACCTTCCTGGTAGCTCCGCGTGGCCATCTCCTTGCGAACGCACGCATGCAGCACCGTCGCCGAGGCCTGGCACGCGCAGAGCGCGTTCTCTACCGCCGACGGGCCGTGCGGCCATTCCGTCGAGGGCAGGCCGTAACCCTCCCTCCCGTACTGAGCTGGACCCTGAAATGGCACCACTGCTCCACCTAGGCGATGCTCAAGCTCCTAAGCCGACCGTCCCGCCATAGCGCCGCCGTAATCAATCGCCGGACTTATCTGTTCACGGCAACCGCCTCGGGCCGGCTATAAATAGCACCCCCGAGCTTGCTCTCGCCCCCGCACGACTCCACCACCTCACTAGACCCCGCCTAGCCACTGGGAGAGCCTCGAGGGGCCTTTCTTCTTCGACTCCAGCCACCTCCATCCGCCTCGGGCTCCGGCAAAGTTCTCTTCGGTGAGAACTCCTCCGCCGCCCTGCTCTTGCACGTAGCCTCGTACTGCCTCCAGTAGGCTAACCCCCTCTTCAATTTGAACACCGCAGCTCCCTCCGGCGAGATCCACGACTGCCCGAACCGCCGTCCGCCGGAGCAAGGGCCGCCGTCGACACAGTGCTCGCCGGCGACCACCACCACCACCCACAGACGCGAAAACGGTGCGCTGGTCACGAAGGTACCCCCGATCCCCCTACCTCGCCGTGGATCGCCGCCGGCGACCACCGCACCCCTCGGGCGCCGTCGCGCTCTGTTTTCTCCGTTTGAAATTTCAAACCTGACAGGTGGAGCCCGCCTGTCAGCCTCTCAGTCACTTCTTTTAAATGAAACGTTATTTTGGACTTTTCCGCAGAGCCCCCTTGAAACTTTCTGTTTCATTACAGATGGGTCCTTGGACCAAAACTCTTATAACTTTTAAACAGAAAATGATTTTTGATTGATTCCTTTTCTGTCATCTTTATTTTTCTGTCTAGTTTTTTGTCATATTTATTTGAAAATTATTTGGAACACTTTTCTGTACACTCACGGTATTTACGTTGCGTACGTATTTTTCTTATACCGTAGATACCGGAGGAGGTGACGGAGCTGCAAACTTCACACAGTTAAACTCCGACTACTACGAACGAGGCAAGCATGTTTGAGCTCTTGATATGATGAGTGGTTGTTGCATGTTTGCATTTTTAGTATAGTCATGGCATGTTTATGAACATTTCTTTGAGTGTTATATTTCATGCACATAAGTGGAAAGTAAGTTTCGGAAAGCATTATGTTGTTGGATACATATTTGCATGGCCATGTGTTGGCATGAGGATGGGTAAGATGGCAGTGTTGTGACATGCCAGTCTTATGCCAGATTATTTGACTTCCGTGTCATCGCGAAACAAATCACATTTCCATTCATTCCTTCATGTACTGTCACATGTTTTCTGAAAGGAATATGGCATAGTAAGTTGCAAATCGTTTTCCTAGTACACACCAAATAGAGAGGCCGGGATCAGGGTTCCATGGCCCTGGATTAAAGCCCGTCATCCGGTCAGGGGGCATGGGTGTTTCCGGTTGGGACCGAGAGGGGGGCACCCCTTAGAGCGCGCGTATAGAAATTTGATCCCATGCTACTCGAGGTTGTGGCCTCCCCGTCTCAAAGTTTTTCTTGGATGTTGTCTAGGGTGATTCCTGGCATCGTGAGGTGAAATGGCTGTGTACTAGTTAAATGTTTTTCTACTGAAATACCGTAAACGGAACTAGTCCTTCGTGACTACGGAAATCCGTTGGCTGTGGTCAGTTCATCCAAACTCTGCAGAGTCTCAAATCTTTCAATTATCTTGTACTTTGTTCAAGTACTATATTCATCTTATCTTGTCAGGTATCAGCCTCAGTGACAAAACTCCGGTGGAATTCATGTGGGATAAATCCGTTTAAAAGATTATTCTTGTGGATGGACTAATCTTGTTATTTACTTTTGTACAAGCCGTGTCTGTGATGTCGTTCAGACGTCCGACGGTGGCATACTTGTATTTACATTTATTGTAAGCCCTGTCTGTGATGTCGCTCAGACGTCTGACGGTGGCATAATCGTATTTACTTTTATTAAAGCCCTGTCTGTGATGTCGCTCAGACGTCCGACGGTGGCATAATTGTATTTACTTTTATTAAAGCCCTTTATGTGATGTCGCTCAGACGTCCGACTGTGGCATTTCTTTTAAAGCCCTTTATGTGATGTCGCTCAGACATCCGACTGTGACATTTCTTTTAAAGCCCTTTATGTGATGTCGCTGAGACGTCC
>NC_041385.1:588316267-588337907 GCF_002162155.2 Triticum dicoccoides
TGATGTTGCTCAGACATCCGACTGTGGCATTTCTTTTAAAACCCTTTATGTGATGTCGCTCAGACGTCCGACTGTGGCATTTCTTTTAAAGCCCTTTATGTGATGTCGCTCAGACGTCCGACTGTGGCATTTCTTTTAAAGCCCTTTATGTGATGTCGCTCAGACGTCCGACTGTGGCATTTCTTTTAAAGCCCTTTATGTGGTGTCGCTCAGACGCCCGACTGCGGCATGAGTTTTATTTGTTTACCTTTCGAGGCGTCGCTCCACACACCCGATCAGTTTTCATTTATTTGTTACTTATCAAGTCATGCATAAATATTATCATTGTTGTATGAGCATCATTTTATTCGTGACGCATTCATGCATTCATTTATAATATCTTTTGTCCGAACTGTCTTGCGAGTACTTTCAAAGTACTCACCTGGCTTGTTGATTTGGCCAGATGTTGATGAAGGCAATCTCATGGATGAAGAGTTTGATAGCGAGTCCGACGCCTAGAGGAGTCCCAGTCAGTCCTGTACGATCCTATTTGGTCATTGTATTATCCGCTTCCGCAACCCAGAAATAAATTCATCGAGCCTCACCTCGACGCTCGATGAGCTGCCAGTTAGGAGTCAAGTTATCCACCACTTTTTACCTCGAGCTAGTAGCATGCCACCACATCCATGTGTGATAACCGCCCTTATGTGAGATATTGGCGAGTTTGTAATAAATTGTTGAGCAGCCTCAGCTCAACCCTGTAATATATTTAATGCTACTGGCCCTCTGTTCATCAAGTATTTGTCTACCAGTGAGGATGACTTTTCCTATACTGGGATTTAAAGATCGATTTTCTCAATATTTATTTATTGAAAAAGTCAGTCGTGACAGACTTGTAACCAGAGCCAGGCTGACTGTAGGAAGCCACTAGGTACGATCGCTAATTTAATTATTAGCATGACAGAGTTTATTCTTGTTTTTACAAATGTAGTCATCTTTCTGACAGTCAGCATAAAAATTTATGATCTGATCACTCAGAATTTTTGCCTACTTTTGTAGATGGCCGGCAGCGACTGCGAGTCTCAAATGTTCGCCAACATGCCTGAGGGGTTCGTCAAACTCCTCTCCTTCATCGTTCAGGTCGCGATGGGCCATCCGTGCGCCCAGTCTTCACGCTTTATCCGCACAAGATCAACGACAGTCTGACCATGCACCAGGCCACGGTGCAATTCAGGGGAGGGCGTGTTGAGATGCACCGCTTCCGTTTCTTGGGGAGATCCATGCCTACAGAGAGGCATGCTATGCAGATTGCAGCCCGCGAGGCGATAGCTCGTCTTCGGGATGTCCTTCCTGCAATGAAGACCCGTCGCTACCGCTACCTTCCATGCCACGTGCCTTACACCTGTCACTACTCATTCTCTTGCCCTAGAGGAGAGCAAGACGAGGCCTTTGAGATGCTTGTTGAGTACCTCCGAGCCCTGGAGGCAGCCTTCGACAGCATGGTGGACGACCTCGTAGCTGCCCGCATGGACTCAGTTCATGGATGTGCTGCTAACATGAGGGAACTCCTACACACCACTCCACCGCTGACTTTTATCTCGTCCTCAGCTTCTCATTCGCCTACCATTCTCGCCACTGCACGTCGTCTGCCTACCACTGAGGAATTTAACCAGGCTATTGCACCCACTCCCGTTCGCGCTGCACCACTTTTTGCACCCACTCCCATACGTGCTACTCCGCCTATTCCGCCCACTCTTATGCAGGGTACTCCGCCTATGGCACCTGCTCCATCAGCTCAGCGCAGCGTTCCTCGTCTGGAACCTATTAGCAAGGAGGAAGTTGATTCCCCAACTTCACTGCGTCTCACCCTCGGCAGGCCAAGGGAGATCCTCACCATCTCCGACTGAGTGCGCGTAGACGCCATGCGATGTACCGACTTGTGTAATATGTTTATATGTACATAGGTTGTGAGAAATAGCCTGTTTGCGCATCATGTAGGATCTGGAGGAGTGCACTAGTTTAAATAACATGTCAGGATTATGTACGCATATCCTGAGTGATGTAATGTATAATTATGCTTGCGTGTAAGATATGTAATAGTCCTTCTCCGCGCGCAATCGTGTGTTTCCAAAAATATCCTGGAGTTTTAAAAATGTTCTTTGTGTGTGATTTTATTGACTTTTGCGACTCTCTTCCTTGTCTTACGAGTTTCACAAAATATATCCCCAGAGTGAAAGATGTCTCGTCCTTGGACGCGCTCCATGCCAAATCAGCCAGAGGAAAATTATGGCACACCGCAAAACCACAATTTCACTCAGGGATAGACAAGTCAACCGGACAGTGAAACAGCTTTTACACAAGTGTGTCGTCTATATGAACAGAGTCAGCAACAACACCAGGAAATGATGAACCAATTCATCAATATGGGAAGTAACTGTGGTCAGTATCAACCGCAATCCAAATTATCTGAGTTACAGAAGACGCGTCCTCCAACATTTTCTCATACCGACAAGCCTCTTGAGGCCGACGACTGGCTTCGAGACATGGAGAGAAAATTAATTATTGCGCAGTGTTCAGACCGTGAAAAAGTATTGTATGCACCACATTATCTCACAGGAGCAGCCGCATCGTGGTGGGAAAACTTCCTGCACATGCACCCCAACGAAAATGAAATAACCTGGGAGGATTTCAAAGAAGGTTTTCATGGGGCACACATTCCTAAGAGTGTCATGAAAATCAAGAAGAGAGAATTTGATGAACTCAAGCAAAGGACCATGACAGTGTCAGAATACAACAACCAATTTACTCTGCTATCTCGCTACGCCAATGAAGAGCGCATGACTGAAAGCAAGAAGATGGAAAAATTCTTGGAAGGCCTGGCACCCGCCCTTAGATGCCAGCTAGTTGTGCATACCTTCCTAGATTTAAACACTGGTGGATAAGGCCATTACTCTGGAAAATGAGCGACGTAGCCTGGAAGATTTCTGCAAATGCAAAAGGGATCAGACTACTTTTGTTCACAACCCCAGAAACAAGACGGAATTTCAGAAGGGTGGAACACACAAAACCCCGACGGAAAATTCACGTCCAATCAAGAATTTCCATGCAAGAGACAAAGAGTTCACCTATCGCCTAGGCGTTACCTGTTATGCTTGTGGAGAAGAAGGGCACTATGCCAAGCAGTGCCCCAAGCCAAGGAACTCAACCCCGAAGCTCAATAATGGTGGCAATAATTCAGCACCAAAGCGAAGCAATTTCAACCCCAACAACAACCACCGGAAAGGTCACCTGAACCACGTGACCCGTGAGGAAGCACAGAACGCCCCAGATATCGTGCTCGGTACGTACCCCGTCAACACAATACCTGCCATGGTTTTGTTTGATTCTGGAGCTTCTCACTCATTCATTTTGAAGAGTTTTGCTTTGCAAAATAATTTTTCGATGCTTCCCTTGGAAAAATCAATGACCATCAAGTCCCCTGGAATTAAGCAAGTGACCCAGAGTTACTGTCAAGGTGTGGTTATTGAATTTGAAGGATTGAAGTTTTATGCCAACCTTATTGTATTGGAAAGCAAAGGACTGGATGTCATCCTAGGAATGGATTGGTTAACCACCAACAAAGGTTTTATTGACTGCTTCAACCGTACTGTGATTCTCACACACCATCATGGAAAGAAAATAAAAGTTTCAGCCAAAGAGAGACAAATACCTCGGCAACCGAGATTAAACAAGGTGGACGTTTCTGAGCTGAACAAGGTTCCAGTAGTATGTGAATTCCCAGACGTACTTCCAGAAGAACTACCAGGCATGCCACCGGACCGAGAGATAGAATTCAGCATTGAGCTAGCACCCGGAACCGCTCCCATTTACAAGAAACCTTACAGAATGGCACCATCCGAATTGGTAGAGTTGAAGAAGCAAATAAAGGAATTATTGGAGAAAGGATACATTCAAGCCAGTTCCTCACCTTGGGGTTCTCCAATTTTATTTGCCAAGAAAAAGGATGGAACACTGAGATTGTGCATTGATTATCGAGCTCTCAACATGGTCACAATCAAGAACAAATACCCAATGCCCCGAATAAATGATTTATTCGATCAGCTCGCACAGGCCAAAGTCTTCTAAAAAATTGACTTGAGATCAGGATACCATCAATTAAAGGTGCGAACAGAAGATATTCCCAAGACCGCCTTCACTTCCAGATATGGGCTGTATGAGTTCACAGTGATGCCATTCGGGCTAACCAACGCCCCCGCATATTTTGTTCACCTCATGAACAAAGTATTTATGAAGTATATGGACAAGGTTGTTGTGGTATTCATCGATGATATTCTGATATATTCCAAAACACCAGAAGAGCACGCCGAACATCTCAGGATTGTACTCGGAGAACTCAGGAAACATCAACTGTACGCCAAATTCAGCAAATGTGAATTTTGGCTAAGGCAGGTGGGTTTTCTGGGCCACGTGCTAACCCAAGAAGGTATTGCAGTAGACCCGGAGAAAGTCAAGGCCGTACTTGGCTAGAAACCACCAGCTAACGTAACGGACGTACGGAGTTTCTTGGGAATGGCAAGCTATTATCGGAGATTTATTGAAGGATTCTCCACTATAGCAAAGCCCATGACACAATTGCTCAAGAAAGGCAAGAAGTTTGAATGGACAGAAGCATGTGAGAAAAGCATCCAAGAGCTAAAAAGCAAATTAACAACGGCACCAGTACTAATTGTGCCAGATATACACAAGAATTTTGAGGTATATTGTGACGCATCCCGGAAAGGCCTCGGATGCGTGTTGATGCAAGAAGGCAAGGTAGTTGCGTATGTCTCCAGACAACTACGCAAGCATGAGGAGAATTATCCCACTCATGACTTGGAATTAGTAGAAGTCATCCATGCACTCAAGGAATGGAGACACTTCCTACTTGGAAATCGTTGTGAGATATACACAGACCATAAGAGTCTTAAGTATATTTTCACACAGCCGGAACTAAATTTACGGCAACGACGCTGGTTAGAGTTGGTGAAGGATTATGATGTGGGAATCCACTATCATCCCGGAAAAGCAAATGTTGTGGCAGATCCACTTAGTCGGAATCCCAGCACGGACGACGACAATATACCAAAGTTGAGGCCAGAATTTCAACAGGAATTTGCCAGACTCAATTTAATAATGGCTACCGAAGGCAGTGTGTCGAATCTGGAAATACAGCCTACCCTGATGCAAAGGATCAAGGAAGCCCAACACGGACACCCCAGCATTGAGGGCATAAAAAGGAAAGTAAGTTTGGGGAGAACCTCAGAATTCAACATAGATGAGCAAGGAATATTGTGGTACGGAGAGAGACTTTGTGTACCAAATATCAAGGACCTCAAACAACAGATTGTGGCCGAAAGTCACACAGCTCCGTATTCAATCCACCCTGGAGGGACAAAAATGTACAAAGACCTTCAAGAAATTTTTTGTTGGCACGGTATGAAGAGAGATATAGCCACGTTCATTGCATGCTGTGACTCTTGTCAACGTATCAAGGCCGAGCACCAGAAACCAGCCGGGCTGTTACAGCCAAACAAGATACCCGAGTGGAAGTGGGACGAGATTGGAATGGACTTTATCGTTGGACTGCCATGGTCACGACACGGAAACGATGCCATATGGGTCATAACCGATAGATTAACCAAGGTGGCACATTTTATTCCGGTAAAGACAACTTACACCACTCAGAGACTGGCCAGACTTTATCTTGCCCGTATCGTCTGCCTACATGGAGTCCCTAAGACTATCATCTCCGACAGAGGCACACAGTTCGTCTCTAGATTTTGGGATCACCTACAACAGGCACTGGGAACCCAACTAGCATTCAGTACCGCATACCATCCCCAGACTGATGGGCAGACTGAACGTGTAAACCAAATTCTAGAAGACATGCTGAGAGCCTGTGTCCTCACCTACGGGAACAGTTGGGAAGAAAGTTTGCCATATGCAGAGTTCGCATACAACAACAGCTATCAAGCCAGCTTGCAAATGGCACCCTTTGAAGCTCTATATGGGAGAAGATGCCATACCCCACTAAATTGGTCAGAGACCGGAGACAGCCATATCTTCGGCCTAGATATGCTCAAGGAGGCCGAGGAGAAAGTTAAAACAATTAGAGATCGACTCAAAACAGCTCAGAGTCGGCAGAAGAGTTATTACGATCGAAGGCATCGGGAAATCAGTTTTGAACCCGGAGAATTGGTGTACCTAAAAGTTTCTCCTATGAAGGGTCTGCAACGATTCAGGATTAAGGGGAAGCTAGCACCAAGATTCATCGGACCATTTCATATAGTGGCCCGAAGAGGCACGGTAGCCTACCAGCTAGACCTATCCGGAGACTTATCCGGTATCCACAACATGTTTCACATCTCGCAGTTGAGAAAATACGTGAGCAACCCAGAGAAGCAAGTTTCACATGAAAATATTGATGTGCAACCAGACCTCACTTACCGGGAGCACCCAATAAAAATATTAGAAGAGTCTGAGAGGAGGACCCGACAGAAAACCATCAAGTTTTTCAGAGTTCAGTGGAGCAATCACACCAAGAATGAAGCAACTTGGGAGAGCGAGGATTTTCTCCGAACAGAGCACCCACACCTATTTAAGGATCAGCTGAAATCTCGGGGACGAGATTTTTCCTAAGGGGGTAGGTGCTGTGACACTCCAAAAATTTTGTGGTTTTCGTTTTCAATTAGAGCCTTGCTTGGTTTGAAGAAGGTCATTTAAACCCTTCTTAAAAACCCTCTTCTAAGTTTGCTCTCTCAAAAATCTTTGCTTGGATTTAGTTTCTTTAAAAAAAACCTTTTGTTTTTGGGCTTTCTTTTGATTTTAGATCCATTCTTGTTTACCATGCCTCCTATGGTAAAATTTCCCCAAAACCCCTCCTCCCACTTTGATACAACCCAAACATTCTGTCCAAACTAATAAAATCCATTTTTGGATTTTATTCCAATTATTTCTCTTTCCAAAATAATTCTGTCTTTTCTTTTGAGCCTAGGTGATTTGCAAAGCAAGTACCCTAATGCATTTGATTTTTGACCTCAACTCAACACCTCTGGATAGTCCTTTGTACCCACAACCTAGAACCATCTTGATCCACTCTTCTTCTTTTCAAATATTTCAAATTTCACTCTCTGCAAGTTTGGACCAGATTTGCCAAATTTGGTGAAATTCATATCTACACTTCTCCAAAAATTCCACCAAAATTCAGGCAACCTCTAGTTGCAATGAGAGACCTCTCCACCAAAAATCAGCTCAAGGAAAAATCCCTAGATGCCAGAATCATTCTGTCGAACACTTGGCATGCATTGTTTTGTTCATATTCAGTAAATTCAGAAAGTTCAGTGCCGTTTCTCCGACAGAACTTCAGTCACATGCCCACTGTGCATTTGGCTCGATGCTCGCAGCCCCTCCCTCTTGTCCGGAGCTCCACACGCGCACTTGGCGCCTTCCTGGCGTCGGTGGCGCCCTGGCCCGCCTGCACCGGCGTGCTTTGCGGCGGCCGAACCACCGTAATGGCCGACAGGGGACAACACCGCGGCAGAACGCCGTTCGGCGCCGCCCAACCTTCCTGGTAGCTCCGCGTGGCCATCTCCTTGCCAGCGCACGCATGCAGCACCGTCGCCGTGGCCTGGCACGCGCAGAGCGCGTTCTCTGCCGCCGATGGGCCGTGCGGCCGTTCCGTTGAGGGTAGGCCGTAACCCTCCCTCCCGTGCTGAGCTGCACCCTGAAATGGCACCACTGCTCCACCTAGGCGATGCTCAAGCTCCTAAGCCGACCGTCCCGCCACAGCGCCGCCGTAATCAACCGCCGGACTTATCTGTTCACGGGAACCGCCTTGGGCCGGCTATAAATAGCACCCCCGAGCTTGCTCTCGCCCCCGCACGACTCCACCACCTCACTAGACCCCGCCTAGCCACTGGGAGAGCCTCGAGGGGCCTTTCTTCTTTGACTCCGGCCACCTCCGTCCGCCTCGGGCTCCGGGAAAGTTCTCTTTGGTGAGAACTCCTCCGCCGCCCTGCTCTTGCCCGTAGCCTCATACCGCCTCCAGTAGGCTAACCCCCTCTTCAATTTAAACACCGCAGCTCCCTCCGGCGAGATCCACGACTGCCCGAACCGCCGTTCGCCGGAGCAAGGGCCGCCATCAACACAGTGCTCGCCGGCGACCACCACCACCACCCACAGACGCGGAACGGTGCACTGATCACGAAGGTACCCCCCGACCCCCTGCCTCGCCGTGGATCGCCGCCGGCGACCACCACACCCCTCGGGCGCCATCGCGCTCTGTTTTCTCCGTTTGAAATTTCAAACCTGACAGGTGGAGCCCGCTTGTCAGCCTCTCAGTCACTTATTTTAAATGAAACGTTATTCTGGTCTTTTCTGCAGAGCCCCCTGGAAACTTTCTGTTTCATTACAGATGGGTCCTTGGACCAAAACTCTTATAACTTTTAAACAGAAAGTGATTTTTGATTGATTCCTTTTCTGTCATCTTTATTTTTCTGTCTAGTTTTTTGTTGTATTTATTTGAAAAATATTTGGAACACTTTTCTGTACACTCACGGTATTTACGTTGCGTGCGTATTTTTCTTATACCGTAGATACCGGAGGAGGTGACGGAGCTGCAAACTTCACACAGTTAAACTCCGACTACTCCGAACCAGGCAAGCATGTTTGAACTCTTGATATGATGAGTGGCTGTTGCATGTTTGCATTTTTAGTATAGTCATGGCATGTTTATGAACATTTCTTTGAATGTTATATTTCATGCACATAAGTGGAAAGTAAGTTTCGGAAAGCATTATGTTATTGGATACATATTTGCATGGCCATGTGTTGGCATGAGGATGGGTAAGATGGCAGTGTTATGACATGCCAGTCTTATGCCAGATTATTTGACTTCCGTGTCATCGTGAAACAAATCACATTTCCATTCATTCCTTCCTGTACTGTCACATGTTTTCCGAAAGGAATATGGCATAGTAAGTTGCAAATCGTTTTCCTGGTACACACCAAATAGAGAGGCCAGGATGAGGGTTCCATGGCCTTGGATTAAAGCCCGTCATCTGGTCAGGGGGCATGGGTGTTTCCGGTTGGGACCGAGAGGGGGGCACCCCTTAGAGCGCGCATATAGAAATTTGATCCCATGCTACTCGAGGTTGTGGCCTCCCCGTCTCAGAGTTTTTCTTGGACGTTGTCCAGGGTGATTCCTGGCATCGTGAGGTGAAATGGGTGTGTACTAGTTAAATGTGTTTCCACTGAAATACCGTAAACGGAACTAGTCCTTCGTGACTACGGAAATCCGTTGGCTGTGGTCAGTTCATCCAAACTCTGCAGAGTCTCAAATCTTTCAATTATCTTGTACTTTGTTCAAGTACTATATTCATCTTATCTTGTCAGGTATCAGCCTCAGTGACAAAACTCCGGTGGGATTCATGTGGGATAAATCCGGTTAAAAGATTATTCTTGTGGATGGACTAATCTTGTTATTTACTTTTTTACAAGCCCTGTCTGTGATGTCGCTCAGACGTCCGACGGTGGCATGCTTGTATTTACATTTATTGTAAGCCCTGTCTGTGATGTCGCTCAGACGTCCGATGGTGGAATAATCGTATTTACTTTTATTAAAGCCCTGTCTGTGATGTCGTTCAGACGTCCGACGGTGGCATAATTGTATTTACTTTTATTAAATCCCTTTATGTGATGTCGCTCAGACGTCCGACTGTGGCATTTCTTTTAAAGCCCTTTATGTGATGTCGCTCAGACGTCCGACTATGGCATTTCTTTTAAAGCCCTTTATGTGATGTTGCTCAGACGTCCGACTGTGGCATTTCTTTTAAAGCCCTTTATGTGATGTCGCTCAGACGTCCGACTGTGGCATTTCTTTTAAAGCCCTTTATGTGATGTCGCTCAGACGTCCGACTATGGCATTTCTTTTAAAGCCCTTTATGTGGTGTTGCTCAGACGCCCGACTGCGGCATGAGTTTTATTTGTTTACCTTTCGAGGCGTCGCTCCAGACACCCGATCGGTCTTCATTTATTTGTTACTTATCAAGTCATGCATAAATATTATCATTGTTGTATGAGCATCATTTTATTCGTGACGCATTCATGCATTCATTTATTATATCTTTTGTCCGAACTGTCTTGCGAGTACTTTCAAAGTACTCACCTGGCTTATTGATTTGGCCAGATGTTGATGAAGGCGATCTCATGGATGAAGAGTTTGATAGCGAGTCCGACGCCTAGAGGAGTCCCAGTCAGTCCCATGCGATCCTATTTGGTCATTGTATTATCCGCTTCCGCAACCCAGAAATAAATTCATCGAGCCTCACCTCGACGCTCGATGAGCTGCCAGTTAGGAGTCAAGTTATCCACCACTTTTTACCTCGAGCTAGTAGCATGCCACCACATCCATGTGTCATAACCGCCCTTATGTGAGATATTGGCGAGTTTGTAATAAATTGTTGAGCAGCCTCAGCTCAACCCTGTAATATATTTAATGCTACTGGTCCTCTGTTCATCAAGTATTTGTCTACCAGTGAGGATGACTTTTCCTATACTGGGATGTAAAGATCGATTTTTTCAATATTTATTTATTGAAAAAGTCGGTCGTGACACCATGGCATCCATTGCCATTGCTACTACTCCCCGGGTGTCTCTCTTTGATTCACCCAACGAAAACATCACTGCCAAATGCCTCATGGCTAAAGCTTCAAACAAGGTAACCCCCAACATTAAAACCACCATCATTACTAATCCCTCCATGGAGGATTGCATTAATGAACATGATGGGTCTAATGAAGAAGTGAATGAGTTTGAGTCTTTTATGAGTAAGCTCAAAGGCAAATCCAAGAAGCACTTCGTTGCTCTCTTGGAACAACTTGGTGAAGCCAATGACATGATAGAGGCTCACGAAGAAACCATCTCTAAGATGGAAGGTCATAGTCGTGATTACGCCGATGAGATATCGGATCTATCTAATGACCTTGCTAAAGAGCGTGGGCATCGTTTGGCTCTTGAGGAGTCACACAATGATGACCATGCCAAATTAAAGAAAGATCTTGATCATGCTCTTGTTGTGTCTCGTGTTCTAACTTCCGAGAAGGCTAAACTTGGGGTTGATCATGCTAGACTCAAGGAGGAGTTTGATGTACTTGACAAGGTCCATAAGGTCTTGAAAGGTGCTCATGCAAACCTCAAGGAGTCTCATGCTCAACTCCAAGTCAAGCTTACCAAGGAAAAGGCCACATTTCCTCACATGGTCTTAATTGATAATGCAAATGCTACTAACCCATGTTGTGAGCATGTGCATCTTGTGGAGGAGAATGCCAAGTTGAAGGAACAACTCGAGAAAGGTCTTGTGTCATGCATACAAGGCGAGAAGAACCTAAATGACCTTTTGAGCAATCAAAAGGAAGTTGTGGGCAAGGAGGGAGTTGGGTTCTCACCCAAGTCCAAGAACAAGAAGAAGAACAAGGAGAAGAAGAGCAAGACCAATCGACCTCCTCCGCTCATGCAAACCTTTGTGAAGGAGGGATAAGGTGCTCCTAAGGAGAAAAAGAACAATGGGAAGAGTGGTGATGCCAAAGAGCACAAAGCCATCTCTCCCAACAAAGCCGGCGACTTTAACCCCTCTTATGTGTTGTGCCGTGCTAGTGATGGGCATGTTTATGCTAAATTTGTTGGTTCTCCTTATGAGTACATTGAATGGTCTATTTGGGTTCCTAAGACCCTTGTTACTAACATCAAAGGACCCATTACTCAATGGGTACCTAAAACCAAGCATTGATCTCTTGTAGGTGTTTGCTTCCGGTGGGGGATCATGGTTGCTCGATAGTGGAGCAACAAATCATATGACCGGGAGCAAGGACTTGGTGGTGGACGTGCACAAGATCCATCTATGCCCACCAATGTCGAATGGGGTGATGCCTCACATTCTAAGGTATTGGGTCTTGTCAAGGTTGTCATTTCTCATGATCTAACGATCGAGAAAGTCATGCTTGTTGAGTCCCTTGCGTTCAATTTACTTTCCGTTCGTCAAATCGCACTCATGGGCTTTGCCACCTTCTTTGATATTGATACCGTGGCCCTCTTGTGGAGCAAGACTCTTAAAGTAGCCTTTGTTGGGCATGTCGAGAATGGTCTCTATGTGATTAACTTTTTGGAGCAACCCACTAAGACCGCGACATGCCTAATGGCTAAAGTTGATGTGGGATGGCTTTGGCATCACCGTTTAGCCCATGTGAATATAAGATCTTTGTAAAGTCTTCTCAAGGGGGACCATGTTCATGCACTAACGAATGTTAGTTTTGCCAAAGATCGTGTTTGCAGTGCTTGTATCGAAGAAAGCTTCATGAGATGGCTCACCCTCCCACGACTATCATCTACTCGAAGAGACCCTTGGAGCTCCTGCACATGGACCTCTTTGGGCCTCCATCCTTTGATAGTCTTGGGGGTAGAAAGTATTGCTTGGTGATTGTGGATGATTATCCAAGATACACTTGGGTATACTTCTTCAAGAGGAAGAGTGAGACTCAACAAACCGTCATCGACTTTGCAAATGAAGCTCAACGTCAACATAATGCAAAGATCTTGACAATAAGAAGTGACAACGGCACCGAATTCAAGAACTACACCTTGGATGAGTTTCTTAGTGATGAAGGGATCAAGCATCAATATTCTGCACCATATACCCCTCAACAAAATGGTGTTGCGGAGAGGAAGAACCGAACGTTGATGGATGCGACAAGGACCATGATGGCGGAGTTCAAGTCTCCATACAACTTTTGGGCCGAAGCCATCAACACAGCTTGTCATGCATCCAATCGGCTCTATCTCCGCAAAGGCTTGAACAAGACTCCGTATGAGATACTCACCGGGAACAAGCCCAATCTCAAGTACTTCCGGGTGTTCGGGTGTAAGTGTTTCATTCTCAATAAAGGTGTTCGTTTGTCTAAATTCGAGGCTAGAGCTCATGAGGGCATATTTGTTGGTTATGCTACAAACTCTCATGCTTACCGTGTTCTCAACAAGTCCAACGGACTCATTGAGGAGACGTGTAACGTAGAGTTTGATGAAAATAACGGCTCCCAAGTGGAGCAAACTGGTACTTGTGATGTAGGTGATGAAATTCCTCCCCAAGCCATAAGAAGAATGGGTATTGGTCATATCCTACCCATTGAGGAAACCCTTGTGGCCGAAGGAGAAGGACAATGCTCCACCTCGGTGGAGCCTTCACCTACTCAAGACCCACACGCTTCCGAAGAACAAAGTGAAGGCCCTCAACCTCGGGAACAAGACCAAGGGCAAGATCAATCACAAGATGGTGGTGAACCTCCACATGATGCCCAAGGTCAAGTTCTTCCCCTCGAGCAAGTTCAAGATCATGAGCAAGCTCAAGATCAAGAACAAGCTCATGACGACGCTCAAGATGATCAAGTGAACCCTCCACCTTTGACATCCGAGGATTAATTGGAGCGTCGTGCCGCGAAGATTGCTTCCAAACTCACCACCAAAGGTCATCTCATGGAGAATGTGGTTGGAATCTTAAGAAAGGGGGTAAGCACTCGTAGACAATTAGCAAACTATTGTGAACATCACGCGTTTGTCTCTTGTGTTGAACCCCATAAAGTCTATGAAGCGCTTGAAGACTCGGATTGGCTCAATTCCATGCATGAAGAACTCAATAATTTCGAGTACAACAAGGTGTGGAGGTTGGTGCCAAGGCCTTCCGGGAACCATAACATCATTGGAACCAAGTGGATCTTCAAGAACAAGCAAGATGCTCATGGGAACATCATTCGCAACAAGGCAAGATTGGTAGCACAAGGCTACTCCCAAGTCGAGGGTATCGACTACGGTGAAACCTTTGCTGCCGTTTCTCGCCTTGAATCCATTCATTTGTTGATTGCTTATGCTTCCCATCACAACTTTAAGTTGCAACAAATGGATGTTAAAAGTGCTTTTCTTAATGGTCCTATTAATGAGTTGGTCTATGTCAAGCAACCCCCTGGGTTCAAGGATCCCTTCTTCCCGGATCATGTGTATCAACTCGATAAGGCGCTCTATGGCCTTAAACAAGCCCCACGTGCGTGGTATGACCACCTTACCGAGTTGTTACAAGATCGTGGATTTGAAGTGGGGCTAATCGATCCCACTCTTTTTACTAAGAAGGTCAAAGGGGAGTTGGTTGTATGCCAACTATATGTTGATGACATTTTCTTTGGTTCCCCTAACAAAGCTTTCAACGAAGAATTTGCCGCTCTCATGACCTCTAAGTTCAAGATGTCTTCGATGGGAGAGTAGAAGTTCTTCCTTGGTTTTGATATCAAACAAAGAAGAGAAAGTACCTTCATTAACCAAGCCAAATACACTCAAAACATGCTCAAGAGATTCAAGTTAAGTGATGTCCAGCCGGCCTCTACTCTAATGCCCACCAAGTGCCAACTTGACATTGATCCCAATGGTAAAGCGGTGGATCAAAAGGTATATCGCTCCATGATTGGCTCCTTGCTTTACCTTTGTGCACCTAGACCGGATATCATGTTGAGTGTGGGGATGTGTGCACGGTTTCAAGCTGCACCGAAGGAAAGTCACTATGTGGCGGTCAAGCGAATCGTTCGATATTTGGCTCATACCCCAAACTTTGGCTTATGGTACCCAAGAGGGGAAAACTTCAAGCTTGAAGGGTTTACGGATTCCGATTGGGCGGGAGACAAAGTGGATAGGAAGTCCACTTCCGGAGGGTGCCAGTTTCTTGGGTGCTCTTTGGTGAGTTGGTCTTACAAAAAGCAAAGTTGTGTGTCTCTCTCGTCCACTGAAGCGGAATATGTGGTGGCTGGTAGTTGTGTGCACAACTCTTATGGATGAGGCAAACTTTAAAGGAATACGGTGTCATTTGTGACAAAGTACCTCTTTGGTGTGACAACGAAAGTGCCATCAAGTTTTTCTCAACCCAGTGCAACACTTCAAGACGAAGCAAATTGAGATTCGGTATCATTTCATCCGGGATCACATTAGGCGAGGAGAGATCGAGCTCAAGTATGTCAACACTCATGATAACCTTGCAGATATTTTCACGAAGCCTCTGGATGAAGCAAGATTTCGCGAGTTAAGGCATGAGATAAATATCATTGATTCGAGCAATGTGACTTGAACCCTTGCACACCCCACCCCACTCAACTTCGTGTCTAGCTTAGATGTAGGCATGTACATAGGGGGAGTGTTGTTCTCTCAATGAACTCTCCCTCCCCCCATTATGCATAAAAAGATCAACTCTTTCACATTAGCCATTTTTGATGGTACTTGTGCTTCAAAGACGAGTTTTGATCATGGGCCCAAGGATAATTCTTCGCGGTGCCATACCAATTGACTCAAACATAGGTGGCTCCGGCCACCGCCCTCTCCTGAGAGAGGCCAGAGCTTGCTCTATTTCGTGTGGTTGTTTGTGTTTGAGTGGTTTCTGTTCAGTTGTGTGTGTGTGTGTGTGTGTTGCCGCGTCGGTCCTCTCGTTCTTTTGGCCTTGCTTTCCGTTTCTTTTTGAGCGTTAGCCGTTGGTCTAGAAGCCGTGTGGTTGCTGAAGTGGTACTACCGCTGGTGGCGAGCGGTACTACCGCTCTTAGCGGTACTACCGCTCTTAGCGGTACTACCGCCCTCCAGCACGGTACTACCGCTCCTAGCGATACTACCGCCCTCCAGCGCGGTACTACCGCTATGAGGTGTGGGCTGGGGGTTATATCGGGGGCAGGGGGAGTTTCTTCTCCCCCATACCCATTCGCTCGCCCCCTTCGCCCTGTTCGTCTCTCTCTTCAGCAACCGGCGTCGCGGGAGGGCTCCGGCGGATCTCCCTCTCCGGGGCGCTCCTCTCCGTTTCCTTCGGTGGGATCGATCCCCACCTTGTCCTCTTGCCATGGATGCCGGTATTGCCCCTGTTCCCTGGTTCCTTTTGTCTAGATTTCCAATCTAGCTTTCTAGGGGCAATAGCAGTTGCATCTCTAGATTTTTGTCCAGATCTAGGCTTGAGTAGGATGGAGAATGCTTCTAGACTGTTTGGATTAGTGTTTGGTTGGAGTATTTTTGAATTTGGTAGGACGGTAGTACCGGATCTGACCACGGCAGTAGGAAACTGCTGTTTCCCCGCCTCGAGCGGTACTACCGCTCTCCCAGAGCGGTACTACCGCTTGGAGCGGTACTACCGCTCTCTCCAGAGCAGTACTACCGCTTGGAGCGGTACTACCGCTCAAGGGTCACGGTACTACCGCTCAAGGGTCATGGTACTACCGCCTTTCTACCAGTTTCCATCATACTCCTACCTCTCAGTGATCCTCTTTGTTCTTGTTTGTGGCTTACGCTCGTTCTTTCTGGTTGTTTGCGTGTTTGTGTGTGTGGTTCCAGGTGATGAGGTTCCTGAGCATCAGGCTCGTCGTGTCAACCCCGGTCGTGCCTCGTCCAAGCGCTACCGCACCACTGAGCCCACTGAGCCTGCCGAAGGATCTTCTAGTGCTCCACCTCCTCCTCAACTACAGAAGAAGACTGGGGTCAAGCCAAAGTCAGGCAAAACCGTGCCAGAAATGCCGCCCAAGGAGTTCTGGGCAAGGCGCCGCCGCAACCCGTATGAGTTCGACCAAGATCCCACTTTGGTCAACCGTCCGTTCTGGAACAGGTTCCAGTTTGCCATCTACTTTGATGTTCTCAAAGCCAAGAAGAATCTCTATGTCAACGTGCACTCCATCGACACCGAGCATATGGAGAACGATCCTGACTACTTTGGTGAAGCTCTTCAGATGTGCACTCAATTGAACATTCTCGGGATCATGCAATTCAACAAGGACTATGACGCTGATATTGTGGCCCAATTCTATGCCACGGTTCACCTTGGGACTGATGAGGACAGGACACTGACTTGGATGACAAATGGCAAATTGCTTTCAGTCAAGTGGAAAGCTTTCATGCAGTTGATTGGGGTGGAAGATCTAGGTCTTGAGTCTCCTGTCGGCTTTTGCCCCCACCGTCGCGCCAATGCCACTCACAAGCAAGCTCTGTGGCCCTACTGCACTCTGAGGATCAACCCTGAGACGAAGAAGGAAACCTATGAGCTGCCTGCCTATCTGGATATTCTTCACCGTATCTTCAGAGAGACTCTTTTCCCTCGCATCGGGAATCTGGACCAGGTTCACTCTTATCTCGTGGACATGCTTCTCTTCTATCAGCGGGAGAAGGGGCAGAGCAGCGGAGAGTCCTTCACTAGTGCAGAACCGGGCAATAGCACCGGTTCATAAGGCCCTTTAGTGCCGGTTCCATAACCGGCACTAAAGTGTGGGCACTAAAGGCCCCCCCCTTTAGTACCGGTTCAGCACGAACCGGTGCTAAAGGGAAACCACGTGGCACGAGCCAGCTCCAGGGGCCTGGAGCCCTTTAGTACCGGTTGGTAAGACCAACCGGTACTATAAGGTTTGGGGGGGGTTTAGTTTTATGATTTCTTTTTCATTTAATTTTGTGTTTCCATTTTAATTCTTTTTTGTTTGCTGGTATTTGACAATACTACACATTGTACACGTTATGCATATATATACATATATATATATATAAATAGAATTTTTAGTAGAACCAATCATGCATATATATCTCATCAATGTCTCACAAAACCATCATATTAATTAATTCACACATACACACATGTATAGCTATATACAATTTCTCCTACATATGCATGTTGCCTTCGGAGCCAGTGGCATTAGCCTAATTGGTGCCTTCGGAGCACGATGACAATTGGGAGTGGTTTTCATGGGGGCGGTAGCGGGTAATAGTATTCCCCCTTCGGATTTATGACCTGGTCGAGCAAAAATCCCGCTATTTCCTCTTGAAGTGCTTCTACGTGCTCCATTTCTAGGAGCTTCGACCGCACCTCTCTGAACTATTAAGAAGGAGATCAATATGCATGTGTATTAGTTGTGTGACTAGATATCGATAATGGTGTAAAAATTGTGAATAGTGTTTTGACAAGCGTACCCATTCCTGTCTTTGAGATCTGCTCCTTTCGGACGCCATCATGCGAATGTTCTCGCAAACACAGAATGCACACAGATTAGTCCCCTCCGCCTGCTTCAGGGCCTTTACGAGAATGGAATTTGATCAGATAATAATTAATCAAGCATGATAATTAAAGAGATGGCAGCTAGCTAGCTAGCTAGTACTACTTAATTACTTACCTTGGGTCTTCCCCATTTAAGCTTTTCTTTCCATTCGCCTTTCGTGACGCTGATGAACCTTTCCCAAGCCCTGCCCGCCGATAAAGAAAATTAATAAAGGGGTTACTAAATAGTTCATATCATGAAATGACGAACTAAATAGGCCGAGATATATAGTTAATAATGATTGAAATTACCTGTTGACTATCCCAAACAAGATGTTATAGTCAGTTTTTTCTTTGAGTAGTGAGTCCAGTATTTCAATTGTTCCGGCATCAACTTTAATGATACACAAGACCCAGTGAAATCTGCATGCACACACGTTTGCATGTCTTAATTAAGCAGGCATATGTAAGGAAAAACATGTAGCTAGCTAGTAGGCAAAAATAGAGAATTTGTAGTACAAGACAGTGTGACTCACTGGAAGTTGTAAGGAAGTAGTATATCTTCATTGTATTTGAGGCGCTTCAAGAACTCTAGCATGCTGTCCTCTACGGCCTTTTGATGACGTGGATCTATTTTCCATGTGTATTCATTAATGGTGTTTGGATCAATGAACCCAATGCCAAAGCGTCCACCTTTTCTCATTTCATACATCTTCATCCTAGATATAATACCAGAGAAAAGAATATAGTGAGGATAATTACAGGTAATGATTGATCAAAAGGATCACTATAGCTACCTTGAGACTTAAATTACAGAAAGAAATCACTTACAGACAATAGCAACTGACGATAGATTTGTCGAGTGCGTCTTGATTGTATAACTGAAACAGTTCAGAATACTCAACGGACACAACTTTCTCATGGTAGTAATGCTCCTCCTTGACATTCACCATGAGGGACAATCGATCGGAAATCTTGGTAATGTTCATGTACCATTGATGCAATCTTATTTCTCGCACGGGTTCTGTAGTCCCGCTTCCTCTGCCCCTCCTCCATCTTCCTCTTCTTCTCCTCCGCAATCTTCTTTCTCGCACGGGTTCTGTAGTCGGTGTTCCAGTCTGAAAACCCCTCATACCATGGAATAGCGCCCTTGCCTCATGTTCTTCCCGGGTGTTCAGGATTTCCCAGGGCACACGTAAGCTCGTCATTCTCTCTGTTGGGCTGGAACACCCTCGATCGTGCCTCTTCTATTGCAACAAGTATCGCATCGTCGGCTCCCTTCAGACTTGCCCTCGTCGAAACATTTCCTGTCTTCGGGTCCAACTCCCCCCATGCGCATAGAACCAAGTCCTGACCCTGGGGGGCCAGCTCTTAGTAACCGGAGTGGCACCTGCATCCTCCATCTCTTTCTCAGACTTATCCCACTTAGGCATTGCCACCGCATAGCCACCTGGCCCCAGCTTATGGAACTTATCCTTTTTTCGGCATTCTTCTTGTTTATTCTTGACCGTTCCTTAGCTAATTTCGAATCCTTGAATTTCACGAAATTGTCCCAATGAGCATGTTGGTTCTCTAGTGTTCCCTCGAATACTGGAGTCTTCCTTCCTCCCCTGACGTACTTGTCCCATTCACGATTCTTGTGGTTCTTGAATGCAACCGCCATCTTCCTAAGAGCAGCGTCCTTGACTTTCTGCACATCTGCTTCTGTGAAATGATCTGGTAGGGTGAAATGTTCCATGAGAGTATCCCAAAGCAGATCTTTTTTATTCTTGTCGACAAAAGTAACATCTGGACGTGGAGCATTGTCCTCTTTGCCTTTTTGTCTTTTGTCTTTTGCTGGCTCTCTCCATTCTTGAAGGGAGATCGGGAGTTGGTCCTTCACAAGAACTCCGCACTGATGAATGAACTTGTCTGCAATCTTCTTAGGCGCTAATGGTTCGCCATTAGGTCTGACTGCCTCGATATTGTACTTTACGCCCTCCTTCAACTTTTTGTTCGGGCCTCGTTTCGTCCTTTTTCCTAAAGATTTGCTCGATCTGGATGGCTGAAAGAACAAAGATCGATTCGTTAATATATCTTCAAGTCATTTAAAACATGTGATGATCACCAGATACCTGCTTATATAAATATATATACCTCGCCGGTCTTTGTTGTTTCAGGATCAACATGTTCTTCGTCATCGTCATAATCGTAGTTCATGACTTCATCAATTCGGTCGTCGCGATCGAATATCATATCAACCTCTCCGGTGTTGTTTAAAAATTCGGAGCCGTCATAATCTTCTTCATTCTGATCATCATCTGGCCCGCGTATCATATCGAACATGGTCTGTTCTCCCTCTCTATCGGTATTGTCTGCCATATCTTTTATTTAACTAATTCAAAAGAAATATAAAACAATTTAGTATTCAAATTACATCGTCTCGAATAATAGATATAATCTCGAATACTTCGTCTAGAATAATAGATATAATCTCGAATACATCGTCTCGAATAATATATAATATTGAATAGTACATCACTGGCTAGCTAATTAAAGATCGAATACTACATAAGAATCTAGGACACTCGCAGTTCCTGCGGCGCGGGCGGTGGACACCCAAAGAGAAGGAACCCTCACAGGATCATAGGTGAAGTGAGATCCCCGAAGATACTGCCAGATATTGGAGAACCTGCCGCCCTCTAACGCAACCATGTAGCGATGGACGTGCTCGTCCTCCTCCCTGACACGGCAACGTACCACCTCCGGCGGGGTCGGGTCCCTCCGCACCGAAATTGGCCCACGCGAACGCCACCAAACGAGATCAGGGTCGACGACGGGACCCGGGGCCGGGTTCCTCATCAAGCGGCGCGCCCCTCTAGGCAGCACCTCCCAGTGCCAGCCCGGCGGAGGCCAGTCCCGGACATGGGTCGGCTGGACGTCGTCGCGGACGGGTCGACGGCGAGGATGCGGGCCGGGCATCGTCGAGAACAAATACTAGCTATATGCCCGCAAAAAGTAATATTTTTTTAATGATTGGATTTTGATAACTAAAATTTCTAAAATTTCTACTATTTCAAAAATCTATATACTATTTCATACTAATTAAGCATCTAACACTAAAAACAGAAAACACAACTTCTATACATCCATTAAAAAACTGAAAAACAACATTATATAAAAAAATTCCATACTAATTAAACACTAATTAAATACTAATAATAATAATCTAAATTATATACTAATTAAACATAAAAAATTTCCATACTAATTAAACACTAATTTCCATATAAAAAATTTTGATAACTAAAACAATAATAATCTAAATAATCTAAATTATATACTAATTCATGCTTGTGTGTGTGTGTGTTTTGATAACTAAAACAATAATAATCTAAATAATCTAAATTATATACTAATTCATGCTTGTGTGTGTGTGTGTGCTCGGGACCGGGAGGGGCGGCGCCCATGGTGGCCGCCGGGGGCGAGGGAGAGAGGTTAGAGGGGGAGAGCTCACAGCGGGGCGACAGCGACGGCGAGGCGACGGCGGTGACGGGGACGGGGGCGGCGACGGGG